>NC_058135.1:93783186-93824106 GCF_016433145.1 Gracilinanus agilis
AGAGAGAGAGAGAGAGAGAGAGAGAGAGAGAGAGAGAGAGAGAGAGAGAGAGAGAGAGAGAGAGAGAGAGAGAGAGAAACAGAGAGAGAATTAGAGAGAGAGAGAAAGAAACAGAGAGAGAATTAGAGAGAGAGAGATAGAGGGGAGGTTGGGAGGAGAGAGAGAGAGAGAGAGAAAGAAACATGATACACTTCACATATATATACATATATTCATGCACATATACACCCATCTAGATCTATATACATGTGTTCATACATATAGGTAAACATATGCATAATACATATATAAATGAAATGGAAATTGCAGATATAATTAGCTAGCTTCAGATAATCTAATATTGGTAAATGACTCCTCCTGCTTTAAGGCAAGGTCAGATTTTCTTCGCTAAACATTTGGGTTAGTCTCAGAAATGCTTCTTTCTCCTGAAGCCAATGTAGAACAGTCAGCACTCTGGATAGTGCCAAACCTCTCACATCTTTTCTGAACCAAAGTGGAGCTCTTAGACCTGCCCTAATCTGGAACTCTTTCCCCAGGGCCAAACAAGTCTCAAATGATTTGGCAAGGGACTTAGCCAATGCCCATTCACCTCAATAAATTCTACTTAATGTCAACCCATGAAGCTTGACGTAGCAAATTTACCTCTAATATTTTATGATCCATTTTATTACATTAAGAGCCTTTAGGAATGTTAGACACTATTTCCTTCAGTTAGATGGCTGGCACACATTATCCTATGACAGAGGCAAGGTCACTGCGGGCACAGGCCACATTACACTTACATTAGTTACTATCCCTGTCATCTGCCCTCTAAAGAATCCATGTCCACATTTTGGAAAAAAAAATGACATCTTGTGTGCTGCTAATCCTAAATCAGGAATAGAAAATTAGGTCTGATTATGTAAAGTGCCTACATAATCATGATACAGCCTTAAAGAAAAGACAGAGAGACATAAAATTCCCAGTAAAGATGAATGCCTGAAATTTACTGGATTCATAAAGTTGTGAATTTCCTAGACTAAGTGTCCTGATTTTTAAACCTAGGTTAAGGAAACTCAGATTATTTTATACTGGTTCAAAAGAAAGGAAAAGGAAAGAAAAATTCTGTGGTCACAAATAATAAAGCAAGAAGAAGTTATCTTTCATATGCAACCTTGGACTCAGTTTCATCATCTGTAAAAATGAGGGTTTTGGATGATGTATAATATTCCTTTCATGTCTAAATTCTATGAACTACCCACAAATATTTGAAGTGATTTAATAACATCATTGTATAAAAGTATCACAAAATAAGAATACTTGATGACCCTTGATGTCAGGGAATGATACATTATTGTCTCTCTCTCCCAACACCTGGCACAAACCCTGGAATACAATGATCACTTAATAAACAATTGTTGAAAAAATGGAAGTGTTTTTTAATCATCTCATCCAAAACCAATCATAACTGGTTATTTTATAATTATCTTTAAAGTCTAATTGACATGTGAAATGATTCATTGAAATGTATTGGTAGATCTCTCCCATGTGTGTCACTTCAATTAATAGAGAAAAGAGAGCATATAGATACTTAGATATTAAAGAGCTTCTCAATATACAGAATTCTAATGGTATTAGAGCAGCACTCTTCTTGCCAAATAATGTTGGCTAATAAGATGAGTAATAATAAATACTAGACTTTCATCCTATCTAAAACTATAATTCCTGCTTGAGATGTGAAGTCCAACATCCATAAAATGGTTTCACAAAAGTGATACTCTATTCAAAACAACTATCTGTAAGTAAAATGAATGGAAATTAATTAGCCATAAAATGAATTGCACAATTTTTTTGTGGTGGTTGTTGTTGTTTTTTTTTTTTAGGAAGCATGCCATTGTGACAGTGGTGAGCTATATAACATTGTTTTCACTTTTAAAATAATTAGCTCTTTCTCTGCCAAGTATATACTGGCTCAAAATGAGATTTTTTTTAAAGTAGAAGGTAACAGAACGTAGTTACTCTACTGAATAGGGTTTTGATGGTCGTCTATAAACTTACATTTACATAGTACAAATATCCTCAAAGGGGGTTAAGGTGGAGGTATAAAGGGAAAGAAGAATTATTAGTGTCTATTTTCTATCCCAAATATTTGGTTCCAGCAAAGACTTTTTATTTTAAAGGCAAGAAGAAATATTTCTTAAGGGGTTAAGAATGTTGGTTGCACTAATGTATTCATCCAAATGAACATAACAAGAAATATAATATTAAATGGTGAAGATAGAATGTTAATTTTTCAGGAGACTCCAATTAAAAAATATAGAATTTATTACTGTATTAATAAAGATGTAACTCAAGAAAGGACAAATTCAGCCAAATTTTATTCCTTAAAAATGGATTCCTAACTCAGCAACTTTTTTGTACTATCTCTTTTATCTTTGAAATAATAAGAAAATAATTGTTAAGGACCAAAATAGCACACATTTATAGTTAAGTTCATTAAGAAATTGAGATAACAGAGGTTGAAGGAAGTCCCAATATCATAGAGGCCTTATTTCAATTGGTTTCATTACATTAGTTTGGTCTGAAATAATACTCAGTATGATATATTAATGATGATGATGATGATGATGATGATAATGATGATGATGACAATGGACTAATTTGGTGCTTTAAGGCTTGCAATGTGCTTTTATTACAAGAAACCTGTTGTCTTGTAAATGGAAGCATTGTTGCCTCCATTTTAGAGGAGGAAACTGAGGATCAAGGGGCCAAGTAACTCTCAATTGAATTGCTACTTAGCTTTGAAAAATTTCACAGAGGTATATGGATATATTTCATGAAGTTGTTGAAGTAATGGAGAAAATAAAGATGAAGAAAGATCTAAAGTTCATGTAATTAAAACTCTGCATCTAAAACTAGAGAACAATACATTAAAAACATGACAAATATGATTTGTTACTTTTAATCGATTTCTGTCCCACAAGTACTCTTTAGTTTCTAAAACTTTATGACACAAATAACCATTTATTGTGTCTTTAAATGATAACACAAATACAATAGTAGAGGCTGTCTTTCAGTGGAAAGAATATTGGATTTAGAGTTAGAGGATCTAGCTTCAATCCCCACATCTGATAATTAACATCTGAATGGCTGTCACTTAACATATCTTTAGCTTCCTTATCTATAAAATGGTCTCTTTGTTTTATTTATTTTTATTTTAAAACACTTTTCCATGTTTACATGATTCATTGTCTTTCCCTCCCAGAGCTGACAAGCAATTCCACTGTATTGTACAAATGTTATCACTTGATACCTGTTTCCATGTTATTCATTTTTGCTATAGAGAGATAAAATGGTCTCTCTGAACCAGTTTCTAGCAAAGGTCTTTTTCCATTTTGGATATGTGAAACTGAGCTAAAAAGACCTGGTATACTATCTACCATAGGTCATCATGACCAACTGCTAGACCATGATAAAAAATGAAAATACTTCTGAAGAGGTAAACAGCTTTTGAATAAATAAAATAAACATGAAAAGGAAATTATTGAGGTGACTAGATAACAGACTGGAAGAAAATATTTGGCAAAGATATTACATCTACCTTTATTTGTCAGTTAAAACTACTAATATTCAGAGAATTATGTGTAGACTGTTGTCTACACACTCTTTGATCAGCCAGGATAATCTTCAAATAGATTCATTATTCTTCATCATTGATTAATTTTCAAAGGAAAGGATATGATCAGGAGAGAAAATCAAAGGAAGGTAGGATAAGTAAAAAATAAAATTCTTCTGAGTAATAGAATTTCGTCTAAGGTACAAAAGTTAGCCAGACAAGAAACTTTAAGCTTACATATATGTAATTATTAATTTCTGTATGAATATAATATAAACTGTACCCCCTTATCCCACCAGACTAACCTCCTTAGGCAAGACATAAGAGGTTACATGACTCTCTGACTTCCCCGAAGTGGTTGCCTAAAATGCCCTGCGGATACCTGAGGTTCTGATTTGTGGAAGTCCCTGTGTGACCCATCTAGACTTTAGGACTGGGAATCTGGACTGAAGTTAAGCCTGGCCCATCAGAGATGCAGGAGAAGAGACATCACTGGCCTAATAAGAAAGAGGATGGGGCAGTACTGGCTCTTTGGCTCTGAACTCTCTCTCCATCTTCTCTGGAGTGTTTACCTTGGCCCTTATTGGCCATAGCCAGGCACTGGAGCGCAGGAAGAATGGTTGAGCTGTGCGTAGTTTTTTCAGTTAGGATGGAAATCTCTCTCTTTCTTCACCTTTTACTAACAAATAATTATAAATGAGTATACAGTCCTGAGCATTTATAATCATAACATTTCTATATGATCATCTTGTAATCATATGCTCCTTTAAGGAAAAGATTGCCTCCTTTTGTATCCCCAGGGTTTAGACTCTTCATAAATATTTGTTGATTGAATATTTATTGATTGATTTTTTCCCCAAATCTGTGCTTTTTCACTGACTCCTGACCTCTCCATCCACAACCATGACTGGACTTCTTTTCATCCTTCTTTGCCCTCAGTGGATCTCCTGGATCCCTCAAATCTTATCTAGAATCAAATTTTCAACAAGAAGGCTTTCATGGTCCCTCTTACTATTAGCAATTTCCCTCTGAGATTATGTTCAATTTCTCCAGTCTGTATTTTGTTTGTATAGATTTATTTTCCTATTCTCTCCCCTGATAAAATTGGAAGTTCCTTGAGAGTAAGGATTGTCTTTTCTTCTTTTTTTTGAATCCCAAGTGTTTAGGGAAGTGTCTCTATATGTGCTTAATAAATGCTTGCTGACCAGTATAAAAATTCAGCATGAAGGCAACGCTTATAGACCTGCTCACTGAAGCTAACAACACTATATCTTACTCTATTTGATTTTATTTGCTAATCTCTCTAAGAAAGATTAGATTTTGAATAGCAGCCTAAAAAGTTTTCCTCTGAACCTACATTCCCTTTACTCCTCTCACTCTGGACCTCTCTTCCACAGTTTCATTCATCTAGAACAGTGATTCCCAAAAATTTTTGGCCTACTGCCCCCTTTCCAGAAAAAAATATTACTTAGTGCCCCCTGTCACATACTATTCACTGTCCCCAAATGTACCTGTGGCCATCATCGCCGCTTTCCTGGATCACTGCAGCACCCACCAGGGGGCGGTGGCACCCACTTTGGGAATCACTGATCTAGAAGAACTTCACTGAGGCCCTGCCATCCTAAGTGGTGACCATCTTTTCTGGATCATTCTTTTAGGAAATATCTGGTCATTGTATTTCACTTCAGCATACTCTCCAGAATTCTCTTCCTCCACCTTTCTGTTTTATGTGTACATCTTTTCCTCCTTCTCTTTTAGCTCTATAATGCATTATTATCAATTCAACTCTCTCTTTTCACCTTGGTAGGGTGTATCCATCTCCTTCCCTGATGCTCAGCTCACTAATTCCTACAACATTTCCAATCAAAGTACTGAGCCAACATTTCCTTATATGTATTATTTTCACCATTAATATGAATATACCATGTTCTTTCTCCATTCTTCTCTTCTCTTGTACACATTGACACATGCACACATCCACTAAGCTCAGAGTGAGGCCTTTTCCAGGGATAGAAGAGGAAAAAAACTAAAACCTAATAAACAATAACCCAGTCTCTTTGGGGATTGTTTCTCTTCAATTACCTTCTCCAAACTTCATTTTCAGTAAGTATACAGAGACAATAAAGGCCTGTGTTTAACAACATTTACTGAGACAAAGTAAATGTTTAAAAGATGGAAGAAGATAAACAGATTTTAGGAGAAGGAAAGGCTACAGGTTTCCACAAGAGATCCCTTGGGGAAAGTGAAGATGTAACGTTACTTCTGAAGGGTTTTAGCACTAAGCTTCTGCCTCTACACTCCTGATGAATGCAGAGATATCTTCCTCTTACTGACATTATGAGATGGCAGAGCCGGTCCTAGACTAACTTGTAGACAAGAATCTTCTATAGAATCTAAAGGCAGTTACTCAGCATAGAGTATGAGAATGATGTAAGGTAAGGAAGGAAAAATGACAAAACTCCTAAGGATTTTATAATGCATAACACAAGAGTTCATTACGGTTGACTTTTCTTAAGAAAATTGCCCAGAGGTTTAAATATTGTAGTGGATAGAGCACTAGGCTTGAAGTTAGGAAGATTGGTTTTCCTGAATTCAAATCCTGCTTCAGCCACTTACTAGCTGTGTTACCTTTGACAAGCTGGTCTTCAAGGAATCTCCACATTGACTGGTTTCCATTTCCCCCAGAGAGTTAAAACAAAAGACAAGACATTGTCTTTGAATTGAATTTACTATTAATTATTAATTAACATTTAATTAATTAATGATTTAACTATTGATTGGGTTTGCTTCTTTCCCAAGGAGTAAGTTTAAAGAGGACAATCAAATCTGAAGAACCAGAGACCCATCCCCAGCTGCCCTAGCTTCTGGCTAGTACTTATTTCCCAAACTTTTGGGAAATCAAGTCAACTGAATATTGACTTCCCCTTCCCCTTCCCCCCAAGTCTATTTAAGCTCGCTCTTTTTTGGAATTCAGAGGAAGTCCCAGGACTGTGGTTCCATATGTCTTTCAAGATTAATCTGTCAGCTTCAATTAAATACCCATTATCAATAACTACTTTGATAGTTCTATATTTGTTCAGGTCAATTAACTCCATTTGCCTCAGTTTCCTCATCTGCGAAATGGGCTGGAGAAGCAAATGGCAAAGCATTCCAGTATCCTAGCCAAAAAAAAACAACCCAGAATGGGGTCACAAAGAGTGAGACTTCCTGGAAATGACTACACAACAACAAACCATACTTGGGGCTCATTTCTTCATCCACTTTAGTTCCAACATATAGGTAATTAACTCTCCTCTTGAAATAATGCACTTGGCTGTATAACAACAACAATAGAAAATCAAACAAAACATAACATCTACCAAAATGTGACTTGTCCCAATATCATTGTAAGACAATCCTTTTTTTTTAAACTGAATCAACTTTGAATTTTTAGGTAAATCCTCTCCTAAGCTATTGTTTAGACTCCTTGTTCCTAAGCAAGCTACATGAAACTCACATACCAAAAGGACACGATTGGGCTCCTCACTGATGCCAAAAGGATATTCCACAAAGTCCAATGGTCCTAAGCTATCTATTAGTCCTAGTTCTGCCCTAGTGTCAAAAAGAATCAATGAACACATGCTGTTTGAAAACAATCCTTTTTTAATGATGATTTTTAATTGAGACAGTTGAATTTAGATTTGTACAGGTAGAAAAAAAAAGTCCTTTAAAACAAAATCTAATCCAAAACTTAATGTAAAGTGGGTTAAGATTTATTCTAAATCCAATAAAGAGCAAGGCTTGGAATAAGAAAGAAATAAATTCAAGTGGAGCTTCCTATACTTACTAAGCTGTATGATCATAGGCAAGTTCTTTAACTTCTCAGATTTTTTTAAAACCCTTACCTTCCATCTTAGAATCAGTACTGTGTAATGGTTCCAAGGCAGAAGAGTGGTAAGGGCTCGGCAATGGGGGTTGAGTGACTTGCTCAAGGCCATCCAGCTAGGAACTGTCTGAGGTCAAATTTGAAACCAGAAACTCTCATCTCTAAGCCTGACTCTCAGTCCACTGAGCTACCCAGCTGTCCCTCTCCTTTCAGATTCTTTAAATAGAAAAAGAGGATTATAATAGCACCTTTCACTTAAGAGCATTTTGAGGATGAATAATTATCATGAAGTACTTAGCACAGAGAAGGTACATAATAAATGCCTGTTCACTCCTTACCACCACTCACTCCCTTCTCCAAAGTTTCCAGGTAGTATGTTTTAAATTTCAAGTAGATATCTTCTTAAGGAAATCTTACCAGGGAAATGACATAATCATCTTTTTTATGGAACATGTCACAGGACAATATGTTTTCCTTTTTTATGATTTGGTATTATACCATACTTGTGTCCTTGTAATCTGTAGCCTCATTTTCCTCTGACCTTGAGAGCACATTACCTTTTTGCATGTATATTTATGGCTATGTAAAACAGTGCTCTTCCCATAGAGTTTCAAATTCTCCCCTTTCCATCTCCAACTGCTAAGAAAACTATTGAAAAGAAGGGTTCTTATTAAAATGATCTATAAATTTCAGTTTTATGTCCCGTTAGACTAAGTTGGGATGGAATGTGAAAAAAATGAAGATGCTCTGAGTTTTGAAATGCCTACATTGAAATGGAGATTTTCTCATCAGAATTGAGAGAGCTACTTTCTTTGCGAAAGCTATTTGATGATGCTGAATTATTTTCTCCACAAATAAGTATTACCAAGTCACATTTTGTAACATTTGCTATAGTTTCCACTGTCTCTCTTTGACTTCAGGTTTATCTAGTTTTAAAAAATAAAGTTGTCCAGCCAATTTTATTATACTGAATGTTATAACTCTTTGCTCATTCTAAACAGGAACAATTCCAGGGTTGGGGGAGCTTTTTAGATGAAGCTAAATAGAACCAAGATGTGCAAACAACTTCTTAGAATCTGGTGGAGTCTTTGATGAAATGCCAGCCATAAAAAACGAGCAATTTTATGTTAATGTTTAATAATATAATATAGAAATTTATTACCATTCTTTCATCTACCTTCATACTTCCTTTGAGTTATTTGAATTTTCTACCTTTTAGACTATTTAGAATATTTTTAACTGGCTTGTTTGCCCTTGGGAATCTTTCATGTAGGAATACTCAGAGATGTTTTGAGCACTATGGATAAGTGCTAGAATTCTAAACAATTCAAGATTGTTTGTGGAAGGAACACTTTGGGTAGCAATAATATTATTTAAAAGTTTCACTTATGTGAATATTCTACTAATAATGTAATAATTAATTGCCTTTCCTACATGCACACATATATATACATACACACACAATCAAAAACATTTGTTTGTGAATCAAAGGGAGTATGCAATAATAGAGAACTACCATGATATTTGCTGAGGGTGGTGAGCCCAATGCATGGAGTCAGGAAGACTTATTTTTGTCAGTTCAAATCTTAACTCAAACACTTACTAGGTTTGTGAACCTGGACAAGTCATGTAATTATTTGTTTCAGTTTCCTCACCTGTAAAATGGGTTGGGAAAGGAAAAGACAAACCATTCCAAGATCTTTGCCAAGAAAATCCCAAATGGACCCGTGAAGAGTCAGAAAAGATTGAAAAATGACTGAATAACAAACCATTGCATTTAGGAAGATCTACCTATAAGTCTCGGCTTTGAACACATATTGGCTGTTCTACCATAGGCAAATAATTCAATATTTTAATTCACCAGAAATTTTGTAAAGGACTATAAGGCAGAACACTAAACTCTTAATGAAGCCTTTTTAAAAGAGCCATCAATATCTTCTTGGTGATACTATTTTCCATTAGCTGTTCTCCTTGGCTTTGATTCCAAGAAACAACCCCAAGACCCACATACTAGCTTCCTTTTGTGTGTTGTCTTCTCATATTAGATTGTATCCAATATCTTTTCAAACTTTCAATCCTTAATACTTAGCATGGTGCTTGGAACACAGTAGGCATTTAGAGGATATCTACCAGATTGAACTTTTAGAATTTTTTGAAATTGCCTTTTCCACACCTATAAACTACAGGATTGGTGCCAATTACATACATATACACAGGCACCTTTATAAGCACATATGTCTGCACTAGGAAATATATGTGTACAAGTATGTATTTATATGTATCTGCATGCAGATATAGCCTTACAAATAGTGAAACATTTTTGAGTTATTTGTCTAATGGACAAAGTAATGGGAAAGAGAAACATACCTTTTCAAAAAGATGGTTATATAAATCAGAATCTTTCTCTTTAAATATATGATTGTAAAACAAAAAGGGCTAATAAGTAGACTATTATGTTTTTTACAAAACATAATAAAAAAGAAAAAATCAGAAATAATTTTGTCAAGACAATGGCATAGATGTGGTATCACAACATTATATTTGAACAAGTGATAAACGTGGTATCAAATACCATTATATAGTAATACAAAACTGAAAAATAATAAAATGCCATCAACTAAAGGAATTTTCAGATGATAGATAACATATGCAAACTATATTTAGCAGTAAAATATAAATCAAACTTTTAAAAAGCAATTATTTATTGTCACCAGAAATGTTCAAATATACAAATGATACCAGACCACATTTATTTGGCACTTTGTGGAAGGAGTTCAAATTTGTGATGTGATTTATAAAAGGAAGTAGTGTATCAGAAATATTCTCTACCAGCATAAACTGACAACTACACTACAAATTAGATTTATGTTGAAAATATATTGTGTCACATAAAAAGTGAATTTAGTCAGGTGGCTATGGGAACTGGTTCTAACCAACTAATTATTAAATTTTCACTGCGAGCTTTTACAACTTAATAATCAACAAATGTTATAAATCAGGGAATATTTTTTCTTTTGTTGATTTCTAAGCTGAATAAAGTGATGGAGAAAATTAATAATGTAGATCAAATGTAAATATATATTGTATATGTTATTTCCTACATAGCTGGTTGTTAAATATTTATCTGCCAACTCTTGAATATAGTTATCACTGCCTTTTTCCATCCTCCTCTGGTTTGAGCTATCCCATTTTCTTAAATCAGTGATGGCAAACCTATAACACATATCAGCACTGACACATGTGGCCATTTTTGATGACATGCAGTCACATGTGGCTGCATACAGAGAAGTATGGGGCCACGTGCCGAGGATGAAACATTTGCTGTAGTGTAGTGTATACTCTGTGCACTATAGTTGACAATTCTACATATATTAATTTACCTATTGTGGTTTGTTAAATACAGTTATAGATTATAATTATACATTTTTATTATTTAAACTATAAATATTATGGTTTTTTCTCCACAAATTGCCAAATAAATGTGGTCTGGTATCATTTGCATATATGAACATTTCTGGTGACAATAAATAATTGCTTTTTAAAAGTTTGATTTATATTTTACTGCTTAATATAGTTTGCATATGTTATCTATCATCTGACACACCACCGGAGTTATGTTCAGTTTTTTGTCGAATTTTGACACACCAAGCTCAAAAGGATGCCTGCCACTGTCTTAAATGGAGCATCTAGTTCATTTGCCTTTTTCATCATTTTGCTCTAAAAAATCCCCAACTTTTCAGTTGACTTCCTAAAGTACAGTGCCCCAAATTTAACTTTCTTCTAAATGAGGTCTGACCTTGGCAACTGTATATGGCAGGGCTTTCATCACTCAAGTTCTAGGTATTATTCCTCTTGATGCAATATGAGATTCCATTTGATTTTAATCTTGTTTTTTGCTTAAGGTCTTATAGTTGACTCATGGTGAATCTCACAAAATATCTTAGATAATTTTGACATTAATTCCACAAATACCACCAAACTCAACTATTTTAGGATTCTTGTCCTGGTTCTAATACAGATAAACTGAAGAATTTTGAGCAAATTGTTTTATCTCTTTAGTTCCTTTAAAAAACATCTTTAAGATGAAATAATGGAACTACATGATCTCAGAGATTCCTTTCAGACTCATCAATTCCGAGCTTATTTACTACAAAAAAATTATCTCTGTGTGGATAGAATTTGCTCTGCAGGACTCTCTTACCCAGGGTGGCTATATTTTGGTGTGACACTCTCTCTCTCTCTCTCTCTCTCTCTCTCTCTCTCTCTCTCTCTCTCTCTCTCTCTCTCTCTCTCTCTCTCTCTCTTTCTCTCTCTCTTTCTCTCTCCCCCTCTACCTCTACCTCTACCTCTACCTCTACCTCTATCTCTATCTCTATTTCTATCTCTATCTCTATCTCTATCTCTGTCTCTATCTCTATCTCTATCTCTCTCCCCTGAACACAGTGGCTGAAGCTGGATTTAAGCCAGGCAGAAGAATTTACCTGGTCTTACTTTAGTTAGAAAAAATAGGTTTTAGGGGCAGCTGGGTAGCTCAGTGGATTGAGAGCCAGACCTAGAGACAAGAGGTCCTGGGTTCAAATAAGGCCTCAGACACTTCCCAGCTGTGTGACCCTGGGCAAGTCACTTGACCCCCATTGCCCACCCTTACCACTCTTCCACCTAGGAGCCAATACACAGAAGTTAAGGGTTTAAAAAATAGGCTTTGATCTTTCTTTTTTTCCTACTACAGTGATTATTAATAAACTTTATAAAATAATACTTCAAGTTATTGATATTAATTTAAATCTTACATTCTAAATCTCCATGGTTCTATAACTGTGTATTTAGATTTTTATCAATAGAAATGTATCTACTTAATGTGGAGGTATCCCAAAATCTGGAATAAATCCAGAATTTCTTTTCTTTTAATATTGTAATTACAAATTCTCGAATACTAAAATGAATCTGTGACCTCATTTTTCTGTAACTTCCCTCCAAAAAGTCTAGAACAGCATTGCCAAAGCTTTAGCTTGTTTGAGTGCCCAGAGGGCAAATTCAAGCTGTCTGTGAGCCCCTGCTTTACCTGAGAGAGCTGAGGAGAAAGTATTTGCTTTGGGTGATTTGATAGAGGTGTGAAGCTTGCAAAAAATATCCTTGGGCACTAGGAAGAGGAGGAAAGGAGCAGTTCCCAGAGTGCTGGCTCTGCATGCCTGCCATGCCTTTGTCAAGGAGGGTCTTGAATCACAGCTCAGAGAACCTTGATTTAAAATTTTTGAGAGACTTGGTAGATCATTAAATCCAATCCTCACATTTTATAAATTAGGACACTGACGTACAAAGAAGTTAAAGGAGGTAACCAGGATAACATGACTAGGAAATGTTTGAGGAAGGATTTAAATTCAGGTCTTCCTGACCCCAAGTCTAGTGCTCTATCTACTGTATTGAAAGCCACCAATCCTTGCCCATACCCAAATCCTCTTGTCTACATTCATGTTCTCTCATAAGTGTGTTATAAGGGACCCATTTCAGAAGTAAGAGGATTTTCTTTGCTTCTTCCAACACTGTGAGGATACTAATCTGATTTTCTATCCATGATATCAACAAGTGATTAGCCTATTTTCCGTTTTTGTCATAATTAAGGTTAATGTCTTTTATTCTTGTTCTTGAAGGTCCCCATTAGTGATACATTACAACTTCTTCTTATCCAAAATACATCTGTCCATTGTCCTATGTTATGTTCTCTGCTAATTCTTCACTATTTTACGATAATATCAACTGAATGTTGGTTTAAAAGAAAGGCCTTTGTTTTCACAGAAAACTTGAGGTCATTATAAAATCTTCAGGATTTCTAAAAGACAATACAGATTTTTCTCTTTTTCCCCAATTCATTGTCCATTAAGCAGATAAGTAAAATATAAACTTAAAAAAGACCCTAGCAATATCAGAGGTACTCAAACCACTTCTGGACAGAACTGTAGAAGGAGAAAAAAGATGTTATCTACTTTCCTTTAAACCAGCCAACTCTACATTCTGTGTATATATGTGTACATACATTAATAACTATTTTCTTGCTTCCACAGTTGAGTTACTTGAAATGAAGTGTGAGCATCTGATAGGTATCTGGCTATAATCCACTATTGGAACTTACATTCATCCACACATACAGAGAGCCAGAGACTTGTCAGACTCAAATAGGCTACCACTTAGGAGGTTGAATCTCAGTTTATTTCACACATTTCAACTCTTTCCATGTGGATTCAGTGAGGGTAGTCTGTAATTTGGAGATAAGCCCAGGATTAGTCCTACTTAAAAATCACAAAGCCTTGCTATAGGCCTGTAGCTACCATGTTAAAATATTTCTGAAAGCTTATTTAAATATCAGCTACATGACAACCACTAACTTTTTGAGTATCAGATAGCACAAACAGTGTACATATACTTAAAATCTTACCCAAAGGCAACATAGTTTACTACTAGTAAAGAATGGCACCACACTTTAAAACGAAGCAGTAATCTGTTTTACAAAGGCTCTTAAAAAAATAAAACTCTAATGAGGAACACACAAGCTGAAAATGATTAGAGCTTGGCCATTTACCTAAGCAATGTTGTCTGTATAAATTTATTTTACAACGAGGGTAAATTGAGGAAATATTTTTCACATAATAATGTGTTACATGAGTTTATGTGAGAGATTTTGTGTGACAAGGGAAGCAAAAGAAAGTGAGGAGACATACAAAAACAGAGAAAAACAATGAGAAATGGAGAGCAAGACAAATAGTGAGAGAAATTGGGAAGAGAAATGGAGATGGAGAGAGTCAAAGAAGAGATAGTGAGATGCAGAGGGATAGACAGAAAGATGCAAAGATAGAAATAGATAAAGAGATAGTTGGAGGGACATTGAGACAGACACAGAGACATAGGGCATCAAAATGATTGTATTTTAATGTCTTAGCTAAATTTTCTTCCTAACTTCTTTGAAGAATCAATATTGAAAACTACATTTCAGACTCGATACCTGGAATGAAATGAAATATGGAAATGAAGACATGAGAAACATTTTATAGTTTCTGTGAAATCAATCTTATTGTCTTTACTTACACACATTTTTCCTGGTTTACTTTATATTAAATCTTTAAACTATTATTAGCAAATTAGTAAAAATTATCCTCATTCAAATCAGAGAATCATAGAACTGGTGCCAAAATGAACTTTGAGGTAATGTAGTACAATTTTCTTACTTTATAAATATAGAACTGAGATCTGAGATAAGAGAATTGCCCAAAGTTACTCAGGTAATAATTCAAAGTGCTAGTATTTGAACCCAGTCTTCTGATCACAAATTATTCACTTCATATAGTATAATTATTAAGATACTAAGAAATAATACATTTTCCCTCTAAAACAAAATTTCATTTATAAATGGAACATCTGGAATTTTATACTTTATGATCTCGAATCATCTAGGTTATTTTTAGGAAATTAGATGATAAGAGTTAACCTTGAAGATGAAGAGTGAAGAATAGAATTTAAGAATAACTTTGTTCCTGGCAAGTATGCTAATAGATTACTCTATCAACATATGATTAGCATAAGGGTAGTTTGCTTTCATGATATTCTATAATTATATCCTTAATCATTCAAACATTTTTTCTTTTTTGGAAATGCAGACTTAGAAAATTTATTGATTACAATATTCAATATCTCAGAAATATTCAACAAAGCATATTAAAGACAGAGAGACAGAGACACTCTATGACACCAAAAGAAACATGTAGTCTTATTGCAGTCCATAGTTTTGCTTTTTTAATATGGAAAAATATTTAATAGATTTTATTTACATAGGGGCTCTCTTCAATGATACAGGTTACAACACTTCCTCAAGGTCATGAGTTGCCTTGGCTGAAAAATTCACCTATTGCTAATGCGCTTCTTTGCCAATAGCTGAGTAAATCCCAAGATCACAGGCAAAAATTAATTTACTGAGCTTACCCATGAAGCCTTCCAACTTGGTAAGATATACTAGAATTGTACTCTCTTGGCATATATGTTGAGAACCTATGTGTACTTTCATTCCACAATCAGGAATTAAGAGTAGAACAGGCATTATTGCCAGATATGTAAAGCAAAATATTCTGGAAGATTTTAGGGATATAACATTTTCATTTAAAGTTTCATTGGAATGGAAGTATCTGAAAGCACTTGCCTTCAAATTATTGCAATGGGCATGGCAAAGAAATGAATTGATATAAATATCACATGATCTAAGAAAGTTTAGAAAATATGCTTTTTACTTATTTTATTATTGTAAAAATCCATTATCCCAGACAACCTAGTTTACAACTTTGGAGTCACCCTTCACTCCTTACTCTTCTTCTTTTTATATAATCTCATTTATTGCCAAATCTTGTCATTTCTGCCTTCACAAAATGTTTCATACATTATCCCTTCTCTTTACTCACAAAACTCATATTATTATTTTACATCTACAGTATTTTTATTACCTTTTCATTCATTTCTATTTCAAAAGTTCCTTTGCACTTCAAGGTATCATCCAAAATACCAGTGAAGTGATTTTCCTAATGGACAGATTTCACTGTATTCTGCTTTTTTCTACTCAATAAACATCAGTAGACTCCTATCAACTCAAAGATCAAATCTAATGTCATTTAAATCTCTTCACAATCTGGTTCCTTCCTTCCTTTCCAAGACTGTTGCACTTTATTCCCTCCATATACTCTCTTCTGAAATACATATTGTCCTACTTACTGTTCCTCCAGCATAACACTTCACTTCTCCTCTCTGCATTTTTGTAGCTGATGTACTGTAGGGTTTGGATCTTCTGCCTTCTCACTGCCATCACTTAATAGCCCTAGCTTCCTTGTTGGTCGATTTCCCCTTCCTAAGAGGTCCCAATTGAACTTTCCCTTTAAAGTGACATTCCTTTTATTCTGAAGATTCTTTGTATACATTTATTTATCTTTTTCATTGGGATATAAGATCCCATCCATGAAGACTGGGACAGTTTTTGCCTTCATATCCTCAATGCTTCACATTATTCCTCACAAATAGTAAACACAAAATAAATATGAATTCATTGATTCTGTGATTATTTTCTTTTGCTCTGCCATCTAGGAAAATAAGTGTTTAATATATCAAGCTCATTGAAAAAATATTTTGTTCAAAGAACTAATAATGAATGTTGATGATTGTTTGAAAATAAGAATATAATAAGAATATTAAAGGTAATAAGGTCACGATAGTACAAGGCAAGTAATCTAAGTCTTTATAAATCTGCAAGTAGATATAGCATCTCTTTTAGTAGATTGTTCCCCTGGTGGCAATTTCAGTTTTAATTAAAGACATTCTCATAAATATGACCTGCAATTGAATATATTTATTTATGTCTATACCAGAACTTTTGGGATACCAGGAGGCAAAGAGAAATACTGGGTGTTTTCAAAGGAATATGATTTTTATGTTCTACATGCAGCATGAAAATATTTTTAGTGCTTTTCTTCTCTCCATAGGAAACTTTGCTGTTTAAGAGTTTGAGAGTGGGATCAATCAATCAGAGAAGCCCCTCCCCATCTTTTTTGAAATTACATTTCAGTTTATCTTCTATGGTTGTCATATGCCTTTACAATATAGTGAAAGTTCTTGAGTGTGTATGTGTATATATATATGTGTATGTATGTATGTATTTTATACATCTACATACATACATGCATATGTATACAAAGTTACTCAGTTTGACAATTTTCGTACACATATTTGAAACAAATATTTTAATTAAATATTTCATAGGATAGAAATATTTTCTATATTAAGAAATTAGTGTATGCATGATGTATTCTTCTAAAAACACATTTGCCTAACTTGCTCAATAATATAGTAGTAAAACCTTCCTCTCATTAATCCATAGTGCATGCTATCCAATGCTCCAATGGATCTGTGATCATATTAATATGGGAGAAGACACAGATCACAAACCATATGCACCTCTCCATCCAGAGTAACTCTCACTGATACACTCTCACAAATTTTATATAGGAGGTGCATGGGGTGGGGACTCTATTTCTTAACTTCCAAATATTGCAAGGGATACCATTAGCACATATGGACTTTCTTTTGTTTTTGATACATGACAAATCAATTATTTCCTACTTACATGTTTCTCAAACATTCTTCTTACCACTTTTTCTAAGAATTATTTTTCATATGTTACATGTTGCAGCTTGATCATAACTGCTTTGTGACCCTCTATTGCTCTTGTTTTCATCCTCTTCCTCAGTCATTTTTATAATATACTATTCTATATTATGTTTAATACAGCTACAAAATTAAGATATGCCAAAATCAATGTCCTGCCTTAAATTTGATTATATTTAACTCATAAAATAGAAATTAAATTCCTCCTAGAGTTTATCTTTTCATGCATAACATAGGAAATAGGAGATTTTTCTAAGTCAGAGAAAATTTCTAAATCATTTTTAATCTCTATAATTGTATAAATGCAAGATAATTATATACATTGCTTAAAGTCTAAAACATATTTCCTTTTTAAAAAATTAAATCTTACCTTCAATCTTAGAATCTAAGTATTGGTTCCAAGGCAGAAGACCAATAAGGGCTAGGCAATTGGGGTTGTGTCTTGCCCAGGGGTACACAGCTAGGAAGTATCTGACGCCTGATATGAACCTAATACCTACCATATCTAAGCTTGGCTCTCTATCCACTGAAGTCCCTAGCTGTCCCTGAATTGCCATTTCAAAATATACTTTTATAGTTCTTTGTTTTTACTTAATAGGTGGGATCACTAAAAAATAATGCAAGAGCCATTCATTGTTGTGAAGTGGAGAAATGTTGTGGTGAGTATATTCAATTAAACAAAAATAGCAGAATCAAAGAATTCCAGTAGTCTTCTAGACTAGCCAATATGCCAAAATGATTCCTTACTATAACACACAGAATATTTTTATTAGATTTTATAAGTCAAAACTATGGATTCATTAAAAAATCTTTGCCATTCATATATCTTTATGGGAACTTCCTTGTTTAGAATTTTAAAATTATTTTTCCCAAAATTTCACTTTAATGCCTTTTTTTGTATAGAGATATTTTTTGGGAAAAAATAAAATTTAAAGGATAATACTGGTTCCCTAATAACAGAACTAGAAGTCAATAAATAAATCAAGAAATATTTATATTTTACTTCCTGTGTATATAGCACATTATTTGGTCCTGGGGAGACAAGAGAATTTATATAATGCATTGCCCCTGTCCTCAAGGAATTCATAGTTTAGTGGAGAGATGAGCTGCTATGCCTAGAGAACAATATAAAATATCATAATTTAAGTTTATTAAAGAGATTCGAGACATGAAGTTGGAGCAGGGTGGTAACCGTAATCAGTTAAGGTCTCGTTTTGGAGATAGCATTTGAGTTGACTTTTATAGGATAGAAATCCAGTGAAGGAGGGAAGTGAGGAAGGAAGAAGAGAATATTTGATATATAAGGTCACGTAAGTTAATGCATTTCAACCAATATTTATTCACTTCCTACAATGTGCAAAACACCATCCTGCACAATGGGGATGTAAAACACAAGACAAATTAAAACAACACACCCTTTCCCTATCTTTGAAGAACTTATATTTTACAAAGATGAGAGGATAATAGATTTGGGGCTGAAAAGGATTTTGGAAACTACTGAGTACAATCCCCTCATTTTACATATGAGGAAAAGGAATTAAGTGAGTAACCCCAAGGACATGTTAAAAACTTGCTTAGGATGGATATGAATTCAGGTCTTCTAAACTCCAAGCTAAGAACTATATTTGCCATTTCATGTCATGTATGGGGGTGGAAATGGGTAGGGCAGAAAAGGTAAGCATCACAGAGAGGCAACTTTAAGAGAGAATCTTGCAGAGACCACTTTACTTTCTTTATGAGAAAAAAAAAACAGGTGGAAATTGCTGGCTGAATATTTTTATTGATTATAGGTCTTCTGTTTCCAAAATCAGTGACACCATATTGGTGTAAAAAATGATAAAATTAATGCCAAATCTGCTACTCATGTATTGTGTTATAGATACGAAGAAATTAAGCTAAATACAGAACTGCCCAAACAAGATTATTAAAGATGAAAAAATGCTAATAGGCAGCAGATATTTGAGACTTGTATTCCAAAGAATCCCATTTATATATATTACAAAGTTAATGATGTCCACAGACTTCAGAAAATTGTCCCTTTCCCAGTCACATTTAAACTACACTACATACAGAGGGATAGTCCATCAAAGCCCACAGTGTACAGAAGATGACATTAATATATTGGCCAAGATAAATGAAGTTGCTACCATTGACCTCTTCCCCCTTTAAATACTATCAAATGAAAAGTCTGCTGAGGCATATGCAGCCACAAAGTGTTTTACTAGATCACATTTCTGTCACCTAAGAGTTTGCTATTGTGCTACCACCTTCTCTGATAAATCCTTTACTAAGGCAAAGTTAATTATCTAGATAATTATACAAGATTTCATAGTCTTCTTTATCTATATATCAGTCAACCAATAGTACTATCTAGTGGATGATTTGTCCCTCCAACTTTCTCCCCCTTTTTTTTAAAGAAGGCATTAGATATATTATACACATTAAGTATCTATTATAGCCTGCAATGGTTATGAATACTTTGTAATAATGAAGGTCACTTAGTAAGATTCAGAAGGAAATTGCTATGCAATTAAAAATTATGTGTGTGAAGTCTTTGCCAAATTCAGTTTAATTCTCATGTCTCCTCCTTAGGCCTTCTTCAGTGCTCACTTGCCTAAGTCTTTTTCTATTCAACATTTTAAGGTAGAAAATACATTGCAATCTAGAGTCAATATTTCTATAATTTCTTAGCTATTTCATTGGGAATCAGGTATGAAGATATACTTTTATAATTAAAATTCATTGCGAGCCTTTTTTGGAGGGGAGGTAGTTTTTACATTGTCTCAAATTGACCATTAGAGATATAGAGAATCCAGCTGTTGAGAAAGCTCCAAACTGTTCTTGGCTATTTTTTAAAAGAAAAAGACTTTTCAAAGACTAGAGAGAAAATTTAGTTTGCCTGAGACAGACTTTCTCGAAATTTCAATTAACCCTCATGATCTCAGGCTGTATTCCCTTTCAAGAAAAAAAAAAAGAATAATATATGATCAAATTACTTCTGTGTCATTCTTCTACACAGCTCAACTGTATAGTTAAATAGAACAGTTTCATAGAATAAAATACCAGGTTGGAAATCTGACAAGACATATCTTTCCAAAGGTCAAAGTTAATAGGTTTCTTTTCAAAGAGTAAAGAACATATGGAAGATTGTTCAATATTAATAATTATAATTTTTATGCTGAAAACCAATTCTGAAATCTTATTCAAGGTTGAGTTTTTTTGAAACTTTATCATTTTTCCCTTTTAGGTGAGCCAAATTTTAGGTTTTATCAGAGTGCACAAATGTAAAAGGGAAATTCTATACGGAAAACTATCAATATACTTTCGTCCCCCCATTTTAAAATTAAAAAATAGTTTTAATTGAGTCTTCTTAAAGGTTGAGGTTTTAAGAACTAACTGCATTTTCTTAGGCTATACCTGCAGATATTCACAATAGCTTCCTTTAATTTGTTTCTTAATTTCAATATAAGATAGAGACCAGCCAAAAACAGCCCAACTAACATGAAGACCAATAATGGCCATGAGTATTCACCATTATAAATAGAAAAAAAAAAAAAAAGACTTTCAGAAAGTCTCACCAGGCCAAGCCAACAATTAATATACTACAAAAAAGCAATCAATGAAGACTTTTTTATAATATACACTATTTCCCTAATTCTGTGAGATGTCCTGAGGATACAAATACAATGAACAAAACAAGCCGTGTTCACACAACTGACAACCCTACTCAATAAATCATCAGTATCTCTGAGCTAGGTCTAATACAGTTCAGTTCCTATCTTCAATCTAAACCATGAGTTCAAGCTGTTTAATGCACACATCCATTTTAACATAAGTTCACTTTATTTCCACAGATGACAATCCTAACAAATCAATTCAACCATAGAGAGATTAAAAACGATAACAGGAACAATGCTACATTGCCCTTGGCTATCACTTTATCAGATTACAAAATACTCAAAGCATTAAAATCTTTTTTCTGGAAGCAGCCTGAATGAAACCATCATATAACCCTTGCATTGTCATTTCCAACCATACCCAATTATGTGGGCTGTAGCAGATTCAATTTAAAAGTTATTTATTTGATCTTACCTCTATCGCTGAAGTCGTCCACTAGAATGATTTCAGCAATCAGACTGTCTGGAGTCCTGTTAATTATACTGTGTATAGTGCGCAGAAGAGAAGTCCAACCTTCATTATGAAAAGGAATAATGATGCTAGTATTTGGCAGCTTCTCCAGGTACATCTTGTGTTTACAGCTAGAGATGACAGAAAAAGAAAGTTAGATTCAAACAAAACAAACATTTAATCAGTATAATTAAATATTTTGTCTCATTCATTCTATTTTCATACAACTCCAATGAATATTTTAGTGTACATTGTCTCAAGCAGAAATTTCAAATGCTATTCATGTCAAATCTTCCCTTTTAAAATTCAAAAATTATTTCTTTTTACTACTAGTTAATTACTAATGATCACTTTTCAATTATATAATTATCATATTACCAAATTATAATCTATGAGTATTATATAATTATTACATGACATGTTAGCTATTGATATAATCAAAATTTAGTGCTAAATTATGACTTTTACAACCAATATTGGTTAATATTCTCTTTTACATTATTATCTAAATATTTCTAAAAGTCCACAATTAGAAATTGAATGATACATTTATTATTATTGCAATTTAAAGATATTTTTCCTAACCCAACCCATTTTTTTAAAATCAACATTCTATTAGAAATGCAATTTGGTTAGAAATAATGGGATATAAATAAATATATATATATGTATATATATATAAAGAAATAATGGGATATCATGAATTTGAGGATTCAAAATAAGGGCTCACACTTAAGAACAATTGAAAGGAATCAGTTCAAACACTGGCATTAGCAATGAAAATCTACATCCATGATCAGAAAAGGAGGTAGACTGATCACTTAATAAGAATGAGATAAATAGAATATTTCCTACCCTACTAGCCATAAAATGTTTAAAGACTTAAAAGAAGGATCTTAGATTTTAGATGAACAGGATGTATGGGAGGATATAGACAACATCCTCTAGGGATAAAAAAAAAAACAACATACAGATATGTTATTATCTGCACCATAGGAGAGAGTAGCACACAGATGAGACCATAAATTAATTGAATTACTGAAAACTATGATTTAAGGGACTTCCATGAAAGTCCTATTCTGATAGCTTTTTATGACTTGTAGGCATAGGTCACCAGAAAAGACAAGCTCTGCCAAATCTTATCAAACTGGAAATATTTTGCATATGAATAATAAAAGATTGAATATCTGTTAACCTTGGACCAACCTAGTCATATTTATAGGATGTCAACAGATAAAAGTTAGTCACTACCAAATAATTTTTTGGGGAATTACAACTCATCATGCTTAATACTTAATATGAAGAGAGATTGTGATCTGCATTGATAGAGATAATAGTCAAAACATTTAAATAACAGATTCTTGAAATAATGAAATGTGTTTAATGATAAATATCTAGAAGGTGTCTCAAAAGTCTTGGCATTTGTTAAAGTTTTTAACATTCAAACTTGTATAAATAAATTCATATCATTTGCAATAAAATATTATGTAATTGTTTAAACAGAAACCATTTACTATTTTTGTGACCAATGGAGATTTTGAAAATGTAAGTGTGTTATGTTATATTTATGGTTTTTATTTAAACTTTTGTTAATAGAATATTTAAGTAATCATAGTATTAAAGAGTGTAGAATCCAGATATGATCCCATCCTAACTTGAGGAATATACTTATTATCTTACCATAAGATAAAACTTATAGAATGTGTATATTATAAAAATCTAATCATGTTTAATTATCAAATTTATTGTTTTCCATATTTATTGAAACTTCATTATCTATGGTGATATGAAACATATGAGAATCCTTAGTACATTATTGAACTTTTCCTTGAGGAAACTCTGAACATTCAGAAATTTGCATTTGTTTTTTCACTCAGTCCAAATATTTATGATTCATCCTTTGATAAATCATGTCATTAGTATTAATTTCTGATAAGATGGACATGACCTTCTGAATCACTTTTCTTCCACAGTGTGACAAAGTTGTATAAAAAGCAATAGCCATGAAATCTTTGTATCATTAGATTTTATGATATTAGAAAAAATAAATGGGCATATAGAAACTATCACTTTATTGAGGTGAGAACATGAAGAAACTGCAGATGGATAAAATGATAGCCTATAAGTTTTATTAGGAGAATGAATAAAGGAAGTAGAAATGCAGTATGTAACTTTTTCCCAAAAATATTGGTCAGTCTTCTTTGCAGTATATATAATGAACATAAATAAAGAAATCATCAAGACACTCGTTCTTTAGGCACCACAGTCTAGTGGCTAATTTCCTTCAGCTACTGATGATTGCCTCCTGATACCTGCTCAGCCCAAGCCAGGCAATCTTTATTCTCCTCCAGATATGCTCCTCATATTCTGGACTTCAAAATTATGTCTGAACTACTCTCTCACTGGGGAATGTCTCTCAATGTCTCACCTTCCTCAGCTTGGTAAATCCAGCCACTCTCATGGTCCTTCTTGTACTAGAGTACCCCTCTGACATGTCAACATCCTTTTCCCATTGGTGAGTTGCTCCTGGAACCTTCTTTTGGTGAAGAGGCCCAGATCAGTCAAACTTTATTTCCTGACCAGGTCTACTTCTCATTTGTTGACTTTAAAAATATACCTTCAACCTTTCCCTTACCCCAAATCACAACACACATACACACACTTTTCATCATTAGAATTAAAACTCCTTAAAGGTAGAGACTGCCTTTCTTTGTGCTTGTATTTTTATTTCCAGTACTTACCAATATTCCTGCTTTGATGTAAGCACTTAATAAATGTTTGTTTACTTGCTGTACCTTGCAAAGGGTAAAGGATTAGACAAAATCAACCAGATTTATGTATGTACTGTGGCTTGCCAATTTAAATGAGAGGAGGCCAAATCATCATCAACAATAACACAATGTTTGGAAATGTAGTTTGAGATTAAGAAATGAAGGTTTGCTAATATTTGTTATTTCCTCCCAACTCTATATAAAATTGATTTTTAAGAAGAAAGTTGGAAGGCGTGAGAAAGGGGAACATTGTAAAAAATAAAACTGACTTTCTTAAATACATGAAATGAATAGATACTGATATGGAAGTCCTTTTGGAAGTAATATACTTTGTATAAGATCATTAACTTGTAAGAGCAAAGATAAAAATCAACAGAAAACTAGATGAATTCATAAAGAGAAAATATATGCAATTCCAACTCTAATCAATTTTTAGAAATTGTTAGCTCTGAAAAAATTGCAAATAGTTAAAAGTAAAGCAATTGATCATTTGTTTTTATTAGAAATTTGATTAAAGTAAAAATGTGGAAAAAATGATGTCAGAAGTTCACTCTCTATCAACTCTAAACATTTGATCATTGACATCATTGACATTTAGAGAAACATGGCAACCCAAAGACAATAAAGGTTTAGGAAACAAAGTAATTTGTATTACAATATGGAAGATGGTGAAAGATTATAAGGAGCACAAAAAAAGAATAGCAATGAAAGGGAAAATAACTCTGTTAAGAGATGCAATGACTCTGTTAAGAGATGCAAATAAACCAGATGATACAAAGAGCATTGTGAATAAAATTGGAAGTAGAATAGTTACTAGATATAGCAGCTTTGCCAGGATTCATATAGTGTTCTTTTATCAATGACAGTGAAACCACATTTCAACTCTCATATCTCATTATATGACTTCAAATAAGAAAGTGGAAGTGATATGTAAGAATATCAATATAGGAAAAGCCAATGAACCTGTCCATTTATACTGAGATGAGATTGTTGCTCAGAAGACACATTCAGGTTGTCATTAAAAAATTCCTTTTTGACTTGTACAAAAATATTTATAGCCACGCTCTTTGTGGTGGCAAAAATTGGAAAATGAGGGGATGTTCCTCCATTGGGGAATGGTTAAACAAATTGTGGTATCTACTGTGATGGAATACTATTGTGCTATAAGGAATAATGAATTGGAGGAATTCCATGTGAACTGGAAAGACCTCCAGGAATGGATGCAGAGTGAAAGGCGCAGAACCCAGAGAACCTTATACACAGAGACTGATACACTGTGGTACAATAAAATGTAATGGACTTCTCTACTAGCAGCAATGCAATGATCCAGGACAATTCTGAGGGACTTATGAGAAAGAACACTATCCACATCCAGAGAAAGAAATGTGGGAGCAGAAACACAGAAGAAAAACAACTGCTTGATCACATGGGTCGATGGGGACATGATTGGGGAGGTAGACTCTATGTGATCACCCTAATGCAAATATCAATAATATGGAAATAGATCTTGATCAATGACACATATAAAACCCCATGGAATTGTGTGTTGGCTGTGGGAGGGTGCTTGAAGGAGGGGAGGGAAAGAACATGAATCATGGAACCATGGAAAAATTTTCTAAATTAATCATTAAAAAAATTAATCAATAAAAAAAATTCTTTTTCCATCCACAAGGAAAAAGTATTCCAACTAAATTGTGGAATACTCTCACTTATATATTCAAACGACTCTGTGATCACTTCATTTCAGGAAGTATAAACATTCCAAAGGCAATGAAGAAAATTGCAATGCATACATGTAATGCATCCATCTATGAATGGATAGGTCAGTATGACCCTTATCCACATGTTCCTATAAGTAGGCAAAAGTGGTTATACCCAGCATGCTTAGACTTTTCTTACTTCCAACATCAGAAACATACCAGATCCAAAGTAAATACTTATTGACTGCCTTTTCAGCTCTAAATCTCTGATCCTATTATACCTGTGATAGTAAAAGACTGTGAGAAAGGACTAACATTTCTTGAGTTCATCATTCAAGGAGGAACTATGGAAATAGATAAGAAATTTAAAGTATGAGAGGATATTGGGTATGTTAGAGGAAAATAGGATTTAAGAGTAGAAAGCAGATTTAGGCAAGCAGGCTGGCAAGAACTTAAACATTCCAAACCTGGAATACAGCAGAGGGACGTTCACACAGAGGACTCTCTCTAAAGGCAGTTGGTTTGGAGGAGTTGGAGTTATAGCCACTGACCAAAGAGCCTGTGGATTTTGGGTTATCACTGTGCTTTGGGAAGCATCTGCAAGATCATCATATCATCTAGCAAGTTCAAGAAGTTCAGACTGAGATTACCTGTCTTGTATGGTGACCATACAAGATACATTTTTCTCCCTGACTTCCCAGTGGATTTGCTTGGCTGTTTACCTGTGTTCCTGGGACAAGGTGATACATCTAATCAACAGCTCAAGGACATCTTCATAAGAAACTCTTTTCCCTTGTGTCTTGGCTGCCTGCTATAGTGTTAGTGTAGAGATTCCCATACCTCCAGCCCTGAGTTTCTCCCATAGCTGTTAAGTGTAGCTTGACCCTCTCCCACATCACCTTCCCTCAATTTACAACATTAAACTGGTTTTATCCATTTCCTGTTGCCTTCCTTAACATGCAGGATAGGATCCACTAAAGAAAATAGCCTTCAACTCTTGTCTTTCTTCTGGCTAGTCTGACCAGTAAACTGCCAACTGTCATTCACCAACCAATGTGGTTTTACTCAACTCGCTCATCCCTTGGGTAGGTTCTCAGAAATCCTGTGTATCCTCTGTCACTTGTGGGTGTGTAGGTATGTCCTGGTTGTATGTGTGACCCTTGTGTTATACTGTGAAGTCAGTTACCTATTTCAGGTAGGAGGGCTTAAAAATATAAATTTGCATAGGTCTACACTTATTAGGAACCCACCAAAATAATCATAATGTACCTACAATTTAGTTATATGTGTAAAGTTTAATCCTGTAGTCCATTTTCATTGAAATACTTTTGATCCAATTTTTATAATAATCTTTTATGAGAAAGCATTTACTACTTGATTTTTTTTCCTTGTAGAGAGGGAGCATATGTCAGGCATCATGGAAATTTGGTTTAAAAATACCAAAAAAAAACAAGCAATAAAAAGAACAAAAATGATGTGTGATGGCTAAAGAGTTTCCATTATTAAAAATTAAGTAGGTCAATGGAAGCAAATAGTAGAAGTAACACCAGGATCTGAGCAGAGGTCCTTGCAATATAGCTTAAGGTCTTATAACTGCCTCTAAGAATAGGAACTGATTAGCTGTTATAGATTAGAGCAGAATTCAGGAGTCAAATTTATTCTTCAGAACAAGGAAGACAAACTAGGAAATTTATCCAGAGATGTAAAAGCTCATAATTGCCTGTAAGGGAAGTAGCTGATCAGAAATAAATGAGAAAAAAGTAGTAACAGAATGTTTAAAAAACATTGATATTTTTCCTGTCATAACTATATTTTGTTTAAGTAGCTTGTGAGCCACTGTCAGCTCCATTTGCTCTCAGCTTAAAAAACATACACATACACACAGTAACATATTTTTCTTATCCTTAGAATAGCTTGAATATACTGGGTTAAGATAGATACAAAAAAGAATAAATTAAAAAATTAATTAAACAATTTGTATTTCCCAACACAGAGCTAATTCCTTGGATTAAAAATAGAGAGTAGAAGGCAGTCCTCAATCTCAAAGAGTTCATACTCTAGTTAAAAGATAGAACTCATAAAGAAGTGTTGAGAAGCAGAGCAGATGCATAGACCTTAGGAATTAATCTGGTGAATTGGGGCATCTGCCTAACAGAACAAGAATTCTGGTTGTGACTCATCAATAAGCATTGGGAAAGAGCTAGTAAACCTAAACATTGAAATGGAACAGGGATTCTGGGGTCCTGATGACAATGGTGAAGATAGGGGAGGAGTATTAATATTCCAAAAAGAGAGGGGGTGGAAAAGGGAGTATAGACAGGAAAGTAGCAAGCGGAGTCTGACAACTTAGGATAAGACCTAATGAACAGATTTCCTCATTGCCACATCAGCTGGGGCTGTAATAATAAAGGGAGCCTATAACCAATGTTTGATAGAGGAGAGAAAGAAAGAGTCTATGAGATGAGACTCTCTTCTAGCTCTCCCCTTGGGCCGAATACACTCTCTGGGACACTTTAAGGGGGTGTCACCCTGAAAATGGGTGACCTGGATGGCCGTGTTGCCCCACAGGAGTTGGGAGTGAAGCCTCCCTTTAGGTTGAGGTATGTGGTACCCCAATCCAATTCTGAATGAGGGCAGGGTTCACACAAGCCTCTCCTAAGGTCAGTCAACTTATAGAGGGTGGTCTGGCTTCAAGATGGAGGCATCCAGACCAAGCTGTGGTTCCCCTCCCCCCATTATCTCTCAGGCACTCTGGAACACTATCTGACTAATGAATGGCTTTTATTATTTGCAATTCAGGGGTTATGGAAAGGGGTGAAGGGCAGAGGGATTTTGGGGTGCCCTCTTCTCTATTTCTATGGGGTCTGTCACTCAGGAGGGAAACTTTGGAGTTCCCACTCCCAAGCTTCTTCCCCCACCACTTCTCCTTCTGTTTCTATTTCTATCTATCCTTTTCTATAATTGTAGGTTTTGACTGAAGGAGGGTCTCTCAGCAAGGTTGGGTATTGGGAGAAAGAGACTAAGAGACTGCTCCCAAAATGGAGTCCCAAAACTTAGCTGACTCAATGTTTGAAGTCTTGATGGGTGAGTTGTGAAGGTATGTCATTGATCAGAGAATTGGGGTTTCAATGTCCAAAGAAAGATCCTCAGGAAGCCCTCAGGACTGGGTCTGAGCTGGGATGTCCACCTCCTCCCTCTTTTAGTCCTCTACTGGAAAGCTTCCCCTCCTTTCTCTCCCTCCAGAAAATCTCCCAGAATTCTCTCTGGTCTCAACTGCCAGTAATTGTCACCAACTGTCAGCCGCTCCTTCTCTGGCTCCTTTTTTTCCCATTCCCCTTGAACAAATCCCATACTAACAGGGCCCTCCAAGTATAGCTACATTGGCTCAGTATAAAGGTAATGGGATATATGGTAATATATTGTCATAGCTGTATCTACATATAGATATACATACACATATGTGAAAGATATGTGCTTTGACACTAGGTAATTCTTAGCCATAAATGAAAATCATATATCTCTATCCTTTAGTCATTTCAGTCATGTCCAGCTCTTCATGATCCCATTTGGGTTTCCTTGGTAAAGATAGTCTACTGGTTTCTATTTCTCTTTGTAGATCATTTTATAGATAAGGAACTGAAGGAATCAAAGTTAAGTGACTTGCCCAGGGTCTCACAGGTAGTAAGTGCTTAGGCCATATTTGAATTCAAGAAGATGAAATTTCTTTGCTTCTTATCTGACATTTTATAAACTGTCCTCTACAGTGAAGGTTCATAAAACACTCCTGTGGCTTTTTTTTAATCGTGAATCATTTTGACTGTCTGATGAAACCCATCATTCCAATCTCATAAAAAAAAGAATAAGATTTTAATTGCATAAATTACACAGGATTCCAGAGGAAACCACAGGTTAGTGAAAATTAAGATTTTGTTTGTTTCTTTCCCTTCCAAGTTCATGGATATATGTAAAAAAGAAAATGAATATGTAAGATGATAACTTTAAAATATTATGGTTTTATAAGATTTATTAGTAGTCTCTAGAAAATAAAGCCACATGCCATGCTAGCTTAGTCAGTTTGAAAACATACTTTTCTCTGTTGGCACTATGGTGGATAGAAAGCAAAGAAGAAGTGAAATGCCAGCCCCTCAGTTTTATCTCTCTGTCTACATCATTGCATAATGACAGGTATTATTATTATCCTATAATGTAAAGTTTAAATTCTTTTGAGAGTAATTTCAGAATAAGAAACTTGCTACCTCCCCAAATCCAGAAAGTGAACTGTTTGGAGAAGGCACCATGAAGATGCCTGCAGAGACCCTACACTGCATCAAGAAGATCCACAATGAACTTTGAGGTACAATTGATTGAACTGTAGGTGGTTGAATGCATTTGTTTTGAATGTTCACTGTTATGCCAAAGGGGACTACCCCCAAATTGGATTTTTGTCAATGTGCCTAGCAATCATTGGCTCATTGGTTTTGTGCTTTTTATTCTTTTTATCCCCAAGTTACTGTAATTTAAAAGTTGGTTATGTTTACAAGAGCCATTGGAGAGAGATCAGTCTTCTGTGACTCTTGGGGTGGGGGGTGGATGTGTTATTGGAGATACTGGGGTCTTTGAACTATATTTCCCATGAACCCATTGGCTTCTTATTGTTACGCAATAACATAGAGAGATAAAACTGAGGGGCTGGCATTTCACTTCCTCTTTGTTTTCTATGCATCATGGTGGCAGCAGGGAACAGTATGCTTTTAAACTGACTAAGCTAGCATGGCACATGGCTTTATTTTCTAGAGACTACTAATAAATCTTATAAAACCATAATATTTTTAAATGATCACTTTATATATTCATTTTATCTTTTATATACCCTGACATATTTTTTACATACCCTGAAATCTATCCATGGGAACTTCATGAAATTCACTTTAAGGAACTCTACTCACTATATTTGTAGGAATGTTTTAGGGAATTGTTGAATAACATAGAAATTAAGTAAAAGTGAAGTAACAAAGCTGATAACTTTTCAAGATTGGATTTAAATTTAGGTCTTCCTGATTCTAAGTGTAATAAATGCATAAACATATACACATGGTTTACACATAGATGTATATACATTATATATTAAAGTCAGAATATTTGTTCAATGGATGGATATTTAGCTACTTGAAAAAGTTCATGATAATAGAATGTACTCTAAGAAGAACGTTATAGTCAGGTTCCTCATGCAGTACAATCGTCCTGAACATTATTATGCATTTATTTTCATTCAAAGCCAGAGACACTAGTATAATTATAGTTTTCCATATGGGATAATTGTAGCTACTTAGTGCAAACTGTCACCCCAAATATGTCTCTGGGGATGCCAATTTATCTTCCTGAGAAGATTCAAAGTTATTCTTTAAAGAAGAAAATGAGAATCTATGTTTAATATCTATCACTGTTAATTTAACAATAATTACATACATACAATATTATCCAATAAACAAAGAATAGGCTTGCAGATTTGAAGAAATACTGAAGAGCTATAGTTAGCTTGGCAATTAAGAGAAAAGCAAACAAGAAAGCACTAAAAAATACAATAAGGAATATTGGTATGAAAATCATAGCCAATTGTCAGTTCATATATATTAAGGTACTAAAGCATTACAATTTTATCAGATGGTATACTGAGATACTATGGGGAATAATGTTATAGGAATATCTTTTGCCTGACTACTCAAATGGAGATGCCTACAGAAAAGATTATTAAGAGGAAGATTCAGTTCCCTATGTACTTATTTTGTTCCTTCTATCCAAGATTATACTCTTAAAACCATTCTTTATTTGGTAAGAATTTAAAAGATAAAAAACAAACAAACAAAAAACCATACACTTCTCTAATGTGTGGATAGAATTTTGCTCCCCAGTGACTGTCTCTCCCAGCATCCCATTTATGTATCTATCTTACATACTAACTTAGAGAAGATATAAGTTTTTTGTAGCTCCACCCTCCTCTCTCCTCCTGGAAAACCTGCTGTGGAGGCTGGGGTGAGAGCTTGGCAGGAAAGTTTACCCACATGTTTTTTTACTCAGGCTTTTACTTTTGTTCTTTTATTCCTTTTATTTCAAGTGATTAATAAATCTTATAAAATATAATACTTGGAGTTATTGGATATTAATTTAAATATAACACTAAAGAAGAAATATAAATTATAAGCAACCAAAAGAAAGATTGTTCTAAATAATGAATAAAAGAAATGTAAATCAAAACAACTTTGAGATTTCTTATCACAGACAGAAAAATAACAAAGATGATCAAACATCAGAATAGTGGTTATATTCAAACAAACAAACAAACAAACAAACAAAAAACAGCCACACATTTCTCCATATTGAAATTCAATTTTTCTTTTATCTGGAATTACAATCTCAATAAATATGCTTTAACCTATCTTTCAAGTCTTTATTCATTATTGATGTATATTTCAAGGTATTCTCTGTCTCTTCTCTCTTTAATGTAGTTCTCAGAACTGAACACAGTATTGTAGAGAGCTAAAATTAGACCTAATAAAGGTCCTACTGGTTCTATGCATGTCTACTATTTATGTATATTACTTTTTCTCATGTTGCATTATAACATAACAATTTGTAGGTGTGAAGCTACTCTTTATGATTAACTCTCAATAGAAATGGACTATCAGAAATAAAATAGATAGGTAAATTAGTGTGAGATATTTTTTTTTGAACCCTTACCTTCTGTCTTTGAATCAATACTGCATATTGGTTCTAAGGCAGAAGAGCAGTAAGGGCTAGGGAGTTATGGTTAACTGACTTGACCAAATTCATATAGCTCGAAAGTATCTGAGGCAACATTTGACTGAGACCTCCCATTTCTATATCTGGCTCTCAATCCACTGAACCACTTGGCTGCCCAAGGAAAAAAAATTAAAAATATTTTTACTGGTGTTTTTATATAATCTAAATTTCATATTCTTCTCATTTCCTTTCTCTCCTAGAGTGCTGTCAAACAAAATATATATTTTTTAAAATGAAGAGAAATAAAAAAATCAGAGCTCATTAATAAAATGAAATAAATCTGACACTATATAAATATATTCCATATTTATATATATGATACATAAATATGATATAATTTATATATATGTAAATGTATATAAAACTATGGACCACAGCAAAGGACTGGGGAATGATGCATATCTTCTCCTTGGAGCCAAATATTTTTTCTTATTTTTCAGATTCAGTTTTCACCCTCTTATAGATTTATATCCATTTCTATCTTTTTTGCTAATTGTTTCTGTTTTCTCATCTCTGCTACCTCCACTCTGTATCAGTTAATTCAAGTTATTTATCATTGTATTTAATTTTTGTAGTCTGGTAATTCTTAGATTATATTTCCTCAATTTGTTCTATAGCTTATTAATTTTTGGATGAGCTATTTCACATTTTCTTCCATTTTTATTCTTTTAATTTTTTGGGGGTGGGGGTTGGTTCTTGATTTCCCATGATGTCATTAGCTTCCACTTGCCTGATTCTAATTCTTAACCATTTCTTTTCCTAAGTGGACTTTTGTAACTCTTTCTCATTTGATTAATTACACTTCTCATGGAGTTCTTCAGTGACTTTTTTGAATATATTTTTTCCATTTGGTCAATTCTGCTTATTAATATATTCTTCTTTACAGTGGATTTTCATGTCTCTTTGGTCATTGTCCATAACTTTTCTACAAGGTCTCCTTTTCATTTAATTTTTTTGCTTCTTTTATCAATTTTTCATAATTTTCTTATCAGATTTTGATTTCATCCCACAATTATTCCTCTCTATTATTTTGATTTTAAAAATTCTTTGTGAGTTCTTCCTGGAATTCTTGCTAGCTTTATATTCAATTAGCATTTTTCTCTGAGGTTTGTTTGTGCATACTTTGACATCATTATCTCTGCAGTTTATATTTTCATCTTCCCTGTCACCATAGTGATTTACAGCCAGATTATTTTTGTTGTTGTTGTTTGCTTATTTTCTAGACTATTTCTTGACTTTTAACTTTATCTTAAATTTGGGTTCTGCTCCAGAGGCAGAAGGAACACTGTCCCTTCAAGCTTCAGGTTTTGTGATCTTTTCAAGGGAGCTCTGGGTTCCCATACATTTTCTATGCTTCCAACATGAGGAGACATATGGTCACTACTCTCCTGGTTTGTGTGATCTTTAGCCAGAAAGGAACTTTGCTCTCCTATAGCCACCAAGGCTACACTTTTTCCTGTCTCTGATGCCAGATACCCTGTACTCCTACAGCCACAATTGTTAGTGCTCCCTCTGTCTTTGAATTGAAACTATGACCTCTATTCCCTGTTAGTATTCCTCTGAAACTGTGACCAAATTGCCTGTTTCCCTGTAGACAGGGTCCTAAGATTATGATCTAGAACTGGGTTTGAGCAGTGACAGGAAACACCAAAGATCCCCTGCAATAGCCTTTTGACAAGTTGTCTGCTATCATCTCCAGTCCCTACCACTCTGAGCTGAGATCACTTGAACTTGCTGCTACAGTCTGTGAAGCAGCTTCTTATTTGTTTCCAGACCTTTTCTGTTCATTCTGTGCCAGTGAATAGCCCTTTTGGTCATGTGTCTCTTGGAGTTGTCCTAGATCTATCCTAGATCTGTAGATTACTGTAATAATAGTTGTCATTCACAATTGATAATCACTCATTATTGTTGCTACTGTGTACAATGTTACCATTTTTCTACTTCACTTTATATAAATCTTTCCTGGGTATTTTTTTTTGGTAGTCATCTTCTTTGTCATTTCATATGGCACAATACTATTCCTTTACATGGTTGTACCACACCTTGTTCAGCTATTCCCCAGCTGACAGGCATCCCTTGAGTTTCCAGTTCTTGGTCACCAAAAAAGAAGGACTACAAAGATTTTTGTACAGGTACATTCTTTCCCCTTATCTTTAATCTCTTTTAGTCACAGACCTGAGTAATGGTCATAGGGTTTGGACTTACCAAATCCTTTTCAGTAAAACACATTGTAAAAAAGACCTTCTCCCATTGTAGAGTATTTCTTTTAAGTAATAGAAAAATGCTTTAGGAGGGCCTCTCCCTCTAAGCTGAGATCATTCCTTTAACTCTTGTTTTAATCTCTTTTTGCCACATGATTCAATCATTTGTAGCTCTTCTTACTGAGAGATTTCGTGAGTTATTTTCTCTTTGTTTTTTTATCATGAGCTTTATTAGGATACTTTTAACATTTTCTTTCATAATACACCTTCCCTCTGTTCTTTTGCAGACTTTTCTATTCCATAATTTCGTGTCTCAAAATATGCCAGTGCTAGTGGTATACATAGAGCTGGAGAATAGTTGATATATTTCAATTTTTCTCTTCTATCATCAGTAATTTTTTCTGTTCTCATATTTCTTATCTTGTAATACATTTATAAAGAAATGACAATTTCTCCTCATTTTTCATTTTTAATGTTTTAGTTTTCTTTCTATTACTAGGATTTTTTTCTTTCTATAGTCTAATAGAAGTGGGACAATTTATTTCATTAATTTAAATTTCCCCAGGAAGTTATATTCATTTATCTTTCTTGTAACTGATATTGGGATGTTTGTCAAATTATTAGTTCACTTCTGGTCTCTTCTTTTGCTCTGGTCTCTTCAAAAGCTGCTCTTTCATTGATGATTAGGGGTACACGATATGTCATTTCCTGACCTACTAAGCTCCACTTAGGAATACATTATCCTGTACTTTCTTATTTTCTGGTTGGTTCAGAATAAACTCATACTATTCAAATTTTCTTTACTTTGTATTTGAAAATTTTTTTCCTGATCACTTGTAAAATTTGTCTTTTGCCATTAGATTTTTAAAAATTACCCACCAGATATTCTGACATTTAAAACATTAAAAATTAATTTATAGATAATAAAACCTAATCATATTAGCATTAGTCTTTGTTAAATGTATAAAAATCTTTTCACATTCCAATTCTATCATCTAGAATATGGAATGATATCCGTTCAATATTTTGTGTATTATGCCTTAAAGAAAGTAAAAGTATCTTGAAAGTTTTAAAAGCTGGAAAAATTTACAGAAGAGGAATAATAAATGGTGAAGGCATCCTAAAAGCTAAACAAATATCACAATTAGTCTGTAAACATTGTAGTAAATCTTTTTACAGTTATTAAAACAAAACAAATTTAAGAACCTTTTATATTTCTTATAAAATGAATAGACTATAATGATATTTTCTGAAAGTATATCATTTTAAAAATCTATGCTGCTAAAAATTATCGATTACTTACAATACTCCTGCTTTACCATATACGTAAATGTTTCAAGTTCATGTCATTATATCAGAATCTCTAGGTTTGTATCAATTTTACTGGGCCCTACCAATGATACTCTTAGATTTAGGTTCATATTGTTGAGCATGGCATTTTATTGTTCTCAGTTACTTATTTCCACTCTGAAAGTGTGTACGACTTGAATGGAAATCAGAATTTTGAGATCTTTACTCTCAGTTTTAAAGAAGACTACACATGATTTAATGTGAAAGTAGTTTAATGTAATGGTTACTAATGTGTTGATACTAAAATTGTGAGAACTTTATTAAAAAAAAACAAATAACTGATTTTTTACTGAAGGAAATAAACTACAATAATATTGAGAAAGATGAAGACATTGCAGCTAAGTTCTTCTCCTCGCCTATTTAAATAAACAACTAACCCTTAAACTGGAATATACATAAATGGAAGGGCACAAGCACAGACTATAATTATTTCCTATGGACATTTAACTTATGTAAAGAAAATGTCCATAATTTCACCCTTACACACACACACACACACACACACACACACACACACACACACACACTCAAACAATCATGAAATTCAAATGGAGCAGAATCATGACATCAGAAGGCAAACATATTTTACAATATAAACTGATTTGTAAGGTCTAAGAAGATGACAGATGATTATGGACAGTGCCATTTTCTGACAAATAATGGAGGTAAAAAGGAGTTTACAGAAAATTTGGACAAATTAAGTCAGAGCATTTTGAGACCATTTAAAGGTGAAACTGAAAGATGACAACATATAGAAGGAGGGAAAAAGGAGATTCATTAATATTTTCATGGAGTTATTATTCTTATCAAAGATAAGTGACTGAACTACCACATTTTATGTCTAAGATCTCCTACTATGCTATATGAGTATTAAAATACCATTAAGAAGATGAAGGAATTCAGATCAGCCAGAGCAGACCAGACAGAAATCTATATAGGAAACTGTTTTTAGGAAGTAACATTTTGGGGCAATTGAGATTTTATTATCTCTGAAATAACTAAAGGAATGGTTGGGAAAAGAATAATATGGATAGCTTTTTATGGAAAATGGTGATCTTGAAAGCACTGATAATTAATATATTTGATTGGGATAATATTGTGAAGAATTTTTAAAGTTAAATAGAACTCTCTAAAACTGAACTTGTGTTTTTCTCAGTTCCAAAGGACTCATCATTTAAAAATGCTATCTATCTCTCAAGAACTGATGGAGTCTGAATGTAAATCAAAATATGCTATTTTTCCAAGTTATTTTCTTGGTATTTTTATATGAATCTTCTTCCACAACATGACCAATAAAGAAACATATTTTTCAAGATCACACTAATAAAGCCTAAATTAAGTTGGTTGCCATCTTGGGGAACAAGCACTGAAGAATGAGGGAGACAATTGTTTTTGCCCATAATTAGGAAAGATAAGATTATTGAAAAACAAACAAACAAAATATCTGTTGAATCCTAGGGCTTAAAAGTACATCATCTGCAAACAGAAGGATTTATAGGACTTTATCTGCTATAATAAAGATGATGATGATAACTAATGTTTGTAGAACTGTTAATGAATAACAAAGTGCAACATTATCTCATTTATTCTCATTTTATAGATTAGGATATAGTGATCCCCTTTGCCACTTACATTGTCCTTGACAATCTTCTTTGAATACTTTTATGAGCATTAATTTCCCTATTTCATTTTTCCTTTATTGTTGTTATTAAGAATAATAAATTGTGTTGTTGTTTAGGCCTTTGCAATTGTGTCCAACTCTTCATGTCCCCATTAGGGGTTTTATTGGCACAGATACTGGAATGTTTTACCATTTCTTTCTCTAGCTCATTTTACAGATTAAGGACACCAAGGCAAACAGGGTTAAGTGACTTGTTCAGCTAATATGTGTCAGAGGACATATTTGAATTCAGGAAGATGGATCTTCCTGATTTGAGGTCTGGCTCTCTATCCACTGTGCTGCCTAGCTGGCCACTCTTCTCCTCAGAGAGAGCAGCTATAAATATTTTTGTACAAATAGACCCTTTCTTATTTTTTTTATCTCTTTGGAATACAGATCCAGGAGTGGAATTACTGAATCAAAATGTATGCATTCTTTTTTGTAGTCCTTTGGGCATAATTCCAAATTGCCCTCCAGAATGATTGAAGCAGTTCACAACTCCACCAGTAATGCTTTGGTGTCCCAATTTTGCTATATTCCATTCAACATTTATCGTTTTATTTACTATCATATTGGCTAATCTGATAGATATGAGGTGGTACATCAGAGTTGTTTTTATTTGCATTTCTGTAATCAAGAGGGATTGAGAATTTTTATATGATTATGAATGGCTTTGATTTCATCTAAGAAAAGCCTATTAATATTGCTTGACCATTTATCAATTAATCTAAGTAAAATGGATGAATATTTACAAAAATACAAATTACTGAAATTAGCTAAAGAGGAAATAGAATCCTTAAATAATCCCATATCAGAAAAAGAAATTGAATAAGCCATCAAAGAACATTCTAAGAAAAAATCCTCAGGGTCAGATGGATTCACAAATGAATTCTATCAAACATTTAAAGAAAAATTAATCCCAATACTACATAAAATATTTGGGAAAGTGGGCAGAGAAAGAATCCTACCAAATTCTTTTTTAAAAATGAATATGGGGTTCTGGGTTAAGATGGCGGCAGAGTAAGAAGCAGCTCTTAACCTCTCCTGACCAAAACACAAAAAACTCCTCAAGGAGACATAAAAACAAGTCCAGACGAACGGAGGAACCCCACAACAGGGCACAGCGTAGAAGGTATGTGGAATCGAGGCATTTCCATGCTATAAAGGGGTGAAACAGCTCTCACTAAATCGCTGGCTAAGCAACCACCCCACCCCCACCCCCTCCACACACAGCACCTATAGCACCGAACCCAGCTAAAAAGAAATAGAGCAAGTTTGGGGCACCCATCGAGTCACTGGCAGCTCTGGGGCCTGTTCCTGAGAGCAGCAAGATTTGGGACCCCAAAAAGCCAAAGAACACACCCGAAATCTGAGCGCAGTCTTAGGGCGCAGAGTGCGGGAGCAGAGCTCAGGCTCCGAGGAGGCGTGGGTGGAGGCAGACACAGCCACAAGCTAAAGCTCTGAAATCCTGAGTGGGGAACCAGCGTGGACAGGTGTACCACTGTGGAAGCAGCGCCCTGAGACTTGTAAAAAAACCTCCGGCAGAGGATCAAGCAAGGGGGTGCACCAGGGGGCTTGACCGTGGACAGAACCAGAGCACAAGGATAAACCTGAGAAGCTGCTGGGCTAAGGATGGCTACCCAGTCTCAGGAAGTTCAGAAGAGAAAGATTAACAACAAGAAAAAGAAGTCTTTAACACTTGACAACTTTTACACAGAGAAAATCCAGACAACCGAGCAAACAGAGGAGGAGAACAAACAAGCATCCGGACCCTCCTCAAATAAGGAAAACTCCTCACAAGCTATGGAAGAGTTCAAAACTGAGATTTTGAGGAAAATGTAAGAGATCTGGCAAGAAAATAACAGTTTAAAAGGTAGAATCTTACAACTGGAAAGTGAGGCTCAGAAACCAAATGAACTGATAAGCAAATTGAACACCAGAAATGACCAGAATGAAAAGGAATACCACAAGCTTATAGCCAAAAACCAGAAGATTATGGCCGAAAACCGAAAGATTATAGCTGAAAACCAGTCCCTAAAGGCTAGAATTGAGCAATTAGAAGCTAATGATCTCCCAAGACAACAAGAACAAATAAAACAAAGTCAAAAGACTGAAAAAATAGAAGGAAACATGAAATATCTCAATGAGAGAGTGACAGACCAAGAAAACCAGTCTAGAAGAGACAATTTGAGAATCATTGGTCTTCCAGAAAAACCAGAAATTAATAGAAACCTGGACTCCATACTAACAGAAATAATTCAGCAAAATTGCCCTGAAGTCCTACAACAAGAGGGCAATATAGACATTGAAAGGATTCATAGAACACCTGCGGCATTCGATCAAGAAAAGAAAACACCCAGAAATATAATCGCCAAATTCAAGAGTTTCCAAGCAAAGGAAAGAATCTTACAAGAAGCCAGAAAGAAACAATTCAAATATCAAGGAGCACCAATCAGGATCACACAGGATCTGGCAGCCTCCACGCTAAAAGATCACAAGGCTTGGAATACGATATTCAGAAAGGCAAGAGAGCTGGGCCTACAACCACGGATCAACTACCCTTCAAAATTGATTATATATTTCCAGGGGAAAGTATGGGCTTTCAACAAAATTGAAGAATTCCAGGTATTTGCACAGAAAAGACCGGGGCTAAATGGAAAGTTT
>NC_058135.1:93829091-93910573 GCF_016433145.1 Gracilinanus agilis
AACTCTGACAGGGGTCTAATTACTCAAATATACAAGGAGTTAAAGCAATTGTATAAAAAATCAAGCCATTCCCCAATTGATAAATGGGCAAGAGACATGAATAGGCAATTTTCAGGTAAAGAAATCAAAAGTATCAATAAGTACATGAGAAAGTGTTCCAAATCTCCAACAATTAGAGAAATGCAAATCAAAACAACTCTGAGGTATAACCTCACGCCTAGCAGAGTGGCTAAAATGAAAGAAGGGGAGAGTAATGAATGTTGGAGGGGATGTGGCAAAATTGGGACATTAATGCATTGCTGGTGGAGCTGTGAACTGATCCAGCCATTCTGGCTGGCAATTTGGAATCATGCTCAAAGGGCTATAAAAGAATGCCTGCCCTTTGATCCAGCCATACCATTGCTGGGTTTGTACCCCAAAGAGATCATAGATAAACAGACTTGTATGAAAATATTTATAGCTGTGCTTTTTGTGGTGGCAACAAACTGGAAAAGGAGGGTATGTCCTTCAATTGGGGAACGGCTGAACAAACTGTGGTATATGCGGGTGATGGAATACTATTGTGCTAAAAGGAATAATAAACTGGAGGAGTTCCAGGCGAACTGGAGAGACCTCCGGGAACTGATTCAGAGCGAGAGGAGCAGAGCCAGAAGAACATTGTACACAGAGACTGATATACTGTGGTAAAATAGAATGTAATGGGCTTCTGTACCAGCAGCAATGCAATGACCCAGGACAGCTCTGAGGGATTTATGGTAAAGATGCTACCCACATTCAGAGGAAGAACTGCAGGAGAGGAAACATTTAAGAAAAGCAACTGCTTGAACGCATGGGTCGGGGTGGACATGATTGGGGATGTGGACTCGAAATTACCACACCAATGCAACTACCAACAATTTGGAAATAGGTCTTGATCAAGGACACATGATAAAACCAGTGGAAATGTGCATCGGCCATGGGTGGGGGGAGTGCGGGGGGTGAAGGGGAAAGTAGGAGCATGAATCATGTAACCATGTTAAAAATGATTATTAATAAATGTTTAAAAAAATGAATATGGTACTGTTTCCTAAGCCAGGAAGAACAAAAACAGAGAAAGTAAATTGTAGGCCAATTTCATTAATGAATATAGATTAAAAAATAAGGTAACAAGGAGAATACAACAATACATCATGAGAATCATTCACTAGGACCTGGTGGGATTTACACCAGGAATGCAGGGTTAGTTTAATATTAGGAAAACTATCAGCATAATTGGCCATATCAATAATCAATTAACAGAAATCACATGATCATCTCAATAGATGCAGAAAAAGCCTTCCAGAAAGAATAGGAATAAATAGTTCATTCCTTAAAATAAGTAGTATTTACCTAAAACCTTCAACAAGTATCATCTGCAATGGGGATAAGTTAGAAGTCTTACCAATAAGATCAGGGGTGAAGCAAGGATGCTCATTATCAACACTATTATTTAATATTATATTAGAAATTCTAGCTTGCTTTAGCAATAAGGAAAGAAAAAGAAATTGAAGATATTAAAGCAGGCAATGAGGAAACTAACTATCACTCTTTGCAGATGATATAATGGTACCCCAAGAGATCCTAGAGAATCAACTAAAAAACTAGTTGAAATTAATAATTTTAGTAAAGTTGAAGGATACAAAATAAATCCACATAAACCATCATCATTTCTATATGTTACCAACAAAGTCCAGCAGCAAGGTTTAGAAAGAGAAATTTCATTTAAAATCACTCTAAACAATATAAAATACCTGGGGAATCTCCTTGCTAAGGCAAACACAGAAATTATATGATCACAATTACAAAATACTTTTCAAACAAATAAAGTCAAATATACAGAATTGGAAAAATATTAATTGCTCAATGGTAGGCTGAGTTAATATAATAAAAATGACAATTCTACCTAAATTCATTTATTTATTCAGTGCCATAACAATCAATCTACCAAATAATTATTTTGAAAATTAGAAAAATTAATAGCAAATTCATCTGCAAGTACAAAAGGTCAAGGATATCAAGGGAACTAATGACCAACATGAAGGAAGGAGGCTGAGTAGTACCAGATCTCAAACTGTACTATAAAGCAATAATTATGAAAATAGTCTTGTACTGGCTAAGGAATAGAATGGTAGATCACTAGAGCAGATTAGATTTACATTATACAGGGGTAAATGACTTTAATAACCGTGTGTTTGATAAACCCAAAGATCCAAACTTTTGAAATAAGAACTCACTCCAAGAAAGACTACTTGGAAAATTTGAAAACAGTATGGCAGAAGCTAGTTATAGACCAATATCTATACCTTTTACCAAAATAAGCTCAAAATGGACATTATGATTTAGATATAAAGAGTTCCCATAACTAAATTAGGTGAACATGGAATAGTTTATCTGGCAGATCTTTGGGGAAGGGAAGAATTTATGACAAAATAAGAGATAGAGGATATTATAAGATGTAAAATGAATAATTTTGATTACATATTTTAAAAAGATTTTGTACAAACAAAACTAATCAAATCAAAGTTAGAGGGGAAACAATAAACTGGGAAAATTTAAAAAATGTCTAATAAAAGTCTAATTTCTTAAACTTATAAAGAACTAAGACAAATTTATAAGAATACAAGCCAGTTCTCAATTGACAAATGGTCAAAGGATATGAAGAAGCAATTTTCAGATGAAGAAAAGCCATCAATAATCACATGAAAAAAATGTTCTAAATCAAGCTTGATTAGAGAATTGCAAATTAAAACAATGCTGAACTACCACCTCACACCTATCAGATTAGTTGATATGGCAGCAAAGAAAAGTGATATATTTTAAAGGGGAAGTGGCAAAATTGGGACATTAATCCATTGTCGTTGGAGTTGTGAAATGATCCAACCATTCTAGAGGGCAATTTGGAACTATATCCAAAGACTATAAAACTGTGCATACTCTTTGATCCAGTAATGCCACTACTAGGTCTGTATCCCAAAGATATAATAAAAAAGGGAAAGGAACAACTTATACAAAAAATATTTATAGCTGTTCTTTTTGTAGTGGAAAAGAATTGAAAATTGAGGGAATGTCCATCAATTGGGGAATGACTGAACAAATTTTGGTATGTATTAGTAATGAATACTATGGTGCTATAAGAAATGATAAGCAAGATGTTTTCTGAAAAAGTTGGAAAGATCTGTGGTGATACAGAGTGAAATAACAGAAGTGGGAGAACACTACACAATAACAGTAATATTGGAAAATGATTGTCTATAGAAATTTGGCTTAGCAATGATCTGGGACAATCCTGACTTTTAATGGGAAATGCTGTCCACCTCCAGAAAAAGAACTTTTGGAGTTATCTTTCACAACAGTGTATCTTTGGCTTTATTTTGGGGTTTTGGTTATATATAAGTGTGCTCTTACAAAAATGATCAATGTGGATATGTATTTTGTGTGACAATAAAAAAATGAAAAAAAAATCCCGAGTTCTTCTAGCACTTGAGACCAATATTAATTTTTCTTTAAATTTTTACATGTGCTTACTTGGATCTCATAGTACCCTACTGGCTCTGTGTTTCGATCTTTTTCTCCAGAGAAATTTTCTATAGTTAGCTGATTCTTTTGCTGTTTGCTTATTTTCCCATCCTTTTTTTTACCTGTGGACTTTGAATTCTGAAAGCTCATGATTCTGTTTCCTCTGCTACTGGCTTTCAGGGCTCTACATTGTGAGTTATTTACCGTAGGACTAGGTCTTCACCACAGCACAGGCTGGAAAGACTACTCTGGACTTCTGGGCTTCATTGAAGGCTGGTGCCAGGGCCTAGGACTTCAAGGGGATGGGTTTGGGGTGCTCTGTTGTTGATGTAGCCTGGGTTCCAGGATCCCAAAATTTGACCCTGCCCAAGTTTGGAACCTAACATAGTAGGTGGTAGGGTTGGTGGGCCAGCAATTTTATGTATGTTGTTTTGCTTCCAGTTCCCCCTTATCCCATGAAAATAAATTCTATTTGCCTACTTTTCAAGTTGTGTTCAGTGGGAGAGCCCCATTACTCCTTCTTGCAGTTGGTTTTTGATTCTTACCAGCTTGAGGCATTTTTAAAGATTGGTTTGGAAGGATTGTCAGAGTGTTTTCAGCTTTCACAGCTACTAAGCCACCATTATGACCCACCAACCACCCCCTAGAATTTCTTAAACAAAACTATTCTTTATTGGATTTAGAAGATTCCTTAAATTTCTCATTTTTATAAACTTCAATATCTTGGATAAAATGAACTTCACTCATTCTCTGCAAAAGAATTGCTTGGTAAAGATCTATCCTCCAATCTTAGCAAGGAGATTTAAGTATTTTTTCATCACACTTGTTTAGTCACTAAGTATTGTTTAGTCACCTGGAAGTTGATTTAATCTGTTTTGAAATGATTTCATTTGGTACTGCATCTTCCTCAGTATACATTACTTTGGTTTTCTTCAAATATGTTAGGGATATGACCATACCCAATGAATGGGTAATTCTCTAGCCTTTTGGACGATGCTTGGCACACAGTAAGTGCTTAATAAATGTTTGATGTCTGGCTCCAACATTTGTATAGCCTCTTTTCTTGTCTGTTTAAATATATTTTATTTTGTTTTTGATTATGTTGTTCAGTATTCAGCATAGCCAGTGCCTTTGGTTCCCCTTCCCACAGCCATAGAATTAATATGATTTTTTCCTAGTGAAGAGCTGGATGAAATGTCTCGTCTGGCTGTGACATCTTTCTGCACCATATTGCAGTCTTTTTATTCACTGCATTTACTATATATTTAACTTGGGCTTCCTTCAGTTTCTATATCTGTATAAATGTTTTCCCCCATAGTAATATGTTAGCTCCCAAAGGGTAGAGATCATACTCTTTTTTAGGTTGTTTTGGGTATCTTCAGCATTTAGACAAGTATTTAGAATAAATTAAATATTTAATAAATATTTGTTGAATCAAAATGAATGAGACTTTGTTTAAACTACAAGCTTCTGGTATGTTCTCTTTAAAATTCTTTTATCACATTTTCAAGCATAGGAATATGGATTTAGAAATGGTAGAGACAATTCAGGCAAGGAAAACTGTTCCATCATTTGTCCAAGAACAACTAGGAAGGCTTCATTTAGGAGATGGAATTTGATTTAGATTTTTATGGATGGATAATAATTCATAAAATGAATAAAGGGAGAAATATGACTGAGAAAATGATGCTCAGTGACTTAAATAATGAAAGGGAGAAGATATATAGCATATATGAGATAGTTATCAAGTGGAATTTAAACAAAGATTTTATGGAGGAGAGTACTATGTTTTAAGGCTCAGGAGCTAAGATAGCACCATACTATTAATGTCTATCAAATAGAAGAATTAAGGGCATTACGTTTTGAGGTGTTGTTTCCCACCATTTCATTTAAAGTGTTCAATCCTCCTTGTATTTGTTTCCTTCCTAGCTAATTTAGTTTTCAGAGTGTATTTAATATTTTTCCTTGTTCTTTTCTCAACCTAAGGTCGTCCTCATTTGATTTAGCATCTAATGAAAAGAATGCAGTCCAAATAAAAGACACTGGAAATTTACTAAGTGGGAAAGAAGGAGCTACTCAAGAATTTTAAGATGAGAAGAGAGATAGTTAGATTTCTGCACAGGAAAGATGAGTTTAGCAGTGGTGGGAATTAATAAGAACTAAATGGAGGCAGACAATAGTTAGGATGGCCCTACTCGTCTGAAGTCAAAGCAGAAAGGAAGGAGGTGTGGTCATAATTTTGCAGAAACAAAATCAAGTGAAATTGGTAATAAACAGTGTAAATGATGAACATAAAGGCTTAAAGTAGAACTCATATTAAAGCAATTTATGTTAGTAGGTTAGTTTATTTTTTAAAGGATGAGAAAATTTTTAATTTACATCATTTTTGTGAGAGAATTTGTATCCACAGTCACATTTACTCGAATACTCTTTTTAGCTGAAATTCATTTGGAAAACATTTAGTATTTCATAGTGGAATGTTTGGTAGAAAGGCAGTTTTCAAAGAAGATGCAGTTAGGAATTTAAAAGAAAGGTCTTAAAAGGTTCCATGTTATGGATATTTTGTTTTACAAGTAGCAGGAAAATGAAAGCTGAGTCAGTATTAAATTATCCTAAATAATATTATCATACTCCTGCTTGGAATTTTCACATTGGGCAATGTGGTCACAAGAAAGCATTGATTTTAGTCATAAGCACATTAAGATAGGAAATAAGCACAATTAAGGAAAACAATACATATTCTGCTGGATTTTTTAACCCTGCTAGAAGTTCTCTTACTAAAGTATTTAGAGCACTACAATCTTAAGGCATTTGGAAGATAGATTTTTTAGGGGTTTGTCTTGGGTACTTTTTAAAATTTTATTTAAGGTTTATTTAGAGGTTTTGTATCTGTTATAGCAATGACAATTATGGAGGAATGTTTTACATGATAATACATGTATAATTCACATCAAATTGCTTACCATCTCTGTGACATGGGAAGAAAGATAGGAAGGAAGACAATTTGGATCTTTTAAGTTCAAAAACATACATTGAAAATTACTATCACAAGTAATGGAGAGAATAAATTACAAAAATAAATAACGGAAGCAATCAATTGGTAAAAGAGGTACAAAAATCCACTTAAAAGAAGAACTATTTTAAAAAGTAGAATTGGGCAAATTGAAAACAAACAAAATTCACTGAGGAGAAGAACTACTTAAAAGGCAGAATTGGTCATAGAAAATAGAACTACAAAAGTTCACTCAAGAAAATCATGACTGAAAAATTAGAATTGAGCAAGTGGAAGCTAATGACTCCATGAGATATCAAGAAACAATCAAGGGGCAGCTGGATTGAGAGCTCAGTGAACAAGAGAGCTAGGCCTAGAGATAGGAGGTCATAGGATCAAATCTAGCCTCAAGAGACTTCCTGGCTATGTAATCCTGGTCAAGTCACTTAACCACTATTGCCTAGTCCTTACCACTCTTCTGCATCGGAACCAATTTGGTTCCAAAAATGGAAGAAAACATGAAATATCCCATTAGAAAAAAACAACTAACCTATAAAATAGATCTAGGAGAGATTATTTTAAAATTATTGAACTACATAAAAGCCATGAACAGTAAAAGAGCTTAGACATCATCTTTTAAGAAATGATGAAAGGAAATTGCTCTGATATTGTAGAGAACCACAGGGTAAAATGTAAATTTAAGGAATCTACCAAACACCTCATGAAAGAGATCCTAAAAAGATAACTCCCAGGAGTATTATAATCAAATTCCAGAACTCCCAGGTAAAGGAGAAAATATTACAAGCCTCTAAAAAAGGACTATTCAAATATTGTGGAGCCACAGTCAGACTAATACAATAATTAGAAATTTCTATATTAAAGGATTGAAGGGTCTGGATTATGATATTTCAGAGGGCAAAGGAGATACTACATTAATTAAAAACAAAACTGAGCAAAATCCTTCAGGGGAAAATGCCTATTAAATGAAATAGAGAAGTATCATACATTCCTGATTAAAAGACCAGAGCTGAATGGGAAATTTGTCTCTCAAATATAAGATTCACTGGGATGCATAGACAGGAAAGAGAAATCAAAAGGCATTCAACTAAGTTCAACTGTTTACATACCTACACAGGAAGATGATTCTTGTAACTCCAAAGACTTTATCATCATTAGGGCAATTAGAAGAAGCATACATAGACAGATGGCAAGGATGTAGTGATGATGAGTTGATATCTTATAAAAAATTAGGCATGCAAAAGAGGAATGCATTGGGAGAGGGAGGAAGGAAAATAAATTGAGGTTAATTATTGCACATAAAAGAGGCATGAAAGAACTTTTACCAAGGAAGGGAAAATCAGGGAAGTAAGGAGAGGAGAAAAATGAGCCTTACTTTCATTGGAATTGGCTCCATGAGGGAAGAACGTACCCAATTAATTGGGTATAAAAATCTAGCTTACTCTACAGGAAAGTAGGAAGGAAGGGGAAGAAGACAAGAGAAGGGAGGGGAGCTGAGCTGAAAGAAAAGATGGTAAATTGGGAAAATGTGGTGGTCTGAAACTAAACAGAGGGAAATAGGTCAGAGAATAATATGCATTAATCAAATTGACGCATTTTTTCAATTCTGTCTAATAAAGGCTTCATTTCTCAAATACACAGAAAAATGAGTCAAATGTATAAGAATACAAATCATTATCCAATTGATAAATGGTTAAAGGATGTTGATAGGCAGTTTTCCAAGAAATTAAAGATCTTTATCTTGCAAAAAATCTCTAAATCACTATTAAAGAAATGCAAATCAACTGAGATAAAACCTGACACCAATCAGAGTGGGTATTATGAGTTAAAAAGAAAATAGTTAAACCTGAAGTAGGTGAAGGAAAATTGAGACATTGTGTAATTTGAATCTGTTACTCTAAAAACTCTGATTCCCAGCACTCCACTCACTTCCTGTCATTAGATGCTTGATGTAGACAGGATATAAATTATATGGAAGTCCATCTCTCACTCTCTTTCCTTCCTGCTGAGGCTTTGGTGGAACAGGGATTTTTGAGTAGGCAGAAAAAACTTAATTACAGGGTTCTATTTTGTCAGATAACAAACTTTATAAAAATAAGGAAGTATTTAGACATTAATTTAAATCTTACAACACTAATGCAGTGTTGGGAGTGTTGTAAACTGATTCAACCATTCTGGAAAGCAATTTGGACCTATGCCAAAATGCCTGTTGTTATGGATAATATTGATCTACTATGGGGTTTGGATATTGATAGCCAATTGATACTGATTAGGTGATAGATATAGGCTAATGCTGTCAGGATAACATAGTTGAAGGCAGTGGATGAAATGGCTGGACACAGCTTAATCTAACACATATATTTATAACTATGAGGAGAGGCAGGGACAGGATAAAGGAGGTAGGAATAAAGCAGGAAATATCTTACCCTAATATTGTATTTCTAACTAAAACCCAGAACCCAAACCGCTCCTCATGGGGTGTTTTCTTTGTCTACAAAAGTAGACACTACACTTTCATAGACTGACTATAGATTAAATTCTATCTTTTTAGTCTATTTTAAAACTATGAACTTCAATTTTTATTAACTCTTTAAAATATCTATGAAAATCCACAAGTTGCCTCAAGTAAGTGTCAGATATGGTAGTTAGAAATCGCTAGCTTGTCAGACTATTCCAGCAGGGAGTCAGACACTGATGCTGTTCCAGTGAGAGGAAACAGAGACCCTCCTGGCAGCTTTTCTCTCTCTGGGAGAAAAGATCTCACTTCCAACAACTTTTCTTCAGCTTCATAGATGTTTATCCAACTTCTCAAAGCTAACTCTCACAGAAATCACTTACAGAATAGTCAAAAAAAAAAATCTCCAGCAATACGCTCAAGAGAGGGTGTTCAAGAGACAGGTCCAGAGTTCTGTAATTTTTACCCTGGCCTTGTCTTAAAGGGGACAGGGCAAAAATCCTTGCACTCGTCTTGATCTCTGCTTCTAATTAGACTAGATAGTTAATTAATAACTAATTATAATAAATACCTATAAAACAATATGTACCTTTTGACTCAGCAATACTATCATTATATTTGTATCCCAAAGAGGTAAAAAAAAAGGAAAGTACCTGTATGTACAAAAATATTTAAAGCAGTTCTTTTTGTACAGGGAAGAAATTGGAAAGTGAAAGGACACTTACCAATTGGGGAATGGCTAAGTAAGGTATAGCATATGAAGTGGAAAACTATTTTGCTGTGAGAAAATATGAGTAGGAGGAATTCAGAAAAACCCAGAAAGACTTGCATGAACTGGACAGAATCAAGTAAGCAGAACCAGAAGAAAATTATACATAGCAACAGAAATACTGTACAATGAACAACTGTGAATAATTTAGCTATTCTCAGTAACACAATGATTCAAAACATCGAATTACTCATGATAAATAAAAATGTCATCTGCTTCCACAGAAAGAATTGATGGAATTTGAATCTAGATCAAAGCAAACTTTTTCAATTTTTTTCTTAATTCTTTTTTTTGCTCAAGTTTCCTTCCACAAAAGTATTAGCAAAGAAAAATGTTTTACATGACTCCACAAATAAAATCTACAAGAGAAATTTTATGTGTGATTGCTTTCTATCTCAGCAGGGATGAATGAAAGGGAAGGAGAGTATTTGAGACTTAAAATTCTTTTATTAATGTTGGAAACATCTTACATGTAATTGGAGAAAAATGAAAATTAATTTTAAAAGTTCACAGTTTCACACCTACTTTGCCAATGACTCTCTAGTGATCACCTTCAAACTTTTTCCCCCTTTCCCCCCCTCCTTGATTCTATCTTCTGCCTAGTATTTTTAGAGTATTCCAGTTGATTATCTAATGACTAATTAAAATATATTTAGAAAAATAATACTTTTTTGTATGGCAGAAAAAGATTTACACAATTGCCCCAAACTTTTCCAGCTTCACTAAACATCATCTCTCTTCTCTGAACTTTATTTTCCAGTAAGTCTGGTCTTAATACTGTTCCTTATTATCACTCCATTTCTCATCTCTCAATTTCAATTTACTTCTAAGTAAAATGTGTTAAATGATCTAAAAGAGTGGTGACAAATTAAAATAGAAATAGGATTCATGAAAGCATAAATGTATATATGAACATTCCTTTGGGCACATATTGACTTAGAAAACCACATATTAACCTTATGTTTATTATATCTTTCCATTGACTTCTACTAACAATTTGCATTAACCTTTCCTCATGCTTGGAATATATTACCCTCTAACCTTGAAGCTTCTAAGAATTCCAAATTCTTTTAGGATTTACTACTTACTTCTTTAAGATTTTCATTAGTTGCTGTAGCCTCTCCCCTCCAAAAAAATCATCTGGCACATATGAATTTTACATTTGTCTCTATTTGTTACCCACTAATATCATCCCAACTCCCCAGCAGGGAATGCTTGCCCTGTTTTCTTTGGATCCTCAGCACTTGAGACAGTTCTTGGCATGTAGTAGGCACTTAATTTCTAGTTGATTAATGCCTGTATGTCTGACTTCAAATCAAAATTTCAGACTCATAAAAATGGCATAGGACTTAACTGGACTTATATTCAGTAACCACTCTGTTTAAAATAGAGGACATGATGACATTGCTGAGTAATAAGTTCTAAACCAATGATTCAAAGAAGTTTTATTTTTTCCATCACATGACAAGCTTCTAAGGATAGTTTTGGGTTGAGGGCTATACCTGGGGTAATCTTCTGCATCTCATTTATGACAAGCTTTTGACCACAGATTGTGATCAACAACCTAGTCTGTTCTGCAGTTAAATAATTTTTTTAGTGACAAAATGACTATTACTATTCATAAGACAACTGGAAGTATCCAGCAGCCAAATCAAATAAATTTTGAAATATCTATTCAGGAAAATCCTGTCCTCTCCTATACAATGTTGTTTAGTTTTCTTTCAAAGATTACTTGTGGATCTTGCAAATGATTTGCCTCTATTATTGAACATAAATTTGTGTCCATTACACAATAATACATCATTTACAAAAATGAATGCAATTATATATGCATGAATTAATATAGAAAAGGATACATTTAGATATTTAAAAACAACATTGTGTAGAGCATTGAATGCAAGGGAAAGTATAAATTGAATTCCTAAGACTAATTTTTTTAACCTACATTGGGATTTTAAATACTTTTTAATTTGACCATTTCTGAACAAAAATTAAAAAAATAAACAAAGGTTTTCAAATGAGTAATTATCTTTTTCAACAATAATTAATTCATCTTGCAGAGTTTTAAGTGTGTATTATGAATGGAACACTATTAAAATATGTTTCAATCTGACCTAGAGGTGACCTTGTCTTGATGTTTAAAGAAAGATTGGAAATAGAAATATTTCCAAGGGAGATATTTCATTCACTTTGATGCTTTGGTGGTCTCTTTGATGTGGGTACTCGCACCATGTAGGCAATTCTTAAGCCAAAGAGACCAATTATCCAACACAACTCTTTTTCATGACCTACATAAAATCTCCATGGGTTTCATCCAGTGTTTTGGGGACTTCTCTTCATACCCTGACCTTGCATAAATACAATGAAGTCCATTATTGGTATGTTGGTTTTCTTTTGCTAGCTCCATTCCCTTCCCCAGAGCTTAGGAAAAATTAACTCTATACACCTGCATTTATCACCAATAAACTAGTTTGATATGCAAGATTTAAAAAAGTTAAATTCATTGAGTATAATATGCAAAGGCTGATGTTAAAGTTATCTTTTAAATTTCCTTTTATACCTATTTATTTAACTGGATAAATCTGAAAACCAGTTATAATATTTTATTTCTTAGAAATTGTAGGTGCTAGACCCAAAGAAATAGTAAGAAAACATCCTCATGAAAAATATAATTGTTCTTCCCTGTTTGTTCTTATGTGTCATTGTGTGTTTGTACCATTCTATCAGTGTAAAAAAGTTGTTCTGTTGTCTTCTATGAAATGTGCCAACCTGTTGATATTATCACTTGGGCAGCATATGATTCCTTCAAGAATATTTCTTGGACTTGAACAAATTAGTCTAAGAGACTTCAATGCTCAAAAGTGAACAATTATACAGAATTTCTTTCTCAGAAAACATTAGTCAAGTATTTTCTCATAAATGGGAATCATGGTAAAGAAGGGACTACCTCAGCATTCTAAAACTTTACATTGATCACCTTAAAATTTTTAAGCACAAGGTACATCTCAGTTTGATAGAACTTTACAGGGGGAAAACTACTTTTCAACAATTTCTCAAAGATGTCCCTGCACATTATGGTTATCAGGTGGCAGGGCACTAGAGAAAAGACAAGCCAGGAATCTATTATTCTGCTACCAATTTCTATTATCACTAGTTCTGTGACTTGGGAAATCACTTCATTTTTCTACTCTTTATTCTCTTTAGATGTTAGAAATGAGTAAAACAGCAATTTCCACCTATCATCTTTTACCGAGATGGTGTGTAAAGACAGAAGCAAGTGTCTGTAAAAATCTTTCAACTCTTTAGGGGTTTAATGTTGTATACATGTGAAATTCCATATGGAGCAGCAGGGTGGGTATTTGCTGAAGCTTTAGAGTTACTATAGTTATAATAATTGGCATATTCAAATTCAAATTCAGTCCAAATTGTAAGAAAAGAGGAAAATAATAGAAAAAAGACATACTACTTCGTAGTCAAATATTACACATACATACATGAGGTAATGGTAAGGTACTTGGCCTGAATTTATGAAGAATTAAGTCTAACTATGGCCTCAGACACTTAGCTCTGTGATTGTGGGCAACTATATTACCATCTTTCTACTTCATTTTCCTCATCTGTAAAATGATGACAATAGTAACACATACTCTGAGGGTTGGGAAACAAAATGTTAATACCTGTAAGGCATTTTGCAAACCTTTAAGTTCTATCTACATACTAATAATATGATTATTATGATGGTGGTAGTGATGTTAAACTCTATCATTATTATTACTATTTTTAATTGAGAATGATCTCTACATCAGTAAGACCTGAGTTCAAATCTTGATTCTGGCACATAGAATGTATCTCCCTGGGAAGTCACTTCATTTCTTTATGCCTATGGGTAAGCGTAAAAAAAAAAGTTTCAAAACAGTCATAAATCTATGTTGGTTGAGTTAATTTCTTCATTGGTTTTTCCCTACATGAATAAAGAAACACATCTGAGACAACATATTCATACATAAAAATACAAAGGTATCCATATACACATGTACATATAAAATATTAATTTTAGCTGGGAAAGTAGATAAATGTAGATGTGGACTTAAGAAAATTAAGTTGGGAAAAATAGCTAGAAGTCAAATATGTATAGAAGAAATGGTTTCTAGAGGTGAGAGAATTTTAAAATTTTACAGGGTTTAGTATTCAAAGTTAGTTCTCTAGGAGGAAAAGATTACAAAAGGATGGAAAAGAACATGGGCATTGTTTTTGCAAGAAGGAATAAAGTAGGTTTTTGAATATTATTTTCTACCATAAATCACATCTTTATCATCATCAGATAAGTAAGGGATTTAGAAAATATGATTCTAATGTTTCTATTATTTGTTATCTATGAATAATTATTTGTCTCCACTATTTTGGAGTTATTAGTCCATCAATACACATTTAATGAATAATAATCTGGGCCAAAATTGAATAGAATGATAGGGTACTTTGCATTTTCAGAACTGTACATTACTTTCAATAATCCCCACTCTGAAAGGCCATCTTTTAAAATACCAATTTTTTCAAATGATCTCCTATGGTTATCAATTATGGAATAACTCAAAGAATAAAAACTTCAGATAATCACAAAGGATAATGAAAATAATTGCAGCAGAGCAATAATACTAATCCAAGTGCCTGCGGAAAGCACCAAAGCATGTTCTCATATCAAATGTTTAATATAAATTGAGTTAATCTGAGGGAAGAAGAAAGATTTCAGGGATCTGTCCTATGGTGGATACATAGAAAATCTGGGACAGCTTGAGGATACTGCTAGGATATAGAGGTTGGAGGTATGGTTCTGATAGGGAAGAGTGAGACCATGAAAAATTTACCTAGGTTATGGTTACAGTAGTGGAAGGTGGGAAGCAGCACATTATTTGGTAGCTTCATATATTAACTAGTTATTTGTTATATCTAGTTGTCATTTAAAATCATTTCTATCTGCTGAGGGAGTATAATATTTTTAATCACTGTATATCAGTATTCTGGGTAGAACCCTCTTTAACCTTCTAGTGTTAGAACCCTTTTTTGTGAGTATAATGATAGAACGTAATCATGATAACTTTTATGAAAGTGCATACAATGTCATCAATTAAATATATGATAGGCAAAGAAAGTGGATAGTCATTTATCAAAAACCAGAAGTTAATAAATGTCACCTTAGCACAACATTTGTATTTATGATATATTAAAAGAGGAGAAAAAAAGCTTCCAGTACTACAGATAGATGTGTTAAGAAAGACTTACTAAATGTCATAGACAATAAAATTACTGATCTCAGTCTAAGATAAAAACCACTCCATAAATGAGGTGTGGATCCAGAGTACCAAAGTAGAACCTATGCATTTGATGAAACTCTCCTATTTTCAAAGCATCAACATGCATTTTAAATTGGACTTAAGAGATGTGCTATCCATGAATATTTCATTGGACTATGATTTTTACATTATGAGTATAAAACAACTTTGGCTTTATAGGTCCTAATTGATTGTGAATATGCAGTAAGGTGAAGACATCAGACCAATAACTTTATCTGATTTTTCAGAGTCTTTAAACATCCCTACATAAGATTATTAAGCCACCATTATATCAATTGTCATCAAAGTTTGGTATGGTTTGTTACTTTATAGTAAACAAAGATACATTCATTTACAAGAAAAGCTATTCCATTTTGAGAGGTATGGAAACTCTTCCCATCAACAAAGAATATACATTTTCTATAACTTATTTACTTAATGTAGGAGATTTGTTTGAAGCTCAGAGAATTCCAATGACTTAACTCTCCATGACTGAATATCTGTTAAATATTCAAGGAATTATTTCATCCCCTCTTTCTGATTTCCATTCCAGTATTCTAGTCAATGCTTCTCATTTGACAAATGAAAATTTTATAGTCAAAGTTCAGATATATGTAAGTAAATTGTACAGTCTGCAAATGCTGAGTACAAATAAAACTATTGTAAGGGAAAGAAGGGTCTAAATTTCGTACAATAACAATTCCCCCCCCCCCAAAAAAAACAAAAGCTTTTACTAATAGAATTCCATGTTGAAGAGCAAAATAAAATAGGTTTACTTGAAAACTGGTAAATCTTTATACATTATATTGTAATGAAGCATACCTAACTGATTCCAATTATTCCAACTGATACCTCTATGGAATAAGAATCTTAACAAGAGATCCTGAAAGCTTTGCCTATCAGCTAAAGATGTTGGCTACTATTCTTCACACCAGTGCATATTTATATTTAAGAAGTACCTCAAAGTCATAAGTCTTATCACCCTTTTAAAATATATGCATTAAATAATTTTTAACATAAAGGTTTGAATAGGTATCATTTACAAAAATGTGTCAAATATCTACCCTTTCCAAGGTGTGCTGCTCAATACATATCTGAAACATAAAGGTAAGTTAATTTATATCTTTGAACAAAGAGCCAAAATTAGATGCTAAATATGTTAATACAGGACCATTTATAATTTTTAACATTTTTCACCTGTCTGGAGTCATATCTGTGATTTCATAATCAAACCATCTAGTGACTTGTTTTCCCCTAGATGCTGTCTAGATTTCAGGTAAACTCTAGTTTTGATCTTGTTTCTCAAAGACACAGATTAAGTAGTCAAAATTATTAACACATTTAAAAATAGAGCCCTTTGTTAAAAAACAAATAAAATAATTCTTCATCCAAAATGAATTAGAATGAAATTTAAGCAGAAAAAACAGTATTATTAGATTTATTCTTTTAAAAAGCAAAATAATTTTAAGGTTATTTTATAAAAAACTGTTATAAACTAACTTTTTAAAGTTTAAGTGTTTTTTCTATATTACATGTTTGCACAATTTTCAATAATAATTTTCTTATATTTTGTGATCTATGCTATCTCCCTCACTCCCAAACCTCTCTTCCATGTTCCCCAATATAACATGCAATATGATTTGATGGTACATGCATTATTCTATGATACATAGTTCTATGTTCATCATATTATTAGAGAAGAAACATATCTCTTGCACAAGAGAAAAATTCATGGAAGAATTAGAATGAAGAATGGCATGTTTCAAACTGTTTTCAGACTGTGTCAGTTATTTCTATAGTGGTGGATAGCCTTTTTCAACATGAATCCCTTGGAGTTGTCATGTATCCTTGCATTGCTAATAATAGTTGTCATTCACTTCTGGTCACATAATTCATTGCTGTTACTAAGCATTACATTTTCCTAATTCTGTTTACTTTACTATGCATCAGTTTGTATAAGTCTTTCCAGGATATTTTTTTAGTGATCATCCTGTTTTTAAGTGTTATTCATGTCAATGCTGATTTCATCTCCAAATTCAATCAAAATATACTTTTCTAAACAATTTTCAAATTTAAATTGTTACTTATTGAGTTTGCACCCCCAGTCAACTTTGCATAAAAAGGTTTTTATACTTTAAGCTCCCCTGTTGAGATTTGTATCTTTAATCGCTTTCACTAAATTAAAAATAAGTTAGAAGAAGATGTGAGACTAGTGTGTGAATCTTTCTTGTCCTCCATATACCTTCCAAAAATAACCAAAATAACTCCACAAAACCAATACTAAAAGTAGCAAAAACAGACAGGAGTCCAGAGTGAAGCTAAATAGCCAAAGACAACTAGGGAGGAAGGTTTATGACATTCCTGGCCTTGGCCTTACTGCCAAAGGCACTTTGGGCACAAAAAAGCAAACTGCCTAGAAGGGCAAAATTAGCAATCTCACCTGTTTGCTGAGCCTGGGAATTTACATCCCTGAGAATAGATTGAAATATGCAGGCAGAGAATCCTAAGAGCATCTGTATCTCCTTTGTCCCTAGAGACCTCCACTGACCCACAGCTAGAGACTGAAGGAGTGATGCCACAGAATCTATAGGTGCCAGGCCCTAAGACAGGAGCACAAGCCTCATTGCTAACAAATGAGAGACTTTGGAGGCCCAAGGAGTATGGACTGATCTATCTAGGGTTATAGAAGTATTAAAGGAGGAGTGAAGAAAGAGCTTGAGTCAGTGAGTATGGTTACTGACAAAGTGGGGGCCCTTCAAATATGCTCATTACCAGGAGAGTGGGGTCCCTGGTTGCTGCCACAGTGGGGGAGGTTGACTGGCTGCTTGCCCTTATAGCAGCAGAACTATTCACAGAAACAACCAGAGATCAATCATGAACTGGGGTTTGCGTGAGAGACCCAGGAGTATATTAGACCCTAGAATATAAAAACTGGACTAATTCAATAAGACCCAGGAAAAACTCCAGCAAATACACGAAAAATCCTGAAACCTGATGTAACATACCACAACTCAGTAGGAACTATGTGACTCCAAGAAAAAGTCAATAATTAAGTATTGGCCTGGCTGCTAAAATCATAAATAAACAAACAAAAATTATCAAGCAAAGGAAAAATAAACCAACTATTAGTAGCTATTATGGGGACAGGAAAAACCTCAGTTCAAACTCAGAGGGCAGTAAATTAAAAACACCTTCTTCAAAAATAGAAAAGAAACATAATAAATGAATATGAGCTCAAAAAGAGCATATGAAAAAGTTTAAAAAAATTTCAAAACACAAATGAGAGAGGGTGAGGAAAAATTAGACAAAAATGAAGGGAAGGCAATACAATAAGATCAAGAAAAATGTGTTATAAGGATAACCTAAATGGAAAAAGAGGTCCAAAAACTCATAGAAGAACATGCTCTATTAAGAAGCAGAACTAGAGAAAGGAAAGCTAATAATTTCCAAATATAATAAGAAATAATAAAATAAAATAAGAAACTGAAATAAAAGAATATGAAACATTTTATCACAAAAATAACTAACCTGGAAAATAGATCAAGGAGAGACAATGTAAGAATATTTGGACTCCCAAAAAATTGCCCAAAAATGTTTAGACACTAAACTCCAAGAAATCATCAAGGAAAATGGATTAGAAATTCTAGTATCAGAGGGTAAAATAAGAAACCCAAAGATAAAAATGCACAGGAACATCATTGCTAAGTCCTGTAACTCCCAGGTTAAGGAGAAAATACTATAAGTAACAAGAAAAAAAATTTTAATACTGTGGAGCTACAGTCAGAATAGCATAAGACTGAGTAGCACAATATTAAAAGAATATAGGATGTGGAAGATAGAGCAAAAGAACTGGGCTTGCAAACAAAAAGAACCGATCAAGTAAAGATAAGAATAACAATAAAAGGTAAGAAATGCATATTTAATGAACTAAAGGAGTTTCAATTATTCTGGGGGGGTGGGAACCCAGAACTCAGCAGAAAATTTAATCTACAAGCAACATACAAAGGTAATGAAAAACTATTCATAAACAACCCAAAAAGTTAAAATGGCTTATCCCTATATGGGAAAATATTATTTATTACCCCTGGGAATGGCATTATCCTCTGAGTATTTTGAAGGGTGTGAATGAATAGAAAACTCAAAGTTGTAATAGACTGAGTTGAAATAGTAGTGGAAAAGACTAGGAGGAGGTAGGATATAATGATATTCTAATATGGAGGAGAAATGAGTAGAGGAACTGCCATGGAGGAGGGGAGGAGGAGTGGAAAGTTGTTTGTACTAGAACCCTGTTATCATTAGACCTGGGATAAAGAGAGAAAAATATTCATAATTAGGAGAGTAAAAATTCTCTTATCATACAGAGGAACAGAAGGAAAGGGGGATGGAATAAAGGAGGGAATGGGAGTTCCCTTGGTGGACTGAGGGAATTATTGTAGGGCATGTCTGGGAGGATAAGTAAAGGATTTTTGGAAAGGTAGATAGTGTAAGAATAGGTAAAGAGGAAGGACCAAAGAAGGGGCTTTTGGAAAGGTAGGCCAATTTTAAAGTAGGAGGGCAAAGGGAAAGGATAAGGGAGAAACTATAGGAAGGAATATGAATTGCAGAGATGTTTGTTAAAGGAAATTGGACATCTGAGAACGTATATGGCTGAAAGAAAGGAAGAGAAGGACAAACAGTGAGGAGGAATGGGGCACGTAGAATTGCACAGCTGGTAACCATGACGGTTAATGTAAAAGGGATGAATTAATCCATGGAAAGAAAATAAATAATAGAAAGAATCAAAAACCAGGACTTTACTATGTGTTGTTTACAAGAAACACACTGAAAATTAAAGACATACAGAGTGAAGGAAAGGGCTAGACCAGAATACAGCATGCCTTAGCTGATCCAGAGAAGGCAGGAGTAGAAGTCATGATCTCGACAGAGTTGGGGATACAACAAATATAAATGAAAGGGATGAATAGGGCAAATATATTTTGTTGGGGGTATGGTGAAGTATTATCAATATTTTATCTGTATGCACCAGTTTTGTAGCATCCAGATTTTTAAAATCTAAATGAGATACAAAAGAAATATGCAACAAAGTTATAGTAGTTGGGGGATGGTAATTTTCCTCTCTCAGAACTAGATAAATCTAATAAAAATAAGAAGAAAAAAGTCAAGGAAATGAATAGATAAAGTATGTATATGATAGATATCTAGAGAACTCCCACGCCCAACTTCATGAGCTAGTGGTAGACGTAAAACTGAGCATATCCATATTCCAAGCACAGTTTCTAGTTCAGTGATGGGCAAACTTTTGAGCTTGGTGTGTCAAAATTTGCCAAAAAACTGAGCATAACTTGGGTGGTGTGTCACTTCAAGGAAAAAAAAACATAATTTCATGATATTTATAGTTTAAATAACAAAAATGTATAATTGTAATATATAACTGTATTTAATAAACAAAAATAGGTAAATTAATATAGGTAGAATTGTCCTCTATAGTGCACAGAGTGTTTACACTACACTAAAACAAATATTTCATCCTCGGCATGTGGCCCCATACTTCTCTATATTGTTATAAGAGAATTAGGGAAAGCTTAGCAAGAGGTGTAAGTTAGCTGGATGGCTGAAAAAGAAGGTTCCAAGCATAGAATGGTGGAGGGAGACTTTTTTTTCTTTAGAGACTCTCTGGATGCAACTGCTGGCAGTTAGGGGTTTTCCTTAGCTGCTGAAGGTGAAGAGCCCAGAAAAATAACTGTCCTGTAAAACCATCTACCCTGGGAAAGATCAAGTTGAGCAATGAATCTGGTTTGATTGGTGGACATATCAAACCAGTTCAGCTCCTTGACTTTATTCCTTTTGTGGATTTACTTGCTGTGACTCCTGGTGGCTGTGAACATTGCTGGAACAGAAGCGGACCCAGTAGTGCAGTGATTCCCAAAGTGGGCGCTACTGCCTCCTGGTGGGTGCTGCAGAGATCCAGGGAGGCGGTGATGGCCACAGGTGCATTTATCTTTCCTATTAATTGCTATTAAAATTTTTAAAAAGTAATTTCCAGGGCGCTAAGTAATATTTTTTCTGGAAAGGGGGTGGTAGGCTAAAAAAAGCTTAGGAACCACTGCAATAGTGAGACATCCAAATTCCTCCTGTTTTAAGTGACAGAGTACAGTGTTTGTCCCACCTTTCCAGTCCCTGGAGCATGTCCTTAGATAACTAGTTTTAGTGTGACCTCTCTCTACATTTCTTACCCTTAAATTCATTATTAAACTGTGTTTTATAAATTCCTTTTGTTCCTCCTCCATAACCCAGAGGGCCCACTATAGTTTAATAGGAACCCCTGGCAGAGTTGGTCTGGAGGGCAGTTGGTCTCCACTGTTACCACTTTCTCCCCAAGTCCTGTGTTTGTGGGGGTGGGTGAGATTTCCCAGTGTGTTATTGTGGGTCAGGAAGTTAATCCACTTTAACCCTTCATTCCTCCTTCATTTCCCTCCTCCCTCTACTAAAACCCATGTTATTATTTACCTACTACAGCATGTAGCCGCATGTGGCTGCATGTCATTGAAAATGGCTGTACGTGTCAGTGCTGACATACACATGTCATAGGTTTGCATCACTGTTCTAGTGTGACAACAATGGCTTAGAGAGCACAAATATTCTGCAAAAGTTTTATTATAACACACATACTATGGAGGTAATCCTGCCTTCCTGGGGGTTTGTGATATTGGAACAAAAGTTTCACTAGAAACTTACTCTTTGGTTTTGGAGACTTGGTTTTGGAAAGACTGTGGTCATGGAAAGAGATTTCATCAGCTGCCTAAGGGCCAGTATAGTTAAATATGGTCCTGGGTAATGTATTTTAACTGAGAACCTGACTGTTAAAGTTGATAAAATGAAATGTTTACAGGATCATGGAAAAACAGTACTAACATTATACTGCAAGAGCAATTGTGTATTACTTTTTAGAAAGTAAGATGAAAATATACATTAAGAATTGTAAAGCTGTTCATTCCCATTAAAATTGACATAGGAATACCAATACTGAATTATTTCCTAAAGACATTATTAAGAGGATTGAAAAAACTGTGTATATATATATACATATATATATACATATGTATATACATATATATACATACAAACTAGGTTCCATAAATATTCGCTGAATATTCATGGAACCTAGTTTGTAATGCTAAAATAATAGGAAATAACATAAATGCAATTATTGGGAGAATGGTTGAATAGATTGTGATAGTGGACTATAATGATTTAATTTTGTTATTAGAAATGACAAATATTTGAAATACAAAGAAAGGAAAGGAAATATATGAAGAGATGAAAATAAAAGAGGAATAATGCATGTGATTATATGCCATGGGAGGCATGATGATGAGTGATAGGGTCTGAGGGCCACTGTAGCCAAGGAGAGAAGGACAGGAGATATTAGGTCCAGTATGCCTGAGAAGGACCAAGGGGAAGGATCATGGCACCATGACTCCTACACATAACCCGAGACACATAATGCTCAAATAGGAACAGAGCAACACATGGTGCCTAGACAGGGACACCGTCACACATAGCACCCAATGTGGGACATTTCTCTTGTCCTCTTATTTGTTACTCTGTTCTGGCTGGTGGTTTCTCAGCTCAATTCTCCTCAGTCTTTCTGTAAGATGAGGCACCCACAATGGCTTCACAGGTGTCTCAGGAAAAATATAAGTGATGCCTGTGCTTCAGGTTATTAGTGGGTTGGGGTTTTATCATAAACTGGTTAAAGTGTCCATCCATGTAATATAGTCCTCATTTCTTTTTGAATCATGAAAATGCCTCATAGCAGAATTTAGATTGTTCTCATTAAAAGTTGAGTGTGAAGATGACATTGTCTTTGGGGAAAATCTAATCATATTTCCCCTTATTACTTAAAAAAATATCCTAGTGGTGCTATTCCCACATTATAGTTGAGAGAAAAACTTGTTCTTATTAATGTTCTGATTTTATTCATATAAAATCCATAATTTCAAACATTCTAGTCTGCTTCAAGTATCTGTATATTCCTTTAACTTTTCTATATAGTAAGTGTCGGTTCTGTATTCTTTTCCCCTCTCTGTCTTATTTATTTTTGCTTTACTATGACTGTTTAAAAAAAGCAAACTTCATCTTCCTGGACCTAATCTCTCCTGTCCTTCCTCCTCATCTCACTCTTTTTCTGTAGCTTCTAGTCTCTTTAGCAGGCTAACTCTCTCTCTTGATGGTTACAATGCCCCTCAGATCCAACACTCAACACCATGCCTCTCATGCATGACCTACAACACATGGTACCTAGAGAGGAAAACAGTGATGCATGGCGCCTAGAGAGGGACACTACCACAATTATATTTTTAAAATCACCTGCAAAACCAAGAGAAAGAGGCATCAAAATAAAACAAATTGAAGGGAACTTAAAAGCAAATGTTTATATTGGCACACATATTTAATTTACAAAGTTTATACATATGGTAAATAATGTGGAGTTTATGGTTTAGAACATACTATTTTATGTATTTGTTTACTTAAATGTTTTTATTTGTTGTTGTTTGTTACTAAGAATATAATTGAAAAATTGAAGATAAAAGTTAGCACACAACTTTGAATATCCCTTAATTGGACATTCTAGAATGTTACCTTAATTTTTGCCAAGTAAAAACACAGGCAAAAGATACATGATGTGACTGCATCTTCATAATGATCTCATTGCTGCTTTTTGTTGTAAAACTATAAAAGAAGTGTCATAACATTTTTTGAAAAATTTGACTTAAAATACATATTTTAATAATGTATATTGATTTAAAATAGTTAAGTCATTTCTTCAATTATAATCCGTCCCTTTTAAGTTAGTATAAAACTTGATAGACAACAGTTAAAAAGAGGGATCTCAAGGACTAGAAGTTTCTAAGGGACCCTGACAACTTTAGAAATCACATGAGAGAGAAATAAAGAGATTTAAAAAAATAGCTTTTGACAGTAACTAGGTGGAGCCCAGCATTTTATACTATATATCAAGATAAGGTTAAAATAGATACATGATTTAGACATAAAATGATATCACAAGCAAATTAGTGGTGCATGAGATATTTTACCCATTAGATCTTGGGATAATGGAAGGATTACTTACTGAACAAGAAGTAGAGAGCATTACAATATATAAAAGTGGTAATTTTGATAACATTAATTTAAAAAATTTGCACAAATAAAACCAGTGCAGCTAGGATTAGAAGAAAGAAACTGGGTAATTTTTAAGTCAAGTTTCTCTGATAAAGGACTCATTACTCAAAATATAGACAATTGAGTCAAATTTATAAGAATACAAGTTATTCACTCAGTTGTGGGATTGGAAAGTATTGTTGAACAATTTAGGATTAAATCAAAGATGGCTTCTATAGAAAAGAGTAGGTAGTTGGAGGATGACCTGATAAAGGAATGGGTTTTGAATGGATGGAACTATAGTTTGTGTCTCATATACAAACTTCAGGGTAAAGGGCATCTGCTTCTTTACATAAGTACCAAATTTACATTCATAATTGTTATCACCATCACAATTCCAAAATCAGTCTCAATAGATGACATGGACGTGTGACACAAAATATCAATCAAAAATATTTATTATTTATCCACTATATGCCAAGCACTGAGAATTCAAAGAAGATGAAAGGATAGTCCCACTTACTAAGGGATTTCACAATCTAATGGGAGTAACAAACTATGCACAAATATGATACATACAGAACAAACTGCAAATAATCCTCAATGGGAGGGAAGCAGAATTAAAGGGGATTTGGGAAGTCTTCTGTTAGGAAACAGAATTTTAGTTACATTTGGAAGGAAATCAGTAGTTAGGAACGTGGACAGTCTGCAAAAATTTCTTAAGCTGAGACATAAGGTGTCTTGGTTGATTGTTCAAACTACCCAAAGTCTGTCGTGGAATGCAAATTATGGGGCCAAAAGCAATTTCAGATAGAAGGGAGAAAGGTTCTCAACTTTGTTCTGAAAACCCTTGCAACCTTTTCTTTTCTCATTTAGGTTGTTACTATTTGCCCTGAGAATGATACTTTCTGTGGGAACAGATAAAAGACAGGGAGAAAGAAGGTTCTGACTAAAAATTCTACTGGACCTGTTTTTATTTTTTCAGGCATCACTGAATCGTATTATATCTTTTGATAATTCTCATCAAAGATATTAATTAGTTCCATTCTAGTCTGAGTGTGCATTATGAATCCAACCTGGAGTCCATGACTAGTCAGGGAGAATTCAGGGTGATAAAAGGTAAAGGAACTTAGGGAAAATAACTTTCCACTTTATATTTTTTCCATACTCCTAATACTCCTACCTTTTCTGCTCATTCTTTTTTTCTTTCACACAATAAACAGGTGATACACCCAAGAAAAGGGACTCAATCAATCATTAACATTTCTTAAACACTTACTATACAATTTAACACTGTCCTCTCTGAAATAATGTTGAACTGAAATCATTCTCTATTTTCAAGAATCATTTTAGGTGCTACCACTTACAGAAAGACTTTTTTTCACCCTGCTATATATGGGTTCTATCCCTCAAATTTCCTAAAGCATTTGTCTGAAGCTCTCCTTTGACAACTTGAAACTCAACTATTCTTTGTGAACATGTTTATCTCTTTTTCTTTAAGATGTAAGCTCCTCAGAAATTGAAACTATTAGATTCATATCTATATCCTCAGTGACTAGGATGACAGTTTATGTTGTGCCTATTAGGTACTTAATAAAAACTTGTCAAATTTAATAAGACTGAAAGTCTGGATATATCTTGCTATTTCTGTATTTTCAAATTTACTTACTGGATAACCCTTGTGGTATAATGCTATAAAAAGCAAAAAGATAAATGTCTAATGAGTATTATATACTAATATTGTTAGTTTGGTTTTTAAACTCCTTACCTATAACTTTAAATAACTTCAAATAAATTTACTCTTGGTCTTTAGTTCAGGTATAATGCCTTCTAGAATTAATTTTCTTATTTTTTTTTTAAATCATAATTATTTCAAAGGAAAGTTTGGATTTAGTCAAGAATCTGAATTCAAAGTCCTAAATATTAAATATGTGTTGTCCTTACTTTGCCCATTATATTATAAACTGCAACAGCATGATCTTTTGCATGGTATCCAATAAGTGGTAAAATGAGCATTGACTGATGATTCAAACAAGTATAGATGTGATTATTATTATTCAAAAAAAAGAGTTACCAACTTGACTCAATTCAATAAACACTCAGTAGGCACCTACTACACACAGGGCAGCTCTATGGAATATATAGCATGCTGACATGTAATTGAAAAAGACAGGTTATAATTCAGAATCTGACTCTTAATATGACTCCATATAAGTCACTGAATTTATATGATTTTCATGAATTGCCATATGATCTGCCTGCTAATTCATAGAAGTTTTCCTATGTGTAACTCTGATGTTTATTTCCCCTTTAGGATTTCCTCTTTCTAAGGAAATCACATCTATGTAAAGCACTGTGCTATATACTGATGAGATCACTTGTATAACCAAAAGTACTATAATATTTTCATCTTATGTAATTGCATTCATAAAACCAAAGATAGAAAATATTTTTCCATAAAAATGAGAATAGAATTTTTCTAAATAGTCCCTATTACCTAATATGGAGAGTGGTGTTGAATACCTCATTTTACCAAAACACTAGGTTGACTCAATTACTGCTATTCCATGAGAATTAGCTGGTAATCATTGATATCATGAATTTGTCTTACTGTCTGCATTTTGAGCTTTTATGTCTTTGAAGTTTCCAGACAGGCAGAACACTCTACTCTGCAGAAAATGAGGTTCAGAAATAATGAAAAAGAAAGGCAAGCCTAGCTCTATTTCATTCGACTTGTACAAAAAAAAATCCAATTCATAAAAGCTGCAATTTGTTTGACCCTGTGGTTACAGCAATAACTATATTTTATGCACATTAAGAGACACTAGTATCAGGCCTTGGACAGCTTCCAGATTTTCAGGCCCATAGTCCTATCTACAGCCTTGTAAAATGCCTTCCTTGATGGATAACAGCAGAGAAAAAGTTGAAATCCGTGGAGCTTACTGGCTTCATGTTTTAGGAAGTCAACTACAAGAGTAGCTAAGTGATCATAAAAATAGTGAGCCAAAATTTTATTTTATCCTTGCAGGAAAGTCCTACCCAGTCAGTAGTGTTGAGGGAAAATAAATTTAAATTTTTTCTTTTTGGACATCACATTCTCTTACTAAAACATGTTTCTGAAGTTGACCTTTTCTCTTATCTTTATCTCATGAATGAGGGGAATAAAATGTCCATATGGCATCACACTAGTGACCAGCACACGACAGAAAATATTAGTATAAGCTATTTCCAAGCAACAATTTACATAGTAATTGTTTCACTGTCAGAGTATTCGATTTACAATGCCTTATTTCAGTCATGCTGTTTTTTGTTCTAATCTTTCCTTGTCAGTTGGGCTTGACAAATTGGTGATAACTGGTAATTTCTTTTGCCACTTGATAGAACTGTTAAATTAGTATGGATAAGAAAATATATGTGGGTGGAACTGGGAAGAGGTTACTCTTTCATGCTGTATCCACCAGTAGGGTCTTTTATTTTATTTATTGAAAGAACTTACTTTGCATTAGTATTTTTATTAATGAATCAATGCATTGCAAATAGTTTTCAACGTGACACTAAAAAAGTAGTTTGTTATGGTGATGTACCTAAGCTTTTTTTTTTTCTTTTTGACATAGGAGTTAACCTTTTGTAGGGAGTTTTACATTGTCTCCTCTTTCAAGCCAAATACCTAAGATCCCCACTGACAATTAGTGAATGAAATTGAATTCTTTGTCTATAAATGTGCTGAATATAATTATACTACTAGTCTGGGTCATCAATGTCAAGAATTAGAAATTAAGAGTAATGGAACTAATATATAAATATCCTTGGATTAAGTTATCCAGAATATGTAAACCCAATGCAGATATCCAGAAATGAAGAAATCAATGGGAATTCTGGGGGGGAAAGGAAGCCAGGAAGTTAAACAAATAATCCACCTTCTAAAAAAATTCATACATGAGAAATGTATAAATTGGATGCAGAATAGAGAGGCAATAATTACATGGTTCCATATGAAATGCAGAAATTCATATACTATGACAGTTATTTGTATCAGCTTAAGCTACTATTATGCTATTCTTATTCATATAAGTATAAACTCTGACTAAACATGGTCTGAAGTTTGTTGGTGATGATAACTAGTAATGATTTGCTGGTCAGGAAGTAAAGAACTTGGGAGCTAGTAGAAGCATTTTTCTAGCAGGCATATTTGGAAACACTTGCTGTATTCCTTGGCCAGGATTATTTCCAGATTATATTCAACCATGAATTTTTTCTCCACAGTGTGTTTTCACACCCAATTTCTGTATTTTCTTTAAAAGCAGATCCTCAAGTTCAGGGATACTCATTATAGACTGAAATAATGTTACAAAAGATTTTAATATGTCTTTGAGAAATTCTCATTTCTCTTTTCTGTGGAAAAAATGGGTCAGATAAAAAGACACACACACATACACACACACAATGCCTTTACCTACAAGAAGTTTATCTACTCAGATTCTTAATAAAATTACATATACAGATATATTTTCCAAGGAGGAGGTAGAAGAATGAAATAGTTGATGAACTCAACTTTCTAAGACTTGCTTAGGGAATAAAATAACTATAAGAACAAGAAAAACACACAAAAAACTTGCTCCAGCTGTATAAAACATTTTATTTAGTAAACAGTGTCTTCATACTTACAAATAAATAATTCATAATACTGTAACAGCAAAGTATTTTATGATTTGTGGTTACTATAGTAAGTCATTTGGCAACCTTGTAATTAAGCACTTAAGATATAAGTAATAATTTTTGCATTTGAATTAAATTCAGTTCAGTTGAGGAGCATGTAGTTCAGGCATTTGACTGTATAATTGACAGTCCAATAGTGGGTACAATCTTGTTGTAAAAGAGATTGATCTATTCCATGGAGAGCTTGTCTTTAACCCAAGATAAGAGCTAAAGCGAAAGTCAAGTTGTGGAAGAAACATATCACAGTGATGGAAACTTGCATGTTAGTATTGAGAATGATTGACAGAAGTCCCTGGGGCAAGGTATATGTGAGGGAAATTGAATACCAGAAGGATGAACTGTGTCCCCCTCTACACTCAATGTTAGCATCCTAGGGAAAAATCTATTTTCCTATAATGACCCCCTTGATGGAAAACTTGTTTGTGAGAGTTGTGTTAAATACATCCATTCCTAGAAAAAAATATTAGTTTGTATATTGAAAAAAATGAATGCCTTACAAGGAGTCATCTCTGAATATAAATGGCTGAAAAAAATGTGATCCACTAATATAATGAGATACAAGGGATCTGGATGGTATAGTACTTAGAGTAGTTGACTTGGAGTCAGGAAGACTTAGATTCAAATCCTGCCATAGACCCTTACAAGTTCTGTGACCCTGGGAAAAATCAATAAGTCTCTGGCTAAACTTTTTCATTTGAAAAATGAGGATAGTAATGTTTCCTTTCATCTATGGTAACCGTGATGTAAAATATGCAATAATATTTGTAAGATGGTTTGCAAATCTATATGAATGTTAGATGTATTAATAGTAATACGTTGGAATGAATAGAAAATTGGAGAGATTTAGAGAACATTGGAATGACTTGCAAACACAGATGTAGAATGAAAAAAGAACAATCTATGACTATGACAGTCAAGAAGGAAAGGAAGATATTAAATTCAGGCTAGTTTAATGACCAATACTTATTTCAAGAGACTGAAAATAACACACATTTCCTTGTATTTGATGTACAAATGGTGGACTCAGAATGCAAAATTCTATATATGCTGTCATATAAAATATGATGAATGTTTGTTTTTCTTTACTTTCTTATAGATTGCATTTTAGGTTTCTAAGGAAAGGTACTGAGATTATGAAGATGCAAAATACAAAATCTTTAATAAGTATTTTTAGTATACCTGACCACATGTCAGTGGAAAAAAATGATGATGAAACTAACAATTTAAAAAACCTCATAATCTCAAATATTTTAAGTTGTTCAAGGAATTGTCCCACCTGTTTTTATAATATGACCTGATTTTGCTTTTCTCTTTACTTTCAGGAAAAAATATAAAGAAATGTAATTATGATCAAAGTGTTAATTATATTTTTATTTTTAAAATATTTTAAATCACATCATATAATGTTGTGAGGAGGATTACTTAGTTATTATTTAGGAGACCTAGCAGGAAGGGCTTGAGAATTCCAAATGAAATGGGAAAGCAGGAAGTGTGCCTCTCTCTGAGATGGACTCCATGGTGGTTGAGACAAGTTGTAATTGACCCTGGGAGACCTCAGAAAAAGTGGAGTTTATACCCTGATTCCCTGGGGTCCTGAAGGAAGATTGTCATCTACTTGTGGGAGATTTTTGGTAGAGACTATTAATCCCAACCTGAGTTGCAGGTTAACTTAGGTTGGGTTAGCTCCCAGAATCTACCCACCTGAAAGAGTACAGCTAATGGTCCTGGAGGAGCTGCAACATTGCTGGAGTGTGTCAGGACTCTGCTGTGAGGATACCTACTTCAATCCTGCTATTCTCTGGGCTTTGTCTTGCTTAGGTCTCTGTTCAGTGTAGATAAATCCATCCCTTCACCCTGTGGTTTGCCCATAGTCTGGAAGTGTAGAAACCCCTATTCCCATCCTTTACCATAGTTCCCTTAATTAAATTTGTTATAAACTCTTGTCATTTGCTTGCTAGTTTCCACAAGCCCCTTGTCTAGATGGTGCAGGGTGACAGTTAGACCTGTCACTTCTGTCACCAGACATTTTCCTTAACAGTTAAACCCAGTATCCCTAAGTTGTTTGGTCCCCCCTACTGTCCATTCCTGTCTCCCACACACCCATCTCAGCCCACATATAATATTTAAGTTATCTCCTCTGGTTTTCCCCATAAGAGAAAAAAAGCATGAACTTTGTCTATGAATCTTAATTGTTCAACATGTTAATCACTTCTGTCTCTCACATGCCAATTATAGTACTCTAGATATAGTGGCATACACCAATTACTCTAGATATGAAACAATATTTACAATAATATCAAAAGCAGCAGAAGTTAGCAATCTGGCCCTTGCAACAACAGTTACAGAGGTAACAAGGTAAAAATGGATAGTGGTAGATTTGGCAGCAAAAAGAACATTTTCAAATCCTGATTTGATAATAGACTAGCTATACAACTGGAACAAGTGACTCTGAATTTCAATTTCCTGATCTATAAAATGGGGATGAGTGCATACATTGTATGATTATTAGGAGGCTCAGATGAGATCATGTAAAAAACATGTGTTAAAAGTTTCTTAAGTAGAAGCAGCAAGTTTACGCAGTGGATTGGAAGCCAGGCCCAGAGATGTAAGGTCTTGGGTTCAAATCTGGACCTCATAGTTCTTAACCATGTGACCCTGGTTCAAGTCACTTAACCTACATTTCCTAGCCCTTACTGCTCTTCTGCCTTGGAAACAGGATACAGTGATGACTCTAAGATGAAAGGTAAGGGTTTTAAATACAACTTTACTATGTTCTAAGCACCATGCTTTAGTATTGGGGAATCAGCAACTAAAGAACAACTCTGTCCTTCAGGAGCTTATATTCTACTGGGGAAAACAATATGGAAAACTTCATGTATGCAAGAAAATAGACAATGATACTGATAGCTATGATGGCAGAGTAAAGGTTGTTCTGCTCCCCTGATCCTTCACAAATACAAATAGACACACACACACACACACACACACACACACACACACACACAAATGACCTAAAAACAAAGGAAAGCTGGACAAAAACATTTCACTCTGGTAAGAGAAAGTTGCTCAGGAAACACAGCATCTGTGAAAACTAGCAGAACTTGGGACAATCCAACATGCTCTAATTCCACAAGAGGAAATGAAGCTGCACACCTAGAATGAGAAAAGCCATTCTAAACAAATGTATAGAAGTCAGAGAAGGCTGGAAACCTACAAAATCTCATGTGGAAGCAGATCCCTGAGGGCGCAAGGGAGTAGAGAGGGGGACCCTCTGAACTTCAGGAAATTATGCATTCCCTGTTTGCAGGAGAATACCTAAGGCAACAGATCCAAGAACAGGGAACCTACCCAACCCAAGACACTTGGCAAGGGCAGAGATGCAGCAAAACGGATAACAGCCCAACCCATGAAACAACAGGGGAAGAGCCTTCTGGAGGTGGAGTCAAGATGGCAGAGTTATCTTCCAGAAGCCAGAAAAAAGACAATTCAGATATCAAGGAGATCCAGTCAGGATTACAGAGGATCTGGCAGCCTCCACATGTGATAATGAAATTAAAGCTGCCCTGCCCATCATTAATCTAATCACCAAAGGTGAGAACATCCCCATTTAATTCACAAGTTGGGAGGTCTGTGATCCACTTGTGCTAGAGTAAGTGACAAATCAAAATTTACTGACTGCCTCCCGGGCAGTCTTAAAAAAATGTCACTTGTGATTGGACATGTAAAGTAAGAGGAAGGCACAGGAAGTGATGCAAAAGAATCCCCTTTAAAAGAGAGTCCAGTGAGTTCAGCTTCTTCTTGTTCATATCTTGGACCTGAGGGAGCCCTTCTTGTTTGTGGCTTAGACTTGAAGGACCTCTGGCTGGGACCCTGAGACCTTGGTGAGTGAAAAAGGCTGACTGACTACCTTAACTTTCCTGGAGGTACTAGCCTCTGGGAGTCTTCCTTGATTGGGAGAAATCCTTATGCTAAAACCCTTGTTAATTGACTTTTAGGCTCTCTGGCTGGGCCTCTGGAACCCTGCTGGGAGTGAAGCTGAGACTTCTATACAAATCTAGTTCCTTAAGTTAGATCTCTTACTCTACCCTCTTCTCATCTCTCTATTTCCACTTTCTCTTATATTTTGTAAATAAATTACTATAATCATTTTAGGAATTGGTATTTATTCAGTTCCTTGGTGACCACACCTTTAAATAGTAATATCCAACCAAAAAAATCCTTTCTCCTTTTATACACACTGCCTGGAATATAATTAGAAAGGCAAGAGAATTGGGTTACAGCCAAGGATCACCTACCCATAAAAACTGACTATAAAGTTCCAGGTGAAAGTATTGACATTTAACAAAATAGATTTCCAAATATTCCTAAAGAAAAGACCAGAATTAAATGGAAAATTTGATGTCCAAATACAATATTCAATAGAAACATGAAAAGGAAAATGAGAAAGAGGGGGAAAATTTTTTAAGGACTTTGGTAAGGTCAAATTGTTTATATTCCTATATGGAAAAATGATATTTCTAACACTCAAAATTTGTTTTCACTATCATAGTAGATAGAAGAATTATTCATAGGTAGAGGTTGGGGTACTAAGTGGTTTAAGATGATATGTAAAACAAAGGGGGTACGGAATAGAAAATGGCACCAAGAGAAACTTAAAGGAAGAAGAAAAATAGGATAAATTATATCACATAAAGAAGTGCATGGGAGGGGAAGGAAGAATACTATTATAAGGAGAGGAAGAGAATGATAATAGGTAATACTTAAAATTTATTCTCAGTGGAATCAATTCTGAGAGGGTATAAAGATCCACTGGGGTATAAAATTCTATCTTACCCTAAAGATAGAAAGAAACTCTTCCCAAAAGGAAGTTGAGAAGGAAAAACCAAGAGGTGGAATGGGGTGGGGACTACCAAAAGGGAGGGAAAGAGAGCAGGGAGGGAATTCAAAAGACCTTAAAGAAAAATAAGAGGGGTATAAGAAGGAAGGGAGCATAAAGTGAAGTAAAATAAGGGTGGGGAATGGGGGACTGATTAAAAGCAAAACACTCATGTAGAAGGAAATAATGAAAGAAGAAAAGGCAGGACTAAAAGAGGAAATAAAAATTATGGTGAATACACAGGTTGTAATCATAACTCTAAATGTGAATGTGATGAACTCACCCATAAAACAGAAGCAAATAGCAGAGTGGAATAGAAAACACAATCATACCATATGTTGTCTACAAGAAATACACATGTGACAGGTAGGCACACATAGGATAAAGATAAGAGGATGGAGCAAAATTTATTGTGCATCAACTGAGAAAAAGAAGGCAGCACTTGGAGTCATGATATTTGACAAAGTCAAAGTAAAAATAGATCTGAATAAAAGTGATAGGGAAGGTAATTACAGCCTGATAAAAGACAGTATAGATAATGAGGAACTATCAGTACTCAACATGTATGCATCAAATGGTATAGCATCAAGATTTTTTAAGGAGAAATTATTTGAGTTTAAGAAGGAAATACATAGTAAAACTATACTAGTGGAAGACCTGAACCTTCCTCTATCAGATGTAGATGAATCATAGTAAAACATAAATAAGAAAAGGATAAGAGATGTGAATGAAATCCTAGAAAAATTAGAGTTAATAGATATATGGCAAAAAATAAATAGGGACAAAAAGGAGTACACTTTTTTTTCAGTAGCACATGGTATATTTACAAATATTGACCATGTACTAGGGCAGTGATAGGCAAACTACAGCCAATGGGTAAGATGTGGCCCCCTGAAATGTTTTATCTGGCCTCAGGACATTATTCCTAATCTGATGAATAAAATGAGTAGGGCACAATACAATGAAACATCGAAAGAGTTGCCTTAGAAACAAACTGACAGATGAGCTTTTCTTTTCCTTTGGCCCCCTCCTTAAAAAGTTTGTCCATCACTGTACTAGGGCATAAAAACATGGCAAACAAATGCAAAAGCAGAAATAATAAATGCAATAAAAATAATAATTAGTAAGGGTACATGGAGAGACAAAAAATTAATTGAAAATTAAATAATATGATTCTAAAAAAATTGGTTAGTTAAAAAACAAATCATAGAAACAATTAATAATTTATTTGAAGAAAATGACAATGAGGAGACATCATATCAAAATCTATGGGAGGCAGCCAACACAGCAGATGGGAAAACTTATATCCCTGAAAACATATATTAACAAACTAGGGAGGGCAGAGGTCAAAGAATTAGGCATGCAAATTAAAAAAAAAAACTAGAAAGAGGACAAATTAAAAATCCCCAGAAAAAAAACTGAATTAGATATCCTAATAATTAAAGGTGAAATTAATAAAATTGAAAGTGAAAGAACTATTGAATTAATAAATAAGATTAGGAACTAGTACTTTGAAGAAAAAATTAAAATATATTAAGTACTGGTTAATCTAATTTTAAAAAGGAAAGAAGAAAACAAAATTAACAGCATGAAAGATGTGAAGGGCAACCTCATCTCTAATGAAGAGGAAATTAAGGTAATTATCAAGAACTATTTTGCCCAATTATATGGCAACAAATATGGCAATCTAGGTGATATGGATGAATATTTACAAAAATATAAACTGTGAAGATTCACAGAAGAGGAAATAGAATACTTAAATAATCACATATCAAAAATAGAAATTGAACAAGCCATCAAAGAACTCCCAAAGAAAAAATCCTCAGGGCCAGATGGATTCATTAGTGAATTCTATCCAACATTTAAGGAACAATTAATCCCAATACTATGCAAACTATTTGTCAAAATAAGCAGAGAAGGAGTTCTTCCAAATTCCTTTTATGACACAAATATGGTACTGATTCCAAAGCCAGGCATACCAAAAACAGAGAAAGAAAACTAAAAACCAATCTCCTTAATGAAGATAGATGCAAAAATCTTAAATAAAATACTAGCAAAAAGACTTCAGCAAGTGATCATAAGGATTATTCACTATCATCAGGTGGGATTTATACCAGGAATGAAAGGATGGTTTGATATTAGGAAAGCCATCCACATAATTGACCATATCAACAACCAACCAACAGAAATGACATGATTATTTCAATAGGCGCAGAAAAAACCTTTGACAAAATACAGCACTCATTACTATTGAAAACAATAGAAAGGATAGGAATAGAAGGGCCTTTCCTAAAAATAATAAACACTATATGTTTAAAACCATCACCAAGCATCATCTGCAATGGGGATAAATTAGAATCCTTCCCAATAAGATCAGGAGTGAAGCAGGGATGCCCATTATCATTTCTACTATTTAACATTGTACTAGAAATACTAGCAGTAGCAATTAGAGAAGAAAAAGAAATTGAAGGTATTAATATAGGTAATGAGGAGACTAAACTATAAATCTTTGCTGATGATTTCATGGTCTATTTAAGGAATCCAAGAGAATCAACTAAAAAGCTACTTGAAATAATCAACAACTTAAGCAACTTAAGTTGAGGATACTAAATAAATTCACAGAAATCATCAGCATTTCTATATATTTCCAACACAACTGAGCATCAAGAGTTAGAAAGAGAAATTCCATTTATTTTTTTATTTTTTATTGTTTATTTTTAGAAAAATTTTCCATGGTTACATAATTCATGTTTTTACTTTACCCTTCACCCCTTCAAACCTCCTACCCCTGTAGCTAACTTGAATTTCCACTGGTTTTAATACGTGTGGTCAGTCAATACTTATTTACATATTATTGATAGTTACATTGCTGTGGTCTTTTCAGGTCTACATCCCCAATCATGTCCTCATCAACCCAACTGTTCAAGCAGTTGTTTTTCGACTCCTGTAGTTCTTCCTCTGAATGTGGGTAGTGTTCTTTTGCATAAATCCCTCAGAATTGTCTTGGGCCATTGCACTGCTGCTTGTACAGATGTCCATTAAATCCGATTTTACCACAGTCTATCAGTGTCTGTGTACAATGTTCTCCTGGTTCTGCTCCTTTCACTCTGCATCAATTCCTGGAGGTCTTTCCAGTTCACATGGAATTCCTCCAGTTTATTATTCCTTTGAGGACAATAGTATTCCATCACCAACATATACCACAATTTGTTCAGCCATTCCACAATTGAAGGGCATACCCTTGCTTTCCAGTTTTATGCCACCACAAAGAGCACAGCTATAAATATTTTTGTACAAGTCTGTTTATCTATGATCTCTTTGGGGTACAATCCCAGCAATGGTATAGCTGGATCAAAGGGCAGGCATTCTTTTATACCTGTTTGGCCATCAAAGAACTCCCTAAGAAAAAAATCGCCAGGGCCTGATGGATTTACAAGTGAATTCTATCAAACATTCAAAGAACAATTAATCCCAATACTATACAAATTATTTGATGTAATAAGCAAAGAAGGAATCTTAACAAATTCCTTTTATGACACAAATATGGTACTGATTCCAAAGTCAGGTAGATCAAAAAAAGAGAAAAGAAAATTACAGACCAATCTCCTTAATGAACATAGATGCAAAAATCTTAAATAGAATACTAGCAAAAAGACTCCAGTGAGTGATCAAGAGGGTTATTAATTATGATCAGGTGGGATTTATACCAGGAATGCAAGGATGGTTCAACATTAGGAAACCATCCACATAATTGACCATATCAACAAACAAATGAAGAAAATCCACATCATTATCTCAATAGATGCTGAAAAGGCCTTTGACAATATACAACACCCATTCCTACTGAAAACACTAGAAAGTATAGGAATAGAAAGTCCTTTCCTAAAAATAATAAATAGTATATATATCTTAAACCATCAACAAGCATAATATGCAATGGAGAAATTCCATTTAAAATCACCATAGGCAATATAAAATATTAAGGAATCTATTTGCCAAGACAAACACAGGAATTATATGAACACAACTGCAAAACACTTTCCACACAATTAAAACTAAATCTAAATAATTGGAAAAACATTAATTGCTCCTGGGTAGGATGAACTAATAAAATAAAAATGACAATCATATGCAAATTAGTTTACTTATTCAGTGCCATATCTATCAAACTACCAATAAACTTTTTTATTGTATTAGAAAAAATTATAACAAAACTTATTTGGAAGAACAAAAAACAATAAAATTAAGGGGAACTAATAAAAAATGTGAAGAATGGGAGCCTAGCTGTACCAGATCTTAAACTGTACTATAAAGCAGTGGTCATTAAAACAATATGGTACTGGCTAAGAGACAGAAGGGAGGATCAATGGAATAGACTTAGGTAAATGTCCTCAGCAAGATAGTATATAGTATAATACAATCAACCCAAAGATACCAATTTTGAGACAAGAACCCACTTTTTGACAAAAGCTGCTGGGAAAATTAGAAAATAGTATGGGACAGATTAGGTCTAGATCAACATTTCATACCCTACACCAAGTTAAATTCAGAATGGGTGAATGTAAAGAGGAAAAATAATTGTACAAAAATATTTATAGCTGCACTCTTTGAGTTGGCAAACAATTGGAAAATAAGGGGATTCCCTTTGATTGGGGAATAGCTGAACAATTTGTGATATCTGTTGGTGATGGAATACTATTGTGCTAAAAGGAATAATGAACTGGAGGGATGAAAGAAAATCCACTACCTCCACCTGAAAGAGACCACAAAATGAAAACTGACGGGAATGTTATAAATAGAATTTAGAATTCCCAGATCAAAAAGAAAATACTTCAAACTGCCAAAAAGAAACAAGTCATATACTATGGAATCACAGTCAGGATCACACAAAGTTTAGCTCCTAACAACTTAATGGAGTTGAGGGCTTGGAACATTATATCAGAGAAGGCAAAATAGCTGTGACTATAACCAAGAATAACTTACCCAGCAAAACTTAGTATAATTTTTGAGGAAAATGGATATTTTATGAAATAGAAGACTTTGAAGTAATCTTAAAGAAAAGTCCAAGGCTGAAAAATAAATCAATTTTCAAATATAAGATTCAAGAGAAGCATAAAAAGGAGTAAAAGAAGAATAAATAAGATATTTTATAATTTTAAACTGCTTGCCTTTTTATATGGGAAGATGATATTCAATCACTGTATTCCTTTGAATAGCCAAGTTATTTACAGTTTTGTGTTATACACTATTCTTGTCACCAAGTATAGTGTCCAGGTTTTTCTGAGTTGCTTTTGCTCATCATTTCTCACAGGACAATAGTAAGCCATTACATCCATATATTGTAACTTACTCAGCCATTCCTCAATTGATGGGTATGCCCTCATTTCCTAATTCTTTGCTCCCACAAAAAAAGAATAGCTTTCAATATTTTTTGTAGACATATGGCTTTCTCCCTTTTTTCTCTCTCTCAAATACAAACCTAGTAATGGTACTGCCTGGTCAAAGGGTCTGTACTGTTTTATAGATCTTTGGACATAGGTCCAAATTGCTCTTCAAAAATGGTTATATCAGTTCACAACTCCCCTAGTGCATCGTGTCTCAATTTTCCTACACTCCCTTCAAGTTTTGACATTTTCCTTTTCTCTCATAATAACAAATCTCATAAGAGTGGGGTGATACTACAGAGTTATTTTAATTTTATAATTAATGGTAATTTAGAGCATTTTTAAATAATTTTAGTGAGCTTTAATTGCTTTGGGAAGTGTCTGTTCATACACTTTGACCATTTATCAGTTGGGAATGATTTCTATTCTTATATGTTTGACTAATTTCTCTATTTATTTGAGAAATGAAGCCTTTATTAGAGAAACTTGTAAAAATTGTATATTATTATCCATCTTATTTCACCCTGTTTAGTTTCAGACTAACAATTTGCTCTCTTTTCTACCAGGTATTTTCTTTACCCCTATCCTCTCCTACTTTCCTATAGGGTAAGATAGTTTTCTATACCCAATTGGTTGTGTATGTTCTTCCCTCATTGAGTCAATTTTGAGAGAGTAAAGTTCAAATGATCCCATTTGCACTTTCCCCATCTTATTCTAATTTGGAAAAAAATATTTTAGACTTCTTTTATCTGAGATAATTTTCTCTATTCTATTTTCTTCTTGCTTCTTCTGAAGCATTCTTTTTTATGTCTTAATTTAATTTTTTTACATATTACATATTATATCATATTCAACTTATACTCTTGTCCTCTTTGCATACTACTTCTAACTGCTCTAATAAAGTTCTTAGGTGTTATAATAATCATTTTCCCATGTAGGCATATAAATATTTGAATCTTATTGAATGTATTTTGATTTCTCTTTCCTGTTTACCTTTTCATTCTTCTCTTTAGTTTTGTATTTGAGAGTCAAATTGTCCATTTACCTCTGGTCATTTCATCAAGAATGTCTGAACACACTCTATTTCATTTACTATCCATTTTCTCATAAAGGATTATGCTGCTTTTTGCTAGATTAGTGATTCTTGGTTGAATTACTATCTCCTTTGCCCTCTGGAATATCATATTCCAGATCATCTTATCCTTTAATGTAGAAGCCACTAAATTATGTTAGTTTGACTTTGGCTTCACCATATTTTGATATTTTTTTGGCTACTTCAATATTTCCTCCTTAACCTGGGAGTCAGGCTTTTGAGATCCCTTTCAGAAGGTGATACGGAGATTCTTTCAATTCCTATTTTACCCCCTAGTTCTAGAACATCAGGGCAGTTTTCTGTAATTATTTCTTGAAAGATTAAGTCTGAGTTTTTTTGTGATCCTGGCTTTCAGGTAGTTAAAAAATTCACAGGTTATTTCTCTAAGAATATTTTTCTAGGTCAGTAGTTTTTCCATGGATACGTTTCATTATTTTTTCATTATTTTTAATTTATTTGACTTTATATGATAGTGTCTTGATATCTCATGGAATAATTAGCTTCCACTTGCTCAATTCTAATTTTATGGCATCATTTTCTACATTGAGCCTTTGTTCCTTCATTTCCATTTGGCCAATTCTACTTTTTTAAAGAGTTCTTTTCCTTTGAGAATTTTAGTATCTATTTTACTCATATGATCATTTCTTCCTCTAAAGAAGTTCTTCTTTTCAGTGAATTTTTGTGCCTCTTTTACCAATAAAAACTATTTGGTTTTTAAGGCATTAATTTCTTTGGTATTTTAGTACTTCTTATTCCAAGCTACTGACTCATTTTTATGATTTTTATGTATTATGTCCATTGCCTTTCCCAATTTCCCTTCTACCTCTCTTTTTTGAGCTCCTTCATTAATTATTTCTGAGCATGAGACCAATTCATATGTTTCTGGGAGTCTTTGGATGAAGAAATATTGATTTTTTTCTCTTTAAGTTTATGTTTTGGTCTCCCTTATCATCAAAATAATTTTCTATGCTGAATTTGTTGTTGTTGTTTGCTCATTTTCTAAATTTTTTATCTTTTAATTTGAAAAAAAAATATTAAAGTTGGGCTTTGTAACTGTAGTGAAAGGAGCACTGTTCCCAGATTTAGATTCTTTCTACAACTGCCTTCAAAGCTAATTCTGGGAACATATATTTTTTCAGTTCTTACAACTTGGCATGATATAATAAGTGTGTTTAATACTCTCCTGACCTATGCTCTGGTCTTTAAGTAACCATAAGCACTCTTTTCTGCCTTGGAATGGAAAAAAAATCATTTGGGATTCTCCTTTTTTTCACATTAGACTTTGGAAGTTATAACTTGAAGGTTTTTAAGTTTTAACTTGACACAATTATAACTTGAAGATTTTTTAACATGAAATTATATATGAAAATAGGTCTTGAAAACACATGAAAACCCAGTGAAATTGCACGCTGGCTATGGGAAGTAGGTTGGAGGAGGGGAGGGAAAGAATATGAATCATGTAACCATGGAAAATTTTTCATAATCAATCAACAAAATAAAAATAAATTAAAAAAAAACTTGAAATCATAACTTGAGGGAAGGGGCCAATGAATTAGTCAGTCAAAATAACTTATCGTTTCAATATTGAATGGAAATAAGAACATCCTTCTGGACAGAAGACAAAGTATCAACAATGTAAAGCAAAATGTAAAAGCCAAAGATATAGCTTTAATTAAGCTCAATTATTTCACTCACCTGAAATATGTCTTTTATACCAAGAGTGCCTGAATTGTATAACAATTGTCTAATCACTTTAATAAAGAGCAATTTGATTTGAAAAGATATTTTCAAAAATTGCACTGATTATGGCCTAAAATATTTTGTAGTAATGTGAAGACCTGAACATCAAACTAAATATACTCCAAGGGAGAGAGTGAAAAGATGAATTTAATGAATGAGGAAAATGAATTCAGAGATGGAGAGATTAACATAAATCAGTCTTCTAGATTTACAAAATCACAGAAATTCAGAGTTATAAGAAAGGAACCTCATATAACATGTTACCCAATAGTTCACTATTAAATGGATGAGGATGGTCAATACTTTCTATTATTCTGTTGGAAATTTCTCTCAATGAGTTCGGAAAATTGAATCCTTCACATTTTTGGTGATAAAGAGCTGCATCAAAGGTACTATTCAACAATTTTTTTTCACAGACTCTTGACAAACAGTAAAATCCATAATTCCCTTTCCCATTATAGAATCCATAGTATCTCTACAGTGTCCTTGAAGTGGTCTGTTGTAACTTGGGAACAACAGCCAATTCATTTATTATCATGAAATAAAAGATAGAAGTAAAACCCTTCAAGGCCTGCTAAGAAGGGAATTGCCCACATTAAAATTGACATACCATCATTACTGAAGGCAAAAAGTTTTAGATAATTCAACATTTAAAAAAAATTAAACCAACCAAAAATATCACACACTCTCTCCATTTCATAAACCTTTGCATTTTTTAAGACTATCCTGAGCTCATTTCTTTTAACTCCTTTTTAAATTGTTGTTTAGTTGTCAGTACTGTCTGACTCATCAGACAACATTTGGTGTTTTCTTGGCAAAGATACTTCAATTGTTTGCCTTATTTTTCTCCAATTCATTTTACAGAGGAGGGAACCGAGGCCAACATATACCTAATAAGTGTCTGAAGTAAAATTTGAACTCCAGAAGATGAGTCTTACAAACTGGAGACCCAGAACCCTATCCTTTGCAGAACCTACCTACCCTGCAAACTCAGAACATGCACTGTCCCTACTTATTTTGCTGCTATATTACATACAATGTTACAGTTTCTTTTTTACCTATTTCATGGGCATAACTTTTTATATCCAAGGAGAAACATTGCTTGAGGGACAGGAATATATTTTTATTTTTTCTTTTCCTCATAGTACATTGAATAATGCTAAGCATGAAACATATTCAGTAAAATAAAACAAAAATAAAAAAGCACCCTAGTATAGAAGAAGATTCTGTATTTGGAATCTAAGGATCTAGGATGAGTTCAAACTGTCCCATTGAAGTTCCTATACTTTGTTGTCTTTATTTATGTATATTGGTCCTGAGGCAATAGACACAATCTGTTGCAAGGATCATACTCTTTCAAAAATCAAGTCTTTCTAACTTTGTCATATCCAGTTGAACTTTTGCTCTAATGCCACAACTCCTCAAGAAGGCAAGATTTCCTCCATGGTATGAGTTTTATAGTCAGCTTGCAGAATATTTATGCTCTCTATCCATTACTATCCCGCCAGAGATATATTTAGAAATTATGGATGCTCAGGCTTAGATATACTACCAGCCTCATGCAGATGTGTGTGGGCTTTTCAGATATCTATTATATTTACCTTATCTAAGATTCTATTCATCTTGACTTTTCTTATTTTTTGTTAAATTTATCTAGTTCTGAGAGGGGAAAATTAGAGTCCCCCATTATTATTTTGTTATGTGTTTCCATCTGTACCTTCTTTAGTTTTTCATTTAAAAATCTGCATACTTTGCTACTTATTGAAGAAATATACAAAATTGATAATGCTTCATTATCAATAATATATTTCCAGCATAATATGGTAACTCTGTTCATCCTTTCTGATTGTATCCATTTTTGGCTACAACTCTGTTAGAGATTATAAATCAGGTAAGACTAGTATATTCTTCTATAGCCTCTCACCATTATTTTATGTATGCCTCTAATTTTCATTATGTTTCTTATAAACACCACATTGTAAGATAATGATTTTTATCTTTTCTGCTTTTCATTTCCTTTTCATGGGTGAATTCATCCCATTAGCACTCAATGTCATAGTTACTTCCTATGTATTTCAATCTATTCCATTACTCCTTACTGTTTATCTCTCTCTTGCTTTTTTTCTGCCAAATCCCTCCTCAGATGTCCAGTTTCCTTTGACTAATAACTCTCCAGTTTATACCTTTGTCAAAATCCTCCCTTATCCTTTCCCCTTGCCCTGCTAGTTCCAAATCAGACCAGATTTCCAAAGGTCTATCTTTTGTCCCTTCACCCTTACCTTTTAAAATTATTCTTTCCATATTTCCAAAAATCCCTTCTTTATCCCCACAATTGTGCCCTCTTACTTCTTGATATGAATCTAATTCCCCAAATCCCTCCCCTATCTTATCCTAAGAGTCCCTCTCTTATCCTCTCATTTTACTTCCTTGACTCTTGATATGTACTCCTCTCTAGGCATCCTTCTTTTTCTTGCCTTTTAAAATCTCTTTGCCCTCCTTTCTCTTAACACATTCCTCATTCTTTTATTCCCTTCTCTCCCTCGTCCCACTGCTCTTCTCTCCTGTTTCTTTGTATGTTAAGAAAATTTTCAACATTCTGATTTTGCAGCTGTTCTCTCTTTATCCCAGGGCTGATGAGAGTAGGGTTCTAGTACTATTAGACTTCTACCCACTCTTCCTCTTATCCATGGAAGCTCCTCCACTCATTCCTTTTCCATAAGATTTCACCATATCTTGTCCTTGTCTACTCCACTACCATTTCAGCTTATTCCATTCCATTCACTATGACCTTGAGTCTTCCAACCATACATGCCTCTTCAAAATACAAATGCAATGATGCCATTCAAGGAGTTATAGATGATATTTTCCTATACAAGAATGAAATAATTTGACTTTTGGAGTTGCATGAGATTAGTCTTTCATTACCTTTGTATGTTTCCTACAGATCAAATTTTCTGCTGAGTTCTGGGTTTTTCCAGAAATAGGTAAAACTTTTTTTTCATAAAATATCTACTTTTTTACCTTTTAAAACTCTACTCAGCTTTGCTGGACATATTCTTCTTGATTTCAGTCCCAGTTCTTTTGCTCCATAAAATACTTTGTCTTATGTCATTCTGACTGTAGCTCCACAGTTTTTAAGTATTTTTTTTCTTGTTGCTTGTAGTATTTGCTCCTTAACCTGGGAGCTACAGACTTAACAATGATGTTTCTGTGCATTTTTATCTCTGAGTTTCTTTGAGGTAGTGACTGATAAGTTCTTTTCATTTATATTTTACTCCCAGATTCTAGAATTTCTGGGCAGTTTTACTTAATGGTCTCTTAAAGAGTGTTGTCTAAACTCTTTATGATTATAACATTCTGGGAGTCCAACTAGTCTAATATTGTCTCTTCATCTATTTTCCTGGCCAGTTGTTTTTTTAATGTTTCATATTCTTTTCTATTATTTCATTCTTTTCACTTTACTTTATTATTTATTATTGTTTTAATAAATCATTAGCTTTCCCTTATCTAATTCCAGATCTTAATAGATCATTTTCTTTCATGAGTTTTTGGATCTCTTTTTCCATTTCAGGAATCTTTCTTTCATAATTTTATTTTCTTGGAATTTTGGCATTTCTTATTTTTTTCCTAATTTTTTCTCATCTTCTCTCATTTGTTTTTTTTAAACATTTTTTAATATTCATTTTGAACATGTTTACATGCTTCATGCCCATACTTGCCTCTTCAACCCCCGCCCCCCACTATCCCCATGGCCGACGCGCATTTCCACTGGTTGTAACATGTGTCATCAATCAAGACTTATTTCCAAATTGTTGATAGTTGGATTGGTGTGGTAGTTTCGAGTCCACATCCCCAATCATGTCCGCCTCAACCCGTGCATTCAAGCCATTGTTTATCTTCTATGTTTCCTCTCCTGCAGTCCTTCCACTGAATGTGGGTAGCGTTCTTTACCATAAATCCCTCAGAGCTGTCTTGTGTCATTGCATTGTTGCTGGTACAGAAGTCCATTACATTCGATTTTACCACAGTGTATCAGTCTCTGTGTACAATGTTCTTCTGGCTCTGCTCCTTTCGATCTGCATCACTTCGTGGAGGTCTTTCCAGTTCACCTGGAACTCCTCCAGTTTATTATTCCTTTTAGCACAATAGTATTCCATCACCCACATATACCACAATTTGTTCAGCCATTCCTCAATTGAAGGACATACCCTCCCTCCTTTTCCAGTTTTTTGCCACCACAAAAAGCACAGCTATAAATATTTTCTTACAAGTCTGTTTATCTATGATCTCTTTGGGGTACAAACCCAACAATGGCATGGCTGGATCAAAGGGTAGGCAATCTTTTATAGCCCTTTGAGCATAGTTCCAAATTGCCAGCCAGAATGGTTGGATCAGTTCACAACTCCACCAGCAATGCATCAATGTCCCAATTTTGTCACATCCCCTTCAACATTCATTTCTCTCCCCTTCTTTCATTTTAGCCAATCTGCTAGGTGTGAGGTGATACCTCAGAGTTGTTTTGATTTGCATTTCTCTAAATATTAGAGATTTAGAACACTTTATCATGTGCTTATTGATACTTTTGATTTCTTTACCTGAAAATTGCCTATTCATTTCTCTTGCCCATTTTTCAATTGGGGAATGGCTTGATTTTTTATACAATTGCTTTAACTCCTTATATATTTGAGTATTTAGATCCCGTCACAGTTTTTTGTTATAAAGATTTTTTCCCAATTTATTGTTTCCCTTCTGATTTTGACTACATTGTTTTTGTTTGTATAAAGCTTTTTAGCTTAATATAATCAAATCCATTTAATTTACATTTTGTAATTTTTTTTAGCTCTTGCTTGGTTTTAAAATCTTTCCTTTCCCAGAGATCTGACAGGTATACTATTTTGTGTTCACTTAACTTATTTATAGTTTCCCTCTTTATATTCAAGTCATTCACCCATTCTGAATTTATCTTGGTGTAGGGTGTGAGAAGTTGATCTAAACCTAATCTCTCCCATATTGTTTTCCAAATTTCCCAGCAGTTTTTGTCAAATAGTGGATTCATGTCCCAAAAGTTGGGCTCTTTGGGTTTCTCATATACTGTCTTGCTGATGTCATTAACCCCAAGTCTAATCCAATGATACTCCCTTCTATCTCTTAGCCAGTACCATATTGTTTTGATTACTGCTGCTTTATAGTATAGTTTAATATCTGGTACTGCTAGGCCCTCTTCCTTCACATTTTTTTTCATTATTTCCCTTGATATTCTTGATCTTTTGTTATTCCAAATGAAATTTGTTATAGTTTTTCCTAAATCAGTAAAGAAGTTTTTTGGTAATTTGATAGGTATGGCGCTAAATAGGTAAATTAATTTGGGTAGAATGTTCATTTTTATTATGTTACCTCGTCCTACCCATGAACAGTTAATGGCTTTCCAATTGTTGAGCTCCAGTTTTATTTGTTTGGAAAGTGTTTTGTAGTTGTTTTCATATAATTGCTGTGTTTGTTTTGGTAGATAGATTCCCAAGTATTTTATATTGTCTAGGGTGATTTTAAATGGTGTTTCTCTTTCTACCTCTTGCTGTTCTAATGTGTTAGAAATGTATAGAAATGCTGATGATTTATGTGCATTTATTTTGTATCCTGCCACTTTGCTAAAGTTGTTGATTATTTCTACCACTCTCTTAGTTGATTCTCTAGGATTTTTTAAGTAGACCATCATATCATCTGCAAAGAGTGATAGCTTAGTCTCCTCATTGCCTATTTTGATACCTTCAATTTCTTTTTCTTCTCTAATTGCTATTGCTAGTGTTTCTAGTACTATGTTGAATAATAGAGGTGATAATGGGCATCCTTGTTTCACTCCTGATCTTATTGGGAAGGCTTCTAATTTATCCCCATTGCATATAATGCTTGTTGATGGTTTTAGGTATATACTGTTTATTATTTTTAGGAAGGGTCCTTCTATTCCTATACTTTTCAGTGTTTTCAATAGGAATGGATGCTGTATTTTGTCAAAGGCTTTTTCAGCATCTATTGAGATGATCATGTGATTTTTGTTTGTTAGACTGTTGATATGGTCAATTATGTGGATGGTTTTCCTAATATTGAACCATCCTTGCATTCCTGGTATAAATCCCACCTGATCATGTTGGATGATCTTCTTAATTACTTGCTGGAGTCTCTGCTAATATTCTATTCAAGATTTTTGCATCTATGTTCATTAGGGAGATTGGTCTATAGTTTTCTTTCTCTGTTTTTGGTCTACCTCGCTTTGGGATCAGTACCATATTTGTGTCATAGAAGGAATTTGGTAGGACTCCTTCTTTGCTTCTCATATCAAATAATTTGTATAGTATTGGGATTAGTTGCTCTTTGAATGTCTGATAGAATTCACTTGTGAATCCATCAGGCCCTGGCGATTTTTTCTTAGGGAGTTCTTTGATGGCTTGTTCAATTTCTTTTTCTGATATGGGATTATTTAGGTATTCTATTTCTTCTGCTGTTAATCTAGGCAATTTATATTTTTGTAAATATTCATCCATATCTCCTAAATTGTTATATTTGTTGCCGTATAATTGGGTGAAATAGTTCTTAATGATTGCCTTGATTTCCCCTTCATTAGAGGTGAGGTCTCCCTTTTCATCTTTAATACTGTCAATTTGGTTTTCTTCTTTCCTTTTTCTTATTAGATTGACCAGTACTTTTTCAATTTTATCTGTTTTTTCAAAATACCAGCGTCTAGTCTTATTTATTAATTCAATAGTTCTTTTACTTTTGATTTTATTAATTTCTCCCTTGATTTTTAGTATTTCTAATTTAGTTTTCTTCTGGGGGTTTTTAATTTGCTTGCTTTCTAATTTTTTGAGTTGCATACCCAATTCATTAATCTCTGCCCTCCTTAGTTTATTAATATATGCACTCAAGGATATAAATTTCCCCCTGAAAACTGCCTTGGCTGCATCCCACAGAGTTTGGTAGGATGTCTCATCATTATCATTCTCTTCAATGAAATTGTTGATTGTTTCTATGATTTCTTCTTTGACAAATTGATTTTGGAGAATCATATTGTTTAATTTCCAATTGGTTTTTGATTTGCCTGTCCAGGTGCCCTTACTAATTATTATTTTTATTGCATTATGATCTGAGAAGGTTACATTTATTATTTCTGCTCTTTTGCATTTGTTTGCAATGATTCTATGCCCTATAGCATGGTCAATCTTTGTGAATGTACCATGTGCAGCTGAAAAGAAGGTGTATTCCTTTTTCTCCCTATTTATTTTTCTCCACATAACAATTAAGTCTAATTGTTCTAGTACTTCATTCACCTCTCTTACCTCTTTCTTATTTATTTTTGGTTTGATTTATCTAGATCTGAAAGAGGAATATTTAGATCTCCCACTATTATGGTTTTATCATCTATTTCCTTCTTGAGCTTTGCCAGTTTCTCCTTTATGAATTTGGATGCTATACTATTTGGTGCATATATATTGAGTAGTGTTGTTTCCTCATTGTTTATACTGCCTTTAATCAGGATGTAATGACCTGCCCTGTCTTTTTTGATCATATCTATTTTTACTTTGGCTTTGTCAGAAATCATAATAGCCACTCCTGCCTTCTTTTTCTCATTTGATACCCAAAAGATTTTGCTCAAGCCCTGAACCTTAAACTTGTGTATGTCCACCCGCCTCATATGTGTTTCTTGTAGACAACATATGGAGGGATTTTGGTTTCTAATCCACTCTGCTATTTGCTTTCGTTTTATGAGCGAGTTCATCCCATTCACATTCAAAGTTATAATTATAAGTTGTGCATTCTCTGACATTTTCGTATCCTCCCCTATTCCTACCCCTTCTCCTTAAACTATTTCCTTTAGAACTAGTGTTTTCTTATTAAGACCATATCCCTTATCACCTCCCTTGACTAACTTCCCTTTCTATCCCCTCCCTTATTATTCCCCTCTTTTTATTTTTAACGGCCTAATGAATTCCCTCCCCCTTCTTCTCTCCTCCCTTTTTTTGACCTCCCCACTCCCCTGCTCCCCTTGGTTTATCCCTTCTGACTTTCTCAGTAGGGTTAGATAAGAGTTTTATATCCCAATGGATAGTATAGCTACTCTTCCCTCTCCGGGTTGATTACACTGAGAGTAAGGTTTAAATATTACCTCTTAATGCTCTCTTCCTCTCCTTCTTATAATAGTATTTGTCCCCTCTCCTTCCCATGCCCTCTTTGTGTGTAATATAATATCCTATTTTTCTTATTCACTCAAGTTTCTCTTGGTGTCCCCTACTATTCACCCCCCTCTTTCCCGCCCCCCATATCATCTTAGACAATTTAGTATTCCACCCTCTCCCTGTGAATTATTCTTCTGATTACTATAATAGTGAATACTATAATAGTGAATAGAGTTCACTACTGAGAATTATACATAACATTTCTCTACATAGGAATACAGATAATTAGATCTCACTGAGGCCCTTAAAAAGCCAAATTTAAAAGTTATGAGTTTTCTTTCTTTCCCCTCTGTTTCTTATTTACCTTTTCATGTTTCTCTTGATTTTTGTGGTTGGATATCAAACTTTCCATTTAGCCCTGGTCTTTTCTGTGCAAATACTTGGGAATCTTCAATTTTGTTGAATGCCCATACTTTCCCCTGGAAGTATATAGTCAATTTTGATGTGTAGTTGATCCGTGGTTGCAGGCCCAGCTCTCTTGCCTTTCTGAATATCGTATTCCAAGCCTTGCGGTCTTTTAGCGTGGAGGCTGTCCTGTTGTGGGGTCCCTCCATTCAACTGGGTTTGTTTTTATGTCTCCTTGAGGAGTCTTATATGTTTTGGTCAGGAGAGGTTAAGAGCTGCTTTTTACTCTGCCGCCATCTTAACCCAGAAGCCTCCTCTCATTTGGTTTTTGAGGTCTTTCAAAAGCCCTTCTAACACTTCTTTTTGAGTCTACAGTCATTTATTACATCCTTTTACTTTTTTAAGTAGGTGTTTTTATTTCACTATCCTCTGATTTTGAACTGAAGTCTTCTCTGTCCCCAAAATAACTATAAGTATTTGAATTTTTTCTCTTTTGATTGCTCATTTTATATATATATATTTGCACCAATTCCAATAGATTTAATTATTGGATTTTTATTAGAATTTCAGGTTTCCTAGTGTTCTGAGGTAAGTTACTTCAGGTTTTAGGAATATTTTTTGCGTTTGTTTTTCTTTTTTTTTAAGCATTTATTAATATTCATTTTTAACATGGTTACATGATTCATGCTCCTCCTTTCCCCTTTGCCCCCCAAACTCCCCCCACCCATGGCCAATGCACATTTCCACTAGTTTTGTCATGTGTCCTTGATCAAGACCAATTTCCAAATTGTTGGTAGTTGCATTGGTGTGGTAGTTTCGAGTCTACACCCTCAATCATGTCCACCCCAACCCATGCGTTCAAGCAGTTGTTTTTCTTATATGTTTCCTCTCCTGCAGTCCTTCCTCTGAATGTGGGTAGTGTTCTTTACCATAAATCCCTCAGAATTGTCCTGGGTCATTGTATTGCTGCTGGTAAGAGGTCCATTACATTCAATTTTACCATAGTATATCAGTCTCTGTGTACAATGTTCTTCTGGCTCTGCTCCTTTCGCTCTGCATCTGTTCCCAGAGGTCTCTTCAGTTCACCTGGAACTCCTCCAGTTTATTATTCCTTTTAGCACAATAGTATTCCATCACCCGCATATACCACAGTTTGTTCAGCCATTCCCCAATTGAAGGTGCGTTTGTTTTTCTGAGTCTTATTTAGTTAGTCCAAGGTCTGGTGTACTCTGGGGTCTCTTACTGAAGCTCCAGCCTGTGATTGACCTCAAGTGGTCCAACTAAAGCCTGAGGGGCAGTTCTGCCTTTGCAAGTGTAATCAGCTAGTCCATCTTCCTCTTTGGCAGTCACTTTTTACTCCACTTACCTAGTAAAAACCATAGCTGACAAGGCCCCAGCCACTCAGCAACCATAGTCATTGGTATATACTCCTTCCTTCCTCTTCCTCTCTTATCCCCCCAGCCCATGGTAGAGTAGGTATCCAGTCTTGTTCCTTAGGCCTCCAAATTCCTGGATTGCTAACAGTGAGACTGGAGCTTCGGCCCCCAGGGGCTGGTACCTTCATACTCTGTGATCTTTACTCCTTCACTCCCCAGCTATGGCTTAGCACAAATGTCCAGAAAGGACACAGCAACAGGGCCCTCCTCCTTGGGATTCTAGTTGTATTGTCAGAGATACAAACTCCAGGCCTCAGCAAACAAGATGAGGTGGCTGATCCTGTCCCTAGTTGTTAATTCTACTTTGTTTGCTCTGTTCCTACCCTCAGGACTTATATCAGTGGCACTAAGGCCAGGGAAGTCAGAAACCCTTTTCCAAATTTGTCCCTAGCTGTTCAGTTTCACTACTGATTCCTCTCTATTTTTTCCACAGTTAGCATTGATTATGTGTAGTTATTTTTGGTTGATTGTGGTGGGTATTAGGAGGGTGAGGAAGCTTCACACCATATACCATCATCTTCCCACAGTCAACTGGAGTGATTTTAACCTTTTTTTACTATGAAGGGAGCATAAGAATGCCTTCATTCTTCAAAGAGTTGTTAGAATGCCAGATGTAATAATAATAATGATCTTATAAATTGTAAAGCATAAAATGAACCCATAATCAATATTTCTTGAATATTAATATTCAGCTTGCTTGAACTGTTTCATAGGATATAATATGAATAAGTTAAAAGATTTTCATTAAGAAGTTTTAGAGCAAATCTTGCTACATTTACTTAAACGTTTGTCATTCCCCTATTCTCTTAACCTCCATAGATAGAAATAAAAAACATGTTATTAGGGACATCTACATATTCTGACAGGTATCTTAGAAATATCTCTATTATTTCTTGATCTGAAATATAAAGGTAAAAATAGATTTAACAAGTAAGCTAAGTCTGAATATATATTATACAAATTAAATCTTTTTTCCTAATAACAAACAAGAAAGATATACAAATATTTTAAATATACCTATAGAATGTCAAGGAAACTATAGGAAAAGTCAAACACAAGTTTGAAATTGCTATCACTTACAATTGTAATCCATTTCTGGTGCTAGCACTTTCTAATAGGCAGACTGATTTCTACATTAAGGGTATTACTTTCTAAGAATCTTAGCATGAAAGAATAGTCATTAGCATTTGAGTGATTATCAGAGAAAAGGGAAAAAGCAGTAATTATTATGGGAATATAATATGAACCATACTGACAGATATAGAATATGGGGATTCTTTCCTGCTAATAATGTGGCAGAAGAATTATATAATAGAAATTATGAACATTAACTCTATAAGTACCTCCTGAGAGTTTCATATGATTCTTTAAGTTAACACTGCTGAGCATTTCCTATCTCTAATGGTAGAATATAGGGGAGATGCTGTATCAGCTTACTTCTTTTCAAGAAGAAAATTGACAAAGTCTCAGTGATAGGGACATTGAAAGAAAGTTTATGTTGAAGTCAAGAAAAGGAAATATAGGCACAATCAGACATGTACCCTATAACCTTGAATATAGTGAATTTCAAAATCTTCAGAAAGGAGATAGATATGATTTGATGGCTAAAAACGTATTGATTTATTTATTACATTTAAGTTGAAATGTCTGTATCTCTCCCTCCCTTCCTTCCCATCTAATTTTAGAGAAGGCACCATTTGAGAAAGTCACACACACACACACACACACACACACACACACACAAATCAAATTGTCAATACTTCTATTTATCAGTTTTCTCTGGAGGTGGAGATTAATAGTTAATATTCAAATAATATAGCTGTTGCTATATACATTCTGACCCATCACTTAAAAAAAAGACTTCAAAAGGGATCAGAAGTCTGTCTAAAATGAACCTGCCAGGGGCAGCTGGGTAGCTCAGTGGATTGAGAGCCAGGCCTAGAGACGGGAGGTCCTAGGTTCAAATCCAGCCTCAGACACTTCCCAGCTGTGTGACTCTGGGCAAGTCACTTGACCCCCATTGCCTACCCTTTCCACTCTTCCACCTATAAGTCAATACACAGAAATTAAGAGTTTAAAATAAAAAATAAAAATAAAAATAAAAAAATAAAAAATAAAGTGAACCTGCCAATAAAAAAGATTTTGATTCTAAAGAGAAAGGCGTTTAAAAAGAAAATATATTGCACCACACAAAACTCTGTAATGAAGTGAAGTACAAAAATAGGAGAGACAGATAATTCAAGATGAATCATATTTACTTGTGAGAATAGTGTCAAAATGACTCAATCCCAAAATGGGTTGAGATTGGTCAACAATATTAAGTAGTATAAAAAAGAAGAAGAACATGAGATTTATTTCTGTTTATTTTTTTTCTATCAAGGAAACTTATTTTCAAACTATAAATGGAAGAATGAATGTAGTTTACTAGGAACTGATTAAAACACATGAAAGGAAAGTTACAGGTAATTTAATTTCTTTAAAGGAGAGAAAATCTCCAGGAACTGAAATTAAATAGACTTCTGGTAAGGTATGAGGAAACGCACATGCAAATACAAAAGTGACCAAATTTTTGAGCAAGACAAACTTACCTCTTCTCAGCCCCCCCCACCAATTTCTGAGCAAGGTTGGGGCATGGAAGTTAAGCTAGAAATTATAAACTAGTTTGCTTGACTTTTATTGTCAAAAAAAATCTAGAAGCTTTTTTTTTTTGTGCTGAAATGGATACCTAACTGATGATTCAATTTTCAAAAAATCTCCATTTCATATTATTCAAATTAACCTGGAACGTATCTGACTCTTGGCAAAGTCCCAAAAAATATTATGGCCTCGATGGATAAATTGTGAGTAGATTTATTGAGGGAAAATCAACAATTTATTCTTCTTTGGACTCCAGTGATTTTCTTCAGTATTTCCATCAGCAGTTTGTTTCCACATGAACACAAACTTGAGGTGGGAGGGGACTGTTCTCAGAGAATATTCATCATGCCAACAAATATAATTTAATGCATCTTTGATGCTATGCAATTATATATTAAAATTCCACATAACTGGAAATGTTCTTGGCCAGTGGGAATTACTGTAGATAATTTCTGGTGACCTGGGGATAATTTGGGCAGGCACAAGGCAAAAACCAAATATCTAAAACATTCACTTCAGGGGAAAAATGAATTTGTTCTTCAAATTAATCCTATGCAGATCTATGCTGGGAAATGCAAATTCATTTAAAACCTTTTGAGAAAACCTGTAAGCATTTTTTCTTTTCAAGTGAATTAAAAGATGAAATGTAGTGCTTAGTAAACAACACAGAAATACATCATAATTGATTACTTTCTCCTTAGGGTTAAAGGACTTAAAGACTTTAAAAGGTTACCACTAAGTATGTATTACTAGTTTAATAAAACTGCCCACTCATGATTTGCCTTCATTCTTCAAATCCATTCCTTTTGTTCCCTTCTTATTTATATCTACAACAGTGTACAATGTTCTTGGGTCAGATATCTCTGAAAAAAGATGTTTAATGCCTCCACTGAGGGTAGTACAATGGCCCCAAACAATGGAGCAAATATGGGCACAACACTTTGCCATCTCTTTAAAATTAAATGATCCCTATATACTTTTTTAATGCACATATAAAATTTTCAGTTAATTTATTTGACTTTGGAAAGACAGAAAAAAAATTCAGTGTTACCACAAGTTTAGAGTTATAGTGGTATGAGGAGTTGTGTTTCATGTAAAGCAAATGCCAAGTTCCAACACTTGATTATTAGAGCCCTAAATCACCATATGGAAAAGAACTTTTCCATGAGATTAAAACTTTGCAACAATAACCTCATGCTATTAAAATTAAACAAAGATGCCTTTTCTTCAATGATGGCAATAGTATTTACATACTAGGTTTTTAATTGTGTGTCTACCATGATGCTAACTTCTGAAGTTAGATAAAGGAATACATATTATTCCTCTATTCAGGAAGCATTAAGTGTTGGCTAGAGGCCTTTTTTAAACTAGATGAGTAGCTAAGTAGAAATGCTTTGCTCCCATTTGGATTTCAACTTATTAAATGACATAGATGGTGTAAAGATAAAAAACATTATTATTAAGTTGTTTTAGTAGTATCCAACTGTTTGTGGCTCCAACTGGAGTTTTCTTAAGAAAGATCCTGGACTGATTTGTCATTTCCTTTTCTAGCTCATTTTACATATGAAGAAACTGAGGCCAACAAGGTTAAGTGCCACAAAGCTAATAAGTCTCTGAGGTCATATACGAACTCAGAAAGATCAGTATTCCTGACTCCAAATCTAGTACTCCATTCACTGTACCACCTAGTTATCCAAAAACCACAAATAATGTCTTATATTTGGAAAAGATTTTGAAGGTCATTTAGCCCAATCAATATACCTAAATCAGGAACTCCTTAACAAGCTCCAACATGAACATCTCCAGTGCTAGGGACTCTACTAATTTTCAATAAGTTCATTCCATGTTTAATAGCATCTTTGTCTTCATGGCTGAGATTAAAGTGAAGGCTCAGGTTTGAGGATTTATAGGAAATTGGTATTCACAAAGGAAGTGCAAGCATAAGTTTTATTACTATGTGGTAAAGAAAGCAGTCAAAAAACACAACATCACTCATGTGAGAAGGAAAATCCATACTATGACAGTGATCTGAACAGAAAAGTTTTGTTCTTTAAAGATGGAGTTGGTTAAGAACTAGGCAATATCCTTTGATCCTATAATATTGCTATTGTATCCCAAAGAAATGAATAGAAAGGGGAAAAGAGCTACTTGCACAAAAAATATCCATAGCAGATCTTTTTCTGGTAAGAAAGAATTGGAAATTGAGGGGATGTCCATCAATTGGAGGATGGATGAACAAATTGGAATGTATGATGGGAATGGAATACTATTGTGCTGTAATAAACAATGAACAGGATGACTTCAGAAAAAGCTGGAAATATCTGCATGAACTGATGCAGAGTGAAATAAGCAGAACCAAAAGAACATTATACACAGGAACAGAAATATCATGGGATGATAACTGTGTAAGGTTTAGTTACTCTCAGCAATATAATGATCCAGAATAATTTTTAGGAATTTTTAACAAAGAATGTTATTGACCCCCAGAAGAATAACTATTAGAGCTGGAATGAAGATCAAAACATGTTATTTTTTTACTTTAGTTTACTTGGGTTTTTGTTTTTGAGTTTTAATTTTCTATTGAGTATTTCCTTACAACATTGACAGTATGGAAATAGATTTTCCATGATAATACATGTAAACCCAGATCAAATTACTTCCTATCTCTGGGGAGAGGGAAATGAGGAAGGGAGATAATTTGGTTCCTATAACTTGAGACAACTTATGTGGGAAAGTATTATTTGTAATTGGTAAAATAAAATATCTTTATTTTTATTAAATTAAAAGAATTAAAAGAATGGGGACTAGATGGAAGATATATGGGTGGAGGTATTCCTAATGAGGTCTGGATGTGGTGGGGAAATTCCACTAGTTGATTACCAATGCTATTCTCAGGTTGGGGAATTTCTCTGAAGGAGATTTAAAAAAAAAAAAAAACAACTTAAAAATTAGAGCTCTCCAGGGGGCAGCTGGGTAGCTGGGTAGCTCAGTGGATTGAGAGCCAGGCTTAGAGACGGTGGATGTCCTAGGTTCAAATCTCACCTCAGACATTTACCAGCTGTGTGACCCTGGGCAAGTCACTTGACCCTCATTGCCTACTCTTACCACTTTTCTGCCTTGGAGCAATACACAGTATTGACTCCAAGATGGAATGTAAGGGTTTAAAAAAATTGGAGCTTAAAAAGAAAATTGGAATGAACTATCTTAGGAAGTAATGATTTTTCCCCAATAGGAAACTTTCAAATAGAAGGGAGATAATCACTTGTCAGGGTTTTGCTTTTTATTGTTGTTGTTCCGTTAGAGTTTGGGTTATATGGTCTCTGAAATGCTTTTAAAATTAATTTTATTTTTTTTTCTTTTTGAGTTCTTGATGAGAAAATAAATTTATAGGATGAAGGTTAAGACTGTCAAATGACAGTAATTGGGGAAGAGATGGTGTCTTTATTCAAAGGAATAGAGAAGTTGTGGAAAAGTTTTTATTTTTTGAGGCTAAAGGAAACAGCTATGTTTTTTTTTGAGGGAAAGGATCCAGTCAAAAGTGCAGTCACTGAAAATGTAAGAATAAGGGAGTGATAAACCAAAATTATAGAACAAGACTTATGGTAGAGATAGAGATTTTTACTTTGGAACTATGATCTTAAGGCCATTATCTCCATCATACCAATAGAGCAATAGATTGTTTTAGTTTTCCCATTTTCATAAAACATCTCTCTTATTGTATCTCATATCTGGCTTACAAATTCCTTACTTTTATAATTGAGGAAACTCTATCTCACCTTTATCTCCATTACATTATTAAATCCTTGAGGGTAGGGAATATTGTTTGTCTTTTTTTGTCTCAGTGCTTAGCATAGTTTGTAGCAAATAATAGGTACTTAACAAATATTTATTGATTGATTGATTGGTCTCAGTAGCCCAGAAATGCCATGGACATTTTTTTACAAAACATCCTGCATGATATCAATGGATTATGCATGAACATATGTCCAATTTAGTTAAATCTTGATATTTATGCATAAAAATTAAAAACAAGCATTTTTGAAACCCATAACATTATTTTCTTTAGCTATCATTAAATCCTATCTGAGATGAGACATTACTTTATCCACAAAGGAGATATTTTAAGAATATTGCCAGGAATATAAAAATTTTTTAAATGCTGTCATTCAAAAAGGTCAACATTAGCATTATATTTGCTTCCTTTTAATGTTCAGGATTCAGCAGATAATACAGACTACTTTTCATTAAGAAAAAAAATACAACATGCTTACTGAAATTCTAATTGCATTCATAGGACCATAGAAAGAACCTTAAAGGTCATGCCATCCAATGCCCTGATTTTACAAATGAGTAGATGGAGGCTGATGAAGGTTAAATGGCTTGCCAAAGGTCAAAAAGATAGTTAGCATTAGAGATAGGATTTAAACCCAAGTTTTCTGGGTTTCAATCACTGTCTCAAGACTATGTTCTTTCCACTACACATTTTTGCTACCTACTTTATAACTAAAACAGTTATAAATTTGGCTCTTTCATTCCTTTTAGAATAATAGGATTACATACATATCATAAACTCTTCCACATAACAGTGACTGACCTCTTTTCAATGAACCATGCTAGTCAAGCTGAATTCAAAGTCTAGGATACATACTATTAGCATGAGCTTGAACAAGTGATTTAATTAAATTATAGGTGGGCATAGAATGGCTACTTAGAGGAGATATCAGTCGAACTGAGCCTTCAAAGGATTTGAGCATTTCACTAAGTAGGACTGAGGGAAAACATTCACATCATGACTCTCAGTTTGCTCATTTATAAAAATTGAGGCAGATGAACTAGACTTCTCTGAAGAGCCTTCCAGATATCAACCAATGATCTTATGAAAACTTATCCTTCAATATGAATTGATATTCAAAAGCTCAACTGAAACAATATAAGGATTTACTCTTTTTCAAAGTAGAGGGAATAGTTATCTAATAAGAAAAATCTCCAGTAAGTCAAGTTATATATAACCTAAAATTAACTTGCTTAAATTTTAAAGTATTTCTTTATGATTTAATTCTGAAAGTTTTGGATTAAAGACCAACACTCTCCCTCTACCTAAAAACTGCTAGATAACTAAAATAAAATTTAAGATAACTACAACTTCGAGAATGAAGTATACTTCTAATGACATTCTTACTGGGTGTCAGGTGTGTTGGTACATACTTGGCATGGCGAATATCTGGCAGTGACCTCTCCAAAGCAATGTTGTTGCTCACAAAAATATTGAATCCATTCTCCCTGTAAGCTGAATCATCACGGTCTTCTTCAGTGAGAGGATAAGGTTTCCCATGTTCACCCTTGCCTAGAAGGAAGAAAAAAATGGTTATAAACCCCCCCAAAAAAGTCTAAAAGTAATAATTTTGGATGGAACTTTTAGGCCTAGTTATTGAGGATTGGTATCACTTCTGGGATGTTCAAATATTAAGTACATTTTATATTTTTATAATAGAGTCAGTAAGATGAAATGAATATAAAATGACTTTGAAATCAAGGCAATGAAATTTTTTGTCTTTCCTGTAATACATACTGGTCAAATCCTTGCCATGTCACAAATTTATAGTGTCTAAAGCAAATAAGATGATAAGTTGCAGAACATATGCATTAATAAAGTGAATTTCCTCCCTGTGTATTCTCTCCATCCATGAAATCACAGGTCACTGACTCCATTTTTATCTCTCACAAAAAGATATTAAAATAAATCTTAGTTTAATAATGGGGATAAACAAAGAAAGGTATCAGAATAAGTTGAGTATAAATTCAAAATTATCAAAATATATAAGGTTTTGAGAAAAAATAAATTTTCTAAGGAAATATAGCATGTTGTGTTTAAGAGAAATGTAGATGATTCTAATGGTTTTCATATAATCCATTCAAAACTGAGAAAGTAGAAAACATAACTACATATATACATGTATATAGACATATATATTAGTTGTATGATTAGTCTTAGGAAAAAATACATCCTTTCCATTTCCAGCCATCTTGAGAACATGCTGTTTCAGTTCTAGTCACCATATCTAGCTTCCCCTTGGGAGAAATGTTGGACTCCATACTGGGAGACCGGAGATTCAATTGGTAAGTTTTCATTTTTTTCCTTCCCAAAACAAGGTCTTCCCTCACCATACTCTATCCCCAAATACATATGGGATATGAAATCCTTGAAAGGAAGGAAAGCATTGAAATAATAAGTAATAAAAGGAGTTGATTTTTATGAAGAAAAAAAAAAGAAAGCTATTGGTTAACTTGATTTAAAAATATAAGAAAACCAAATTACCAGCATCAAAAAATGAAAAATGTGAAATCATAACCAATGAAGAAAATCATTATTTGGAAGCTATTTTTTCAACTATATGTGAATAAATCTGACAATTTAAGTGAAATAAGTAAATATTTACAAAAATATAAACTATCAAGATTAACAAAAGAGGAAATAGAATACTTAACCCCATTACAGAAAAACGAGTTGAAGAAACTATCAAAGAACTCCTTAAGAAAAGGATCCCAGTGCCAGATGAATTCTACCAAACATTCAAAAACTATCAAATTCAAGTGCTATATAAACAATTTGGAAAAGTTATGGAAGAGTGAATGACCCAGGTATGGTATTGATAGTTAAACCAGGAAGAGCTAAAACAGAGGAAAACTATAGGCTAAGCTCCCAAATGAAGTATGATACAAAAATTTTAGATAAAATAAAAGCAAGGGGATTATAGCATTATATCACAGCATGATCAAGTGCATCTTATACCAGTAATTCAGAGATGATTAAATATTAGGAAAACATTCAGGATAATTGAGCATATCAATAAGAAAACAAACACCATAGGATTATTTCAGTGGTCATGGAATAAGTTTTAGACAAAATATAATATTCATTCCTTATAAAAACATTAGGATTAATAGAGCTTTGCTTCAAGTGACAAATGACATGTATCTTAAACTTAAGCAAGCATTATCTGTAATGGGGATAGAATAAAACCATTCCCAATAAGAGCAGGTGTAAAACGTAGATGTCCATTATCACTACAATTATTTAATATTGTACTAGAAATTCTTGCTATAGCCATAAGAGCAGAAAAAATGAAGGAAATTAGAATATGCAATGAAGAAATAAAGTTACCACTCTTTGAAGTTAATATGATTTTAAATCAAGAGAATTCTAGAGAATCAACTAAAAAACTAAAGGAAATAATTAAGAATGTGAGCAAAGTCATAGGATGCAAAACATATCATAACCCATTAGCATTTCTATTTGCCACCAAGAAAATACAACAGTAAAAATAGAAAAGGAAATCCCATTCAAAATGACTCTAGATGATATAAAATACATGGGGGCATACTTACTAAAAGAAACCCATCAATTATATTAACACAATTACAAAATACTCTTCACAGAAATAGAGACAGACCAAAACAATTGGGAAAACATTAATTGCTCATGGATAGCCAAGTCAATATAGTGAAAATGACAATCCTGCCTAAATTAATTTACCTGTTCAGGGCCATGCCAATCATACTATCAAAAATTATTTCATAGAACTTGAAAAAAAACCAACTAAGTTAATCTGGAAGAACAAAGGCCAAATATGTCAAGGGAATTAATGGAGGAAAAATATTAAGGAAGAAGGCACAGCTATACCATATCTCAAACTATACATTTGCCCTCTTTTCAAAGTAATTTGTCTCAAATAAATTGTAAGGAATATCCGATCATAGTAACTCTCTTACTAAAGCAAAGGTGGAGGGGAAAAATCTCATTTATTTATTCATTGACATATCCAAAAAAGTATGTGTCCAAGACCAATTCTATGCCTGGCTTGGCCAATACAAAGACAAGACTAGGCTTTTTTTGTTGTTCTTGTTTACTTCAAGGATCTTATTTCCTGTTTGAAGGAATATATTCTCAGATATATGCATACAAAATTCCCAGATTTTAGGTCAAAATTGGCTTGAAGGAATGAAACACTTATTCTTCCATATTCTGGAATGACACCACACATTTATCTAATTTTCTGAAAACTATTGCAAAAAGAGATCATGGAGATATAAGGAAATTTAACAGTCAAGCTAATTTATTGTTTGTTAGGTCTTACACAAGTATCATAAAGATGTAAAAATATGATGAAAATTAAATCCACATCTAACATTTTTTAAAGATTCTTTTCAAGAACTCTTCCTTCAAATCATAGTAGTACTGATAATAAAGATACAGCACTGAAAAACAAGTATACAATATTTAAATCATATTTTCATTCAAAAATATAAAATACCTGACAATGATATAGGAAAAAAGCAATTTCTTTGTACTTTATTCTTATGTCCAAGCAATTTTTTTTAAAAGAAAAGAGTTTTCAAGAGAATGATTTATCAGTGATATTTTAAAAAAGACTTCTAAGTTAGCAGTTATGATAGACAATAAACATTCTTTGAATTTTTGATAATACAACTTTAAATGTTACTTTTTCAAGCTATGAGTAAATCTTTACATGGGAGGCACTGGTGCTAAGTAAACTTTTACTTTGTTGTTTACACGTTCACTGCCAAATCTTAAATGTTATGCATTTTTGAAATTTGTTTATATTTCTCACTTTAAAATATATGCATATTATATTTGTTTGTTTTCAAAGTTTATTAGATTTCCCTTCCCCAAACTTTTTTTCCCTTTATATACAAGCTAAGAAAATATTATTAGTCCTTTAATCATGATTTAATAAGGAGAAAAACATTCTGTGAGGGAAAAATAAATTCATTGACAGGCTGATCTAAGGAAAATATAAGGCTAGGAATAAACAGGAATATTTAACCCATAGAATTGGTAAATATTTTAATGATGCTTCAAACATTCTTTATTTTGCTAGATAATTACTCTTTAACAGTAAATAAAACAGTAAGTAAACAGTAAATAAATTCAGGTAAGTACTAGAAAATAGAATTAAAGTAGCTAAATTTCTTCACAGAACACCCAATATTGGCAAGGCTTGTATTTATTCTTTTCATTTAATATTTCAGATTTGCTTGCCAATTCAAGAAGGAATTATTCGTTCAACAAATATTCAAGTGTTTACTTTTTGTGATTTATAGTGTTAGGTACTGGATGGAACATAGGAAGTTTACATATTACAAAAAAAATACATGGAATTTTATCTTCTAAGACATATACATGAATTTAATTAATGTAGTTAAAAACCAATATTTTTGGTAATAAAAATACTTAAGTGAAGAATTTGTTCTTGGTTAGGTTGAATTAATATAATACTACCTAAATTTACTTATTAAGTGTTATTGCAAACTATGAAAGGATTGGTTTATAAAGCCAGAAAAATAATATTATGTTTATCTGGGGGGAAAAAAACAAACAAAAAAATGCCAAGGAAAAAATGAAAGGAAAAAAGGAGAAAAGCAAAGGAATTTAACACTACCATATCAGAAACTATATTACAAAGTAGTAATCATTGAAAAAATAATTTGGTAGTAGTACAAAAAGAAAGATGATCAGAGTGTAATGGGTGCACAACATAGTAAATATGAGATAGTACTAACTATAGCAGCTGCTGGGTTAGGAAGTCACTATTTATCTTTTGCACTCCATACACTTCTGCATCCCAGAAAAAGCAATTGTTGGAAATATGAAAAGAAAAAACAGTCTGACAGAAGTTAGGTTAAAAATAACACCTAACATTATATACCAAGCACATCTCAAGTGAATGAATTGCGATACAAAAAAAGACATATGACTAACATATTACAGAAACAAAGAAAAAGTTTCAGATCTATTCAATGAGAGTTATGAACAGACAATGGCTAGAGAAAATATCAAACCAAAAAATGTACGGCTTTGTGAAAATAAAATTTAAAAATATTTTGCATAAATTCAATATAAATTATAATGTAAAGAGGTAACAGGAAACAATCTTTGTAGCAAATTCTTTTATAAACCCCTCATTTCCAAGAAATAAGGCACTAAATCAATTTTATAAGAATAACAATTCCCCAGTCCATAAGTGTTCACAATAAAAAAAAAAAAAAGATGGTTTTTGAGGCAAATAATTAAAGCAATCTCAATACATATGATAAAGTACTCCAAATCAATAATAATTAGAGAAATACAGTCTAAATCAGCTTTGAGTTCTGCCTTACACCCAGATTAGCAAAGTTGCCTGGAAAGGAAAATGACCATTGAGACATTTTAATACACTTTTTAGTGAAGCTGTAAATGGGCTGAGGCATTCTGGGAAGCCTTAGGGAACTGCTGTGCTCAAAACATTCCTTCTCTCCTTCTTCCTCTCCACCTGCCCCCGGGGTCATTTCCAGAAGTTAGATTTACTTCCCAGAAAAGGTATTTTCTGATTTCCCTGCCTCTTTATTAGTGTTCTATAATATGTTGTATTATGCATGTGTAAGTACAGAAATTATATATATATATATATATATATATATATATATATGTACTTGTACATATACACATGTGTCTGTACTTGTATATATGCAACATGCCTGGGCCAAATATATAAATAGATATGGATTAAATATAAGAAATAGGTATATTAAATATATACATTTTATGTCTACATATTTTTTTCTCATAAAGTAGTTGTATTTAATATTTGAAACTGAAGCAGAGAAAAATTGACAAAAAATTAAATTCACCCACCCACTTCTAGGAAAAAAGATCTGTCCACCCTTCCCTTCCCTCCAAGGTGTCAGCAGCTTAAGCACCCTGGAAGTCTCCTCTAGGCTCTGGGAGTTCCTGCCTCAGAGCATGGTCAGGAGGTGAGGTAGGAGGGTCAAGGATCCCTAAGGTTGAATTTGCCTCCCTCTAGTGGTCAGGTGCGGTATTGCATATATCCAGAGCAGAGAAAGCTGGGGAGAAGCCACAAAAACCATCTAAAACCTTTTGCCCCACCCTCCACCCCTTCTGAGGCAGAAGCAAGACAGGCCAGCAGGCAGTGGGACCCCACCTCCCAAACTGCAGCTGCTTCCTTTTTCTCCTCATTTAATGCACAAAAAAGCCTGTAGCATCCTCCTACAGGATGAAATCATCAGGAAGGAACAAAGCGGGCAAGCTCAGACCCCAGAGCTTCCAGGGTAAAGGGCTCAAGGCAGCCCCTTCCCTGGAAAGCCTCTCTTCTACTCCCCACAAGCTAGAACAGGGGGTCTTGGCTTTAAAGATAAGGAAAGTTGGCCTGGGCTGGGGAGTGAGGGCATTCCCTTTTATAATTCCCAGTTATATGAACCAGTCACACATATGTCATATATATTTGACATTTATATTATTCATTATAATCCATATTTATAATTATAATATATAATTAATACATTTATATAAGTAAATTTATATAAATATAAATTTACACAAATTATATAAATAAATGTATATAAATATCATAAATAATATAAAATTATAATATATAATAATGTATCATATATAATCCATTATAATATTCATATTTATTTTTTTACTTAGACACACATATATGACAGTCTTTTATTGTATGTATGCATATGTGTATTTGTGTATGCTTATATGCATAATACTATGTATTTTATAACACTAACAAGGAGGAATGTGAAATCAAGAAAGGTCTCTTATGGGAATTAGCTTTACTTCCCCGAAGTGACTCAGAAGAGAGAAGGGAGAGTGTGTAAGTGTGTGTATTTAGATATGAGTAGGGGTAAGACCTTTATGTGCCTCTACAGTTTGTAAAGGACTTTTTACATGTTTTAACTCATTAGGCATTGTCCACAACTCTTTAGGGTAAGTACTTATATTATTTCCATTTTCTACAACAAAGAAATCAAGAAGGAGAGAACTTAATTGATTTATTCAAGCAGAATTCAAACTTAAATCTTCCTGAACAAATCTTACAGTCTATCTACTGGGCCACTAAGTCGGGAATTCTAGATGTTAGGAGAAAACATGGATATAGGATACATATGGATACAGTAGGTAGAAGATGTAAGAGGAAACAAAAGTAGTCAAGTTTTACTGAAAAATTAGTTACCTGACGAAGTATAAGATATTATCAGTTTGAAAAATTAATTTGGAAATCAACAGAAATCACATGATGATCTCAATGGATGCAGAAAAAAACTTTGACAAAATACAACACTCATGGGCAGCTGGGTAGCTCAGTGGAGTGAGAGTCAGGCCTAGAGACAGGAGGTCCTAGGTTCAAACCCGGCCTCAGCCACTTCCCAGCTGTGTGACCCTGGGCAAGTCACTTGATCCCCATTGCCCACCCTTACCAATCTTCCACCTATGAGACAATACACAGAAATACAAGGGTTAAAAAAAATACAACACTCATTCCTGTTGAAAACATGAGAAAGTATAGGAATAGAAGAGGCTTTCCTAAAAATAATAAACAGATATATTTAAAACCATTAGAGAGTATCATCTGCAATGTGGACAAGTTAGAAGCCTTCCCAATTAGATCAGGAGTGAAGCAAGGATGTCCATTATCACCTCTATTATTTAACATTGTATTAGAAATACTAGTGATAGCAATTAGAGAAGAAAAAGAAATTGAAGGGTTTAAAGTAGGCAATGATGAGACTAAACTAGCACTCTTTACAGATATGATGGTATACTTAAAGAAACCCAGAAAATCAACTAAAAGACTAGGAAAAATAATTGATAACTTCAGCAAAGTTGCAGGGTTCAAGATAAACCCACATAAATCATCAACATGTCTATATATTTCCAACACAACTCAGCAGTAGGAGTTAGAAAGAGAAACTCCATTTAAAATCAACTTAGACGATATGAAATATTTAGGAATTTATCTGCCAAAACAAACACAGGAATTATATAAACACAACTACAAAACACTTTTAACACAATTAAAACTAGATCTAAACAACTGGAATAAAATTAATTGCTTCTGGGTAGGATGAGCTAATAAAATAAAAAAGACAATCCTATCCAAATTAATTTACTTATTCAGTGTCATACCTATCAACCTTCCAAGAAACTTTTATTGAATTATAAAAAATTATGACAAAGTTCGTTTGGAAGAACAAAAGATCAAGAATATGAAGGAAACTAATGAAAAAGAAAATGTGAAGGATCAGGCCCTACCAGTACCAGATCTTGAACTTTACTATAAAGCAATGGTCATCAATACAATATGGTACTGGCTAAGAGACAGAAGGAAGGATCAATGGAATAGACTTGGGTTAAATGACCTCAGTAAGCTAGTGTTCGATAAACCCAAAGATCCCAACTTTTGGGACAAAATCTTTTGACAAAAAAATTTGACAAAAACTGCTGGGAAAATTGGAAAACAGTATGGGAGAGATTAGGTTTAGATCATCATGTCATACCCCATACCAAGATAAATTCAGAATAAGTAAATGACATAAATATAAAGAAAGAAATTTTATGTAAATGAGGTGAACATCGAATAGTATACCTGTCAAATGTATGAGAAAGGAAAGAATTTAAGACCAAGCAAGAGATTGAGAATATTATACAATGTAAAATAAATAATTTTGATTACATTCATTTAAAAAGTTTTTATACAAACAAAACCAATGTAACCAAAATTAGAAGGGAAGCAAGAAATTGGGGGAAATCTTTATAATGAAAACCTCTGATAGAGGTCAATTTTCTCAAATTTATAAGGAGCTAAATCAATTGTACAAAAAATCAAGTCATTATTATCCAGTTGATAAATGGGCAAGGGAGATGAATAGGCAGTTTTCAGATAAAGAAATCAAAACTATCAATAAGCACATGAGAAAGTGTTCTAAATCTCTCATCATTAGAGAAATGTGAATCAAAACAACTCTAAGGTACCACCTCACACCTAGCAAATTGGTCAGTATGACAGCAAAGGAAAGTAATCAATGTTGGAAGGGATGTGGCAAAATTGGGACATTAATGCATTGCTGGTAGAGTTGTGAATAGATCCAACCATTCTGGAGGGCACTTTGGAACTATGCCCCAACTTTGTCTGCCCTTTGATCCAGCCATACCACTGCTGGGTTTGTACTCCTAAGAGATAATAGGGAAAAATATATACAAAAATATTCATAGCCTCGCTCTTTGTGGTAACAAAAGAAAAATAAAACTAGAAAACAAGGGGGTGACCAATGATAGGGGAATGGCTGAACAAATTGTGGTATCTGTTGGTAATGGGGAATACTATTGTTCTGAAACAAATGATGAACTGGAGGAATTCCATGTGAACTGGAAAGACCTCCAGGAATTGATGCAGAGTGAAAGGAGCAGAACCAGGAGAACATTGTACACAGAGACTGACACACTGTGACACAATGAATGTAATGAACTTCTGTACTAGCAGCAATGCAATGAACCAGGACAATTTAGAGGGATTTTTGAGAAAGAACGCTACCCACATCCAGAGAAAGAACTGTGGGAGTAAAAATTCGGAAGAAAAAACATGATTGATCACATGGTTCTATGGGGATATCATTGGGGATGTTGACTTTAAATGATCACTATATTGCAAATATTGATAATATGGAAATAGGTTTTGAACAAATATATATGTAAAACCAAGTGGAATTGCTCATTGACTCTGGGAGAGGGTGGGAAGAGAGGAGGGGAAAAAACATGAATCATGTAATCATGTAAAAATATTCTAATTTAATTAATTAACTTTTAAAAGTAAAATAAAATAAAAGGTCGATCCAAAAAAAAAATCAGTTTGGAGTCAACCTGTGAAGGACTTTAAAGATGTTGAAATCTACTTTTAAAAAGAAAACTTGAGTTGGCAAGGAATCATTGAAGTTTCTTAACCAAGGAGTTACATGGTCACACTGATGCTCAAGAAGTATCACTGGTAGTTCCATGGTGGATAGATTTTAAAAAGGGACTAGAAGCAAAAAAAGACAAACTAGGAGGCTATTACAATAACACAGGTGAGAGGTAACAAGGCCATAATTTATAATATCTATAAAATCATTAAATATTTCTAAATTACATTAGAAAATTTAATTCATTTTAGAACATTTTGAGTTCCAAATTCTATAATTCCATTCTGTCCTTTTCCTCATCACTTAAGAAGGAAAGCAATATGACTTCTGTTATATACATGAAGTCATGCAAATATTTTCATATAAGCCAAAAGAAAATGCAGAAAGGGAAAAGACTTACTTGTACAAAAATATTGATAGCAGCTCTTTCTGTGGCAACAAAGAACTGGAAGCTGAGGAGATGTCCATCAATTGGAGAATGGCTAAACAAATAGTGGTGTATGTTGGTGATGGAACTATCGTGCTTTTAGAAATGATGAGCAGGGTGATTTCAGAAAAAGCTGGAAAGATCTCCATGAAGTGATGCAGAGTAAAATAAGCAGAACTGGGAGAATATTGCACACATTAATAGCAATGTTATGCAATGCTCAACTGTGAAAACTTGGCTCCTCTCAGCAATGCAATGATTTGGGACAGTTCTGAAGGACTTATGACAGAGAATACTATTCACCTCCAGAGAAAGAAATGTTACAGTTGTATTGATAAAAATCAAATCATACTATCTTTCACATCAGTGTATTTACAGCTTTATTTTGGGGTTTTGGTTTTGTATGAGTGTTCTTTTACAACAATAATGAATATAGAAGTGTATTTTTTTTAAACCCTTACCTTCCATCTTAGAATCAATACTGGGTATTGGTTCCAAGGCAGAAGAGTGGTAAGGGTAGGCAATGGGGGTCAAGTGACTTGCCCAGGATAACACAGCTAGGAAGTGTCTGAGGCCAGATTTGAACCTAAGACCTCATGTCTCTGGGCCTGGCTTTCAATCCATTGAGCCACCCAGCTGCCCCCTACAAGAGTATTTCACATGATAATACATGTATGGTCCAGATCAAATTGATTACAGGGGAAAGAGAGAGATGAAGAAAGTTTGGTTTTTATAATTTTGGAAAATGTATGTTCAGGGGCAGCTGGGTAGCTCAGTGGATTGAGAGCCAGGCCTAGAGACAGGAGGTCCTAGTATCAAATCTGGCCTCAGACACTTCCCAGCTGTGTGACCTTGGGCAAGTCACTTGACCCCCATTGCCTACCCTTATCACTCTTACACCTAGGAGACAATACTGGTTTAAAAAATAAATAAAAATGTATGTTGAGAATTATTATTACCTGTAATTGAGAAAAAATATCTTTAAATTAAAAAAAAAAGAAAATGCACACAAATAAAATAAAAAGCAATATATTCTTCAATATGTATCCGGAATTCATCAGTTCTTCCTCTGGAGGGAGATAGCATTTTCAATCATAAGTTCTTTTGAACTGCCTTGGATCACTGTTTGATCAGAATAATTTAGTCTCCCAGGTAATCAGTCTTATAGTATTGTTATGTATGCAATGCTCTTCTGGTTTTGTTCTCTTCACTAGGTATCAATTCAGAAATCTTCCTAGGTTTTTCTGAAACTATCCTACTCATCCTTTCTCATAGCACAGTAGCATTCCATCAAAATCAAATAATACTTGTTCAGTCATCCCCCAACTGATGGGCATACCCTAAATTTCCAATTTTTTGCCACCACACAGTAATTATAAATATCTTCACACAGATAGCTCCTTTTCCCTTTTCTTTAATCTTTATGAGATAAAGACCTAATTGTGATATTTCTGTGTCAGTGTATACACAGTTTTAGAGCCCTTAGAGTCCTTTGGGAATACTTCCAAATTGTCCTTCAGAAATAATTGAACCAGTTCACAATTGTACCAACAGTGCATTAGTCTCAATTTTCCCATATCCCCTCTTTTCTGTCATGTTTACCAATCTCTTAGGTGTGAGGTGTTATCTCAGAATTGTTTTAATTTGAATTTTGATGAGACCCTAAGTTGAAAAGTTTTTCTTCTTAAATAGAGAGAATAGGGTGGTTAAGAAAAAAAGTCCATGGAGGTGGAATCATTGAGACTTTAACCAACTGAATATGGGGAGTAAAAACTGCATTGCCAAGGAAAACTCCTAGTTCAAAAATATTAACAAGAAAAGAAATAATTTACTCCATATAAATACACAGTAATAAAAAATAGGTTTTGGGAGAAAAGATTATTGGACAAAGTAAGTTTTTGAGATGTCTATGAATTATACAATGGATAGTGGACATTCTAGATTGAAATGCAAAAGAAATGAGAATCTAATGTATAGACTTGAACATGAAACTCAAGGGAATGGGCAAAATCTCTAATAAAGTAGAGAGAGATAATATAAGAAAACTAGCAAAGCAAATTGGGCTATTGTATTTACTAATCAAAACAGGAAATCATGGAGTGAGAAAGGGAATTTTCTCATTGTCTGTGACTTACATTTGTGTATATAAATAAGAGTTGGATATATACACATTTTAACCAGTTTCCTACATTATAATTCTCTATTATTCTTCCCTATAATTTTTACAGTCTCCCTTTATCTGCTGTCAGATTATGCAAATCGCCCTCCTCTTCAAAATTTTCTTAACGCCAGAGATGTCCTTTATTCTTTAGCTTAATTGTTATGAACATATTAAAGAAATCAACATTTCTAGGTGACTCCAAAGTTATCTATATCAGTAGAAATATAAGTACATATGAACAGTTTTACTATTTTATCTTTGTCTTTATAGAATATGGATCATACCGTTAAGGTTCCTGCCTTTTGGGGAGGAAGGGCTGAGCTCTGATTTAATTGATATAGGGTATTTCCAGTAAAGAAACTCTCTCTATCATTTCAAATTAAAACAAAAAACAAAAAACAAAACACTACCCTACAATTTCTAATCTAGAAAATTGCCTTGGGCACATGTGAGTTTAATGGTTTACCCAGAGTCACATAGCTAGTTTGCCATAGGTGGGACTCAATAAAACCAAGATTTTTGTGGGTCTCTGTACCTTATTAAGGACTTTTTGAAAAAATAAAGAATAATTTATGTGCTTTGAGGGCCATATATGTATATAGCATGTATAGCATCTAGGAGTTCTTTTCCCAATTCCCACTCTCAAACTTTTCCACCACCGAATTTTTTTAATCTCTTGGGCCCCAAGTATCTCAGTATTTAAGATCACCCAGTTTCCCTATACAATATGATCACATGCCCTGTAGATGTCACCCTGGTGAATAAGTCTTTTTTTTGGACATATTCTATAAGCTATGATTGACAGGTTCAATAAAAAATGTTTTCAAGTTAAAATATTTAGAGTATAACACCTTATCATTTGCTTTAAGTAGAAGTAATTTGATTTATTCAGTTTTTTTAACCATTAAGTTACCTTCTGGCTTTCAAAGTATTGTACACAATGAGATTTATATTTTCTTATCTTACATTTAAAAGTTCTTTCATAGTATCATAGATTTCAAGCCAGTAATGATCATCAAGATCATTTAGCCAAACCCTTTCATTTTAGTTGTACAAATAAAAACATGAGACTCATTGAAGTTCAGTGACTTTCCCAATCTTTCATAAATAGGATTTTGCTGAGGAGTCAAGCAAAGCCTTGCAAGTCAAGGCATCAGCATTATGACACTCCCTTGCTATCATGTTTCTCTATTCCTGACTTCTGTAGACAGGAAAGAAGAAAACATGAATGAATATAAGAGAAAAATAAAAAAAAAAACAAAAACACCTATTACCTTAGAATTCTCTGGTAGATTTAGGGCTAAGAGAGACATAATATATTAAGTACTGGGCTACCACAAAACCATATCATCTGACTTCAAGTTCAGAGCTTTTTCTTTTAAAGTCTGCACACTTAGACTTTAGAATGGAATATATTTATTCACACACATGTGCACACACATCAACTAAAAAGGCCACAATCCTGTCTATATTATTCGATCCCTCTGATAGCTCTTTCCTTTTCCATCTAGCCCTATCTTCCAAATAAATTTGCCTTCAGTATTTGCCTTGCATTAATTTCCTTAAAATGTGACAAGTCTGTGTTTGATAGAAGTAAAGTAAACTGAACTTTGCTGTCGAAAATGTCTGATGTGGTCTGTCAGCTTCTTCCCTTTTTTTTTATCATGCCCTGTCAAAAATGTCACAAAGTGGCAATTCTTACCATTCTTATGAAGAAATAGGATAACTTGCTCATGACCATTTTGTATGCCAGTTGAAAGAGGCTGAAGAAATGATGAGTATAAAAGTTGGGTTAGCTGTAGCCTCAAAAGAAAGAGATAAACTTAAATAGAAATAGGGGAATATTATTAGAAATGACAAATAAAAAGGAAGATGAAAAATTCCTAAACTAAAACTATCAATTAAACGAAACGAAAGACTGTTTAGAATTCAACTCTGAACCTGAATCTGGACGTATATTTTCATAGAATATACTTATTTATTTCCACTAAAACTGTAACAAATTATGACTTCTTATAGTGAATATTGTCTTTTTAAGCTTATACTTCAATCCTTTATTGAATTATGATATGATTATTGAATGATATGAACTCTCCCTCCATTGACCCAGTAATCAAGTTATTCATGATTTTTCATTCTTCATGATTCTTTTAGAACTTTTATATACATCAACAGAGGATTAAATCAGTATTACGGAGAAATGTTTAAAACTGACACGTGTTATTTTTTCTTATTCTCATTATATGACCAGCCCACTTCTCTTTCATTCATTCATGACCTTGATAACATTTTGTTATTCATTTATTTGTTTGTTTATTTAGTCAAATGCCATTATGGATAATTTGCCTCAGTATACTTTCAAAGAGACAGTTTTATTGTTGAAAAGAATCTTAGCAGTCATTTAGTCTAGCTGAATAGTGAGGGGAAAAAATCTGCTTCACAAGAAAAACCTTATGAATTATATAATTCGTCATTTCTTCACAGCTTTCAGTTAGAAGTGAGTGCCACACTAAGACAACCTATTATACTTTTTTTTAATTGACCTATTTCCATATTGATATTTGCACTAGGGTGATCTTTCAGAGTCTGCATCCCTAATCATAACCCCATCAACCCATGTGGTCAAGTAATTCTTTTTCTTTTGTGTTTTCACTCCCACAGTTCTTTCTCATAAGTCCCTCAGAAATGTTTTGGATCATTACATTGATTCTAGTAGAGAAGTCCATTATCCACATCACTTTTAGTTTGCATTGAGCATTCATTCTGCCAAATGACAAACACTTTTTCTGAATAAACTGTTCTCTATGACTCTCCTGTCTTATATTTGTCAATTCAGTTTTTTAAAGCCAAAGTATATTTTATATTTTTCCCTATTAAATTGCATCTTATTCCCCCTACTCAAAATCTAGTGGTTCCCCATTAATATTGGAATCAAATATGAATCCCTGGGATTTAAAGGTTTTCATGGCCTGAGACTGACCTAAGTTTCTTCTTTATTCCATGTTCCCCACATCCACTCAGAGTGGCCATCTTGTTATTATCCAGAAATGACAGTCAATCTTCCATCTCTTTGCCTTTGTACTGATTGCCTATTGGAATTCTCCTTCCTTCAAAGTTGAACTTATATCTAATTTTCTGAAAGAGGTTTTCCTGATGTATTAAATTGCTAGTGCCTTTTTCTCAAAATTAGTTTGTCCATATTTCATATTTACTTATATATGTACATGTGGTATTCCCCAGAAATATTTACAGGAATCTTAATGCTAAGAACTGTTTTTACTTTTGCCTTTGTATCACTACCCTCTTACTCAGTGTCTCTCACATAATAAACCCTTAATAAATACTTCTTGATTGATTTTAAGTTAGATTTATTTACCAAGATCTTTTAGGATTTTAATAATGATCCTTCCTAAGACTTTCCCAAATCACTGATTGAAAAAAGGCTTACTAATGAAGCCAGCCAAGCATTGGTCTCTCTAATAATGACCTTGTGCTAAGTCAACATTTAACCATTAATGACTACTTTTTGGATTTAGTCATTCAAGCAGTTTCAAAATAAATGAACTGTTCTGTAATCTAGCCAATATATCTCTTTCTTCAGGAAATAAATTGAAAAATAATTCATTAAACATTTATAAAGATCTAGGTACACATAGCTATAACATTTTGCTAATTTACCATTTCAATAGTCCTGTTCCCTCACCCTCAAAAAATTAGTTTTCTATGGTATGTACTTAATGAACCCATACCAGTTCTACTCCTTCCTTTTCTATGTTCACTAATCTTTAGATAGTATGTTTTAGTAGAATGATGTAAAACTTATAAATGGTACATGTGGGTCCTTGCAAGACACATTGATTTAGTTTTAAAATACAGTATTTTGTGTATTTCATTTTATTTTTTCAAATATTTCCCATTTAAATTTTAATCCATTTTGGGCCTCACTTGAGAGTTTGCTATTCATGGTAGGCATGTTTGTCATCTGCTCTATATCTTTTGGGGAATTGCAGTAAGGCAAATTGAACCATAATCGATTAAACAGATTCTTCCTTTAAAAAAATGACAATGGCAGCAGCAGTCATGAAACGTGACATCTCACCTCATATCCATAAATTTTAAAATATCTGTTGTTCAGTTACCATATCCTCCAATTCTTTTGCTTTAGCCTTTTATTAAAGTCAGCTAAATCCTCTCTTACTTTCTCCTTATTTGGAGTAATAACTTCCTATTAGTCATATTTCTTCTATCTTTTCCAGTCCTGAAAATCATTTCCCCAGATAATTAAAATGGGAATGAGATAATCTATGAGAACCTCTTCCTCCTATTTTTCATTCATCATTATTCTGTCTACTCCAAGCTGGTATCTTGTGCCTCCTCATATCTTTCTCTTTTATCTCAGCATATTTCAAGTCACTCTTCTTTGTGGTTCTTAGTTTCTGAGTTTTAATATTTCTGAAGCTAATTTTATAGTTTCACACTACACATTTGTCTTCATCCCCCATTTGCCTTCCTTTTCCTCCATCTTCTTATCTTATTTTAAAAATATAAGTTGGTTGGAGAGTTTCCTGGATATTGAAAATGGTATCTTCATATAAGTCTCATTTTTCTTCTACAGGGGAATTTGTCTGCACAATTTTTCTTAAGACTTTCTCTCCTCTCAAAGCTGATTTCATTTAAAAGGGTTTAAGCTTATAGGAACTATGATACCTTATTATGAATCCACTTAAATATCTCAAAATCAAAGGGGTATATCAGATTATGCCTGGCTTTCTTTTTACACATTCTAGAAGGTAGAATTATTCCTCATCCGGATATGCCTGAGTTCAAGTAACACTTCCATCCAAGGAAAAAAAAAAGGTTTCTGTTCTTGCTTCTTTTAAAATTTAATATATTTTTTATTCCAAACCTTAATAAAACCCAATAAAAACAAGCATTTCCATATACAAAGAAAAAGAAAATTTCATTTAAATGAAATCACAAATCTTTTATAAGTTTAGTTTAGTTTTCTTCACATCTTCATAATAAATTCCATCTACAAGTGTCCCAGCCCTACATGAGGAAAGATATTATCTAGGAGACAGACAAGTTCATACAAATTAAATCTTTCATATTTTCACTTCTCAGTTCTCTCTCTGAAAGGTAACTTTCAGAATTTGTTCTTCCAGTACTAACTCTGTAGCTGTGTATAATATTCTTTTGGTTCTACTCATTTCACTATACTAATTTCACATGTATTTTTCCCAAGCTTTTTCTTTTAATTAGCCTGCTAATTGCTTCATATGATGTAGAAGTATTTCATCACAATTATATATCACAATTTGTTTGCCACCACAAAGAGAGCCACTATTTTGGAACATATGGATTCTTTTCCTTTTTCTCTGTTCTCCTTGAGGAACAGATGGAGCACTGGTATTACTGGTTCCAAGGGTATATCCAGTTTTGTAACTCTTTGGGTGTAATTCTAAATTGCTCTCCAAAATAGTCCGTGCAGTTCACAACTCCACCAATGGTGTATTATCATGCCCATTTTCCCACATCACCTCCAACATTTGTCATATTAAGCCAGTCTGATAGGTAAGAGATTATATCTCATAGTTGCTCTGGTAGTAATTTCTCAAATCTGTAGAGATTTAGAACACTTCTTTTTTTCTACACATAGCTTTGATTTCTTCATCCAAAAATTGTCTGTTCATATCTTTTGTCTATGAACTGGGAGATGACACTTATTCTTATAAATATGACCAAATTCTTTCTATATTTTAAATATACAATTTCTATCTGAGAAGTTTTAAATAAGAAATTTTCCTAATTTTTTGGCTTCCATCTAATCTTGGGAACATTTACACAAAAACATTTCAATTTAGTGTATTCAAAATTATCCATTTTACATTTCACTATGCTCTTTTTTGATTCATAGATTCGTCTCCCATCTATAAAGTTAATAAGTAGTATGTTACCTGTCCTAATTTACTCATATTCCCTTTTTTGTGGAGATTATATATCCATTTTGACCTTAGCTTAGTGTACGATATTGGTCTTTGCCCAGTTTCTACCAAACTAGCTTCCTGTTGTCCAAGTAATTTTTACTAAATGGTGATTTCTTATCCTGGAACCTGGATCTCTGTTTTTCTCAAATATTGTTGATTTCTTACTGCTGTTTATGGTATGTCTGTTCTGTTTAACTAGTCTACTTTTCAAGTTCTTAACCAGTCCAGATAATTGTAATTACTGCTTTATTATACAATTTAAAATCTTCCTTCCTTTGAGTTTTTTAAAATGAAAGCAATGTAAGAAGAAATGGGCCAAATGTAAAAGGAGGCACAAAAGCTGACAAAAGAAAATCTTTTCTTTAAAATTAAAAGATCTAGGTTTACAACCCAGAATCACCTATCCAGCAAAACTGAGTGTATTCTTTTAGAGGAAAAAATGATCATTCAATAAAATAGAAGATTTCAAATCATTCTTGATGAAAAGATAAGACCTAAATAGAAAATCTGATGTCCAAACACAAGAACCAAGAGAAGCCTAAAAAAAATAAGAAAGAGAATTTAAGGGACTCAATAAGGTAAAACTGTATGCATTCCTACATGGAAAGAGGATATTTGTACTTCTTTAAAATTCTTATTAGTATTAGAGCAGTTAGAAAGAATATACATAGACAGAGGTTAGGGAAGTAAGCTAATTAGATGATGTGATATGCAAAAAAAATCAAAGGGAGAAAAAGAGGCTTGCACTGAGGTAAAAGGGAGGGGAGAGATGGAATGGGGTAAATTATCTAACCTAAAGAGGCATGAGAAAACAACTGCATTGGAGAGGAGGACGAGGGTGGTGCTGAGCAGTGCTTAAACTTTACTCTCATTAAATGGCTCAGTGAGAGAATAAAAACTATGCACATTGGGATATAGAATCCTATCTTACCCTATAGAGAAGTAGGAGAAGAATAAGGCAAATGTGAAGGTGGAAAATTTGCCACAGCTACATTCCCAGCATCCCATACATCCTCATTTGACATTCAGCAGCTTGGGAGATAAATTTGACTGAGACTCACACTGAGGGGCTCTTTTTTGAGAGCTTGAGCTTTGTTTTGTTACTAAATCCTTTAGGTGGATGGCAATAGTATGGAGGGAGAAGGTGGGACAAAAAAAAAACAAAACATTGGTGCGGAGGAACAGAAGGAAATGAAAAAGAATAGGATCAAAAGGGGAAAATAAGATGGAGGGGCATACACAGCTGGTAACCATAACTATGAAAGTGAATGGGATGAACTCACCCATAAAATAGAAGTGGATAACAGAGTAGATTAAAAACCAGAATCCTACCATTTCTTGTTTACAAGAAACACATTTGAAGGAGGGTGACACACACAGCGTAAAGGTAAGGGGCTAGAATATAATTTATTGAGCATCATTTAAAATGAAAAAAAGCAGGAGTAGCAATCATCTCAGACAAAGCAAACACAGATCTGATTAAATGAAATAAGGGAGGAAATTAAATCTTGCTAAAAGGTACTATAAACAATGAAGTAATATCAATGACAAACATATATGCACCAAATAGTATAGCCTCTAAATTTTTAAAGGAGAAATTAAGTGAACTTCAGGAAGAAACAGACAGCAAAACTATACTAGTGGGGGACCTCAACTTCTTCCTTTCAGATCTAGATGAAAAGCATAGTTTGAGGGGCATCTTTGAACCTTTTGAAATGACATGTTTTATCTCAAGCTCCTCTAAGAAATGATAACTACATTAAATATATTCATTTTGATTCATTTCCTATGGCAAGCAGCTTATTTTAATATATCTGGTTAGAGCTTTGTTGTTTTCAAAAGTATCTTCTTACTTTAAAGTAAATGACAGGAAACAACTGATTGCTAATACATGAGTTGTTTCAAAAGTGTCTGTTTCTGTGAGGTTAGGAATTGCCTAAGACTAAGGCCATAAGCTATATCAAATTAGAAGAAATTTTAAAAGTGAGAAGATACAGTAATTTCTACAAACCATTGTTGTCATTATCCAAGGGAATAATGATACATACAATGAGAATCAATTATTTAAGAATTTATCAATTTAGTAATTTATCAATTCAAATAACAGTTGTCAAATAAAGGAGGAAAAGATATTTATTAGTTACTTACAGTATATCAGGTACTAAAGTGCTAAAGATAAAAATATAAAGAAGCATGACAGTTCCTTCCCTTAAGGAGCTTATTCTAATAGGGAAGATTATAATTATAAGGAAGCAATGTAGTGAATTGTAGTAAAATAGTTACAGGAAAAAGTAATTGGAATAATTGGACAAATAAATGACTTCTTTTCCAGAATGATGATAACCCTTTCATATCATGGGTATTGTGTACTCCTACAATCTAGAAAATATAGATAAAATCTTTTGGCCCTCTCTTAGTAACAGAGAAGGAATCTGAAATTTTTCTTTTCCTTTTTATGGGGTATTTATAGTACCTTATTGTAAATTTTGTATTAAACATTCATTTATGCATTTTTTTCATCTTTTCCAGTATTATCTGCTAGTCTTTGAGTGTCACTTGATACTTCTTATAAATTCTCTCCAAATTCACACTTAATTTCTTATGCTGGTCTGGAATATATCAAAACTATGATGGGAAAAGTCACAATATAGAAGGGATAACTGGACTGATTTGTTTAACAGATTGTACATTGGCAATGCCCATAATTCAATGCTATTAGATAATCTAAACATTTATTCTCATTAGTCTTAGTACTTCTTTTTATTCCTAAATTATTATTGTTATAGATTATGTTAGAACTGACACATCGTAGTAGTGTCTGTATCATGTGTCACCATGCCACCCCCCAAATTATCTAGTATATAATATGTAGAGTTTCTGCTCTCTACCAAAATGTCTGCATTATTCATCCAATATGGTCTGTTGTACACTCTGTACAGAAAAAGTCCTTGATTAGACCTTGGTGGAAATCTTATTCACATATTTTCAAAGCTATGCTAATGGTTTGAATACATATCAATAAAGAGGCATTAGATTGGGGTTTGATGGTAGTTCTTTAGGTTCTACTATTTTAAAATCTTATTTCTAAATTTTGATATTGTTTAAACATCACCAAAGCTATTTTTTTTTTTTTTTTTGGAATTGCTAATGTTTTTTTTTATTTTTTTTAACATTTATTAATATTCATTTTTAACGTGGTTACATGATTCATGCTCCCCTTTCCCCTTCAACCCCCCCCCGCGCCCCCCCCCACCCTTGGCCGATGCGCGTTTCCACTAGTTTTGTCATGTGTCCTTGAACAAGACCAATTTCCAAATTGTTGGTAGTTGCATTGGTGTGGTAGTTTCGAGTCTACACCCTCAGTCATGTCCACCCTGACCCATGCGTTCAAGCAGTTGTTTTTCTTATATGTTTCCTCTTCTGCAGTCCTTC
>NC_058135.1:93920216-94020199 GCF_016433145.1 Gracilinanus agilis
AGATAGTGTAAGTACTTATTATATATATATATATATATATATATATATATATATATATATATATATATATTTAATTTAAAGTGTTCTAAAATGAAGAGAAATTCAGAAGGCAATAAAAAAGTAATACAGTTTTGAAAATATCATTTGAAAATTAATATATACTTTCAAAATAATGAAATATGAAATACACATTCAGTGTCTTTATACAATTACTATGTATTCTGCTATAAATGTTGAACTGTTTAATTTACTATTCCAATAAAATTAGCTATATGAAGTTGTTTTTTTTTAATTTGAGAGATTACCTGCTCATAAACACACAAAGTAAAATGTTGACATTTTTGAAAGAACATAAAAAAAATAAAATTATGATGAATGAAAATGTTAAAGTTTTTAAAAATATTATTGAGTACTATGGGAGAAACATAATAGCATCAAGGATTCAAACAGAAAAGTGTACAGAGTAGCTGTTCTAAAAGAACTCATGTTCTCATAGGGTGACATTACTGGAACATTTTAGCTATAAGATATATGGAAATACCTTATCCTTATGATGCAACAAAAATGGATGTTAATATATGTTCTAAGATTTCATTTCCATTTTGGGAAACAAAAACCTATGCTGGATTTTGAGATATTTGGCAGTGCCATAGATTTAGTTGATCTATATACAGTAGTTGTAGTTGCTGAGGAATTGGGAGCTGTCTTACCTAAAAAAATAGGTCTCATCACCATTGGGGATACTTCCTAGATGATGGTTGGAAATAGATCAATAGTGGTCTTAGAGGCCTCCCCAGGGCTCTTGGGCTTACCTGACCAATTGGGGAAGTTGATGAGTGGTTAGTTAGTGTAGGAAATGTTAAACAAAATAGGAGGAAGTAGTAGTTTTAAGATACTTAATAATACCCTTGTCAACTGGGTTTTGGGGAATCCCAAGTTTTCCCCTATCCCTTGGGAATTTACCTTAATGGGAGTTCTAGACTCAACAATAGACCTTAAAGTACTTAATGATCCCAGTTTAGGTGGGACTAATAGACATAATCAAATGTTAAATACCCTTTTTGTCTTATAAGCTTCTCCAATTGTATCAGAGACCTCTCCCAGGTAGTCCAGCCTTTGGCTGTACTCTTTCTTTAGTATCCATTTAAAGTATCAGTCTCTCCCTAATAATCCTGTCTTGAACTTCTCATTTCCTTGTAGCCATTGTAAAGCCAATCAATTGTACTTCCCTGTCTTAAGTTCTCCAAAAGATATATAAGATTCCTACTTTCTAGCTCTAGTATTCTTTGGAGAATCATCTAGTGTGGTGATTCTCTCAGAGACACTGTGACGGGAGTCCCAGAGCCAAAGCCAAATATTGAGCATCATCTCTTTTCCTGATTAAAGATTTGGTTTTATGACTACTTTAGTGGTTCTGTGTTTTTCCAAGTCAATACTTATATTCATAAATAACTTAGACAAAAACAGCAAACACCATTCATTTTAAAGGTAAGGAATGCACACACACAAAGAATCTGATTTGCCCAATGTCTAATGTGACCCAGTTTAGGTGAATAAAACTGAATGACAACCAGCAACCAAAGCATTAGATTGGCTATTACTAGAGTCAGGAGACCTGGGTTTGAATTCTACTTGGGACAGGTACTAGCTGTAAAACCTTATTGTTGAATTCTTTAGTTCAGTGTGATGCAGAAGTGTGGATCAGTGTCATTCTTGAAAGAACTTGGCCTTAGATCTTCTCCACAGCAAGTGAAAAAGGACATTATTGTGTGTTTGGGGGCAACACACCCAGGAGGATCCTCTTCTCTAGAGAGTATGTGTGGGTGCTCTTCTCCTTCCTGTGGAGCTATAGGGCTGATTAGGTTCTCCCCAATCAAGACAAATGATGCCTGTGCCCTTAGGTACTGGCCATCCTGGTGTGACTGGCCCTTCCTTATCAAATGTAACTATGAATTGGGGGAGTCAACTTGTTTTGTTAGAGGGAGTTTCCTCACTGACAATTTGCTATACATATAAGATGACATGGTTACAAAATAGCAATTAATATCTAGAGAGTATTTTTAAGGTTTGTAAAACTTCATGCACATTATCTCATCCGATAGTCACAATTAATGGATAAACTAGATTTTCACAAAAATCTGGGGAGTAACATTTGGGTTTGGTAGTTTTGTTTAATCTGGCCCTATTCACTCCAGTCTTTCTTTCTTTTCTTTCTTTTTTTAATTCTGTGTTACAGAGGATGATTATCTGTATAGGGAAGAGGAGGGATCTATTTGAAAATAAAAATCATCTAAGAACTAAAGACAGCAATCAAATTGGAAAATAAAAAGGTAGGATGTTGCAGTATAGCATTTAACACTTCTATTACCTGTTGTATTGCAGTACATAAAAATAGAAAAAAATAACCTTTTTAAGCATCTCATTAATTTGGTTAATTTATATTGTGCATGTAGGATGGCCAGAAATTTCTAAGTCATGGAGCATTTAAAAAGGGAAAATAGATTTCTTCCAAATTCCCTGTAGCAGCTGAAGTATAGAGCATCACCAGTAAATGCATTAGAGATTTATGTAAGACAAAATAAAGAAACACATAAAATGTAACTCTTTTGATAGGAAATACCATCTTCAAATATATTACTAAACCAAGTGTTTTCGAAATTTTTACAATGCATAGAGAAAATACATATGTACACATCGACCCATAGTATTTGGTGAATTCACCTCAAGCAACCAGGTATCCTGTTGCTACATAGAGATGTTTTTTAATTAAAGTTCAAAGAGAATGATATTTGAGCATCCTTGAAAGTGGGTACTCAAAACAGCAGGGTACCTGGTAGAGGTGATCCTTAGCCCAGGCTCTGTTGGCCAGGTGCCAAAGAAAACAAATGGAAACAGCTCTCACTTCTGTCAGGCATTGTACTAAATGCCAATCCCTTCTGCATCTCTGCAGATGGAAGGACTGCCTCCCCAGTGAGAATACCTGAAAGAAAAAGCAGAGGACTCCAACAAGAATCCAAAGCCTGAAACAGGAGGAACCCAGCTCAGCTTCAGACTCAGAAAACTCCTGAAGGCAAACCCTGATGACTGAGTAAAAGTTACAAAAACAAAGAATCCCACCTAACAAGCTTCTCAGTTGACAGGAATCTGAAATGTCTCCTTCTTGACATTCTTTTGGGAAGTCAACCATCTGAGCTCCTTTTTCAAAGGACCTTCCCTGTACTAGGGGCTAGAACAAACTGTTCATGCCTCAGCAGACAGGTGTTCCCAAATAAATAATTAGGGAATGAAGAATGTTAATTTATTCTGGCTGGGTCAAGCTGTGTTGTTTTTTAGATTTGGAACACCTTGCAGGAGCAGATTCCCTTTCTAAGAAGCAGCAGGTATAGTGACCCCCTCAAAAAAAAATCAAAATGATAGAATGGAAAGTGTTGTATTGAACTATCAAGTACCAAATAAATAAGGCATAAGTACAAATTAAAATGTGAGTCATCAGACTGAAGTTCATTGATTGAAAGTCCAAGGTGAAAAAGAGGACCCCAGAAATCATCAGAATGTCAATAGTTCTCAACCTGGGGACTATGAATGTTTTTTTAATATTTTATTTCAACTTTAATAAATACATTTTAATGTAACTGAATCCTATGGGGCCTCATGGATTTTATTTTAATAATTTAATATGTTATTCTTTAAAGGAGTCCATTGAAATTTCACTAGACTAACTGACAGAAGGGTCTGTAACACACATAAAACTTAAAAATTTCTCATCTAATCTAATTCTTCACTTTACATAAAAATAATAAAGCCAGGTAAATTAAATGATGTATTTAAAGTGATTCAGCAATTAAATAAAAGATATAATTCAAATCCAGGCCTTTTGACTTCAAATTTAAAACAATTTTCATTACAGATGCTTGATCTGGAAAAAATATCTATTAATCAAGGTTAAAAGATTGAAATTAAAGTCTTTTATATTTTCATATGAAAAGTGAAATTGAAAAAGAAGAAACCCTGGACATCACAAAAAGAGAGAATTGCTCTATTTGATGTGTATGTGTGATACTGGAAATTTGGGAGTCCTTAAATTAATTTTGAGGTCCCTGATCTAAACTTCCTGTGGACATTTAGGGCTCTTTCAAACTACATTTCCCATGATCCAACTTCTTCCTGTCTTATGTGGTGATATAAGACAGTTACCTAATAACATAAACAGAAGGATAAGTAGTGATTGCCTGAGTTGGTACTTCCTGTTTTCTGACTTGGGAGCAATAATAATTATTAAAAATTATTATTGTCATAATAATTAATAATAAGGATGGGAGGAGGAGGCATCAGGGCATGACTTTCAAACTAACTCTTAACAGGCACTTGGCTTCATTTTCCTAAAGGCCATCAATAAACCCTTTAAAACCCTAATTTTTTTTCCTAATATTTTAAAATCTATACTTTTATATCCATTTTATTTCTTACAATGTGTATCGTGGTGGTTAAAGAAGGGGAGGTAATGTTCTTAGTCAGCTAGAATTTATTATACAAATCCTTTGTGTCAGATCCTGTTCTAAGTGCTTAGGGTACAAAGAAAAGAGAGCAGCATTCAGTTTCTCCTCTTCAAGGAGTTGACAGTCTGAGGGGAGTGAAGTTGAGATCAGTATGATGGTTAGAATCTGAGAACCCTGAGAGCAAGAGGTAATGAAGTAAAGCTAGTTTGAATCCTATAAAGAAGAGTTCTGGGAGCTTAGATATCCCCAATTTCTCTAGAATTCCTTAAAATCAAAGAAAGAAGTCCATCCTAATAATGTGACTACACATAGTGGAGATGGGAGCAATGGCCTGGTGTTGATCTTAAGAGGCAACTGGTTTTCTTTTTTCAGCTGAGAGCCTCAGAGTTCTCTTATTATTCAAGTTGTACAGCACTAGATGGCCAACCCTGGTTTAGTCTGAGTTCATCCCTCCACACACTAATAGATCTGAGAATATCATGTAGCAATGAGAGTGAGAAAAAGGTCAAGGTCAATTTTAGAGAAAAGATGAATAACCCAGATTTCTGATTTCAACCAGAAATTGACTTTCCCCAGGCCTTTCTTGGAATCTCTTCCAAAACCATTCTGCTGTGCTAATTAAGGACGTACCCTATCTATAAAGCTGGTCTTAGGAAAAGAACTTTACCAACTACATAATTTTACTCATGGCCATTTCTGCTTACTTTAAGGCTGAGTGCATGCTGTGTAATAAATCACATGTACAACTTAATATCATTGCTGGTGTATTTATATAGCACATGTGAACCTGCTTCGCTTGATTTGTATATTTTGTTGTGCAGGCAATTTTCACTGAGATTTAGAGATGGCCATTTTATTAGAGCTAGGTTTATTGTTTTCATTCTCTCCTACTGCTCCTACTCTCTCTCTCTCTCTCTCTCTCTCTCTCTCTCTCTCTCCTTCCTCCCCCCATCCCTTAGTATATCCAAGCCTATTGAGTTGTTGGTGGAATGCTTTGTTGATTCTATTCACAATTTAATAAAATGCTAAATTTCAGGATAAGGATGAATTTTTTCCTATTAAATATTCTCATCTACAATGGACCCAAATTCCTTGCATTAGAGGCTAATAATGCCTGTTGGCATTAATATGGCATGGGAGATGGGAACTCAGCAGCTGAAGTCAATTAGTAAATCATAGCTAGCTAGACTGGTTTCATGCAGCTGGGGATATGATGACATACTCACCGCCAATAAGATGACTTCACTGATTGATCACAGATTCCTTCCTCTGTTCCTATGGCTTCTGCTTTAGAGATTTCAGTCCCTATCTGGCTGTTTTCAGTGATCACCACAGGCTTTAATATAATCTAACCACTGGTTCTCCCTCACTAGTTCTCACTGTTGAACTTCTTTAACCTTATCATTCCTTCTTCCTTTGCCCTATAGTCTTCATTCTACACCATCAAACACTTTCTGCTTTGACTAATTAGCTGGGTTCAGACCAATTGAACAGACACCTCTTTCCTCCATTGAATTATCACTATAATTGTTCAGGTTTCTTAAACTCTCACCTTTCCCCTATTTACCTATTTTACTTTAATATTGCTTAATTAGGTATGAAGGTAAAGACTTAAAATGCTATTCTTCCAGAGAAAAACCAGAGAATAAATTTGAATAGTATTTTATAGCTTCTACATTCTTTGAGTTTTTACTGAAGAATTTAATTTCTACTGTGAAAAGATTCAGATGAAAGGCTATCATGAAGATTCAAATTAAAATTACTTCTGAATGAAGGTGACTTCAAAAGACTGATGGTGAACCATTGTTCTGACCTCTTCACTTAGAAGTGGTGGACCATAGATGTCTTTTATAAGGTGTACATTTCCAGAAATTAGAAATATATTGATTTGTTTTGCCTAGTTATTAAAGGGTGCTGTTCCATTTGGAAATTGGATTTGAGCTAGGAAAAAAAACACATTTTTTAAATAAGGAAATCAATAAAATATTTAAAAATTTTAAAATGTATATTCATAATTTCCTCAGACTTGAAAACAATACTTTTAACATTTAAATCACAATTAAGTTATATCAGATTAAATGAAGGTAAGCTATTGAGGCTGATGAAAAAATGTTATTTCTGTGATAATTAATACTGAAAATGTGTAATTATTTCCACTTAATACCTTCACTGTAATTCAAGACACCCAGGAGAATAGGATGATAGTTTTAGAGCTGAAAGGGACCTGGGAAATCATCAAGTCTCCTTTTTCATTATATAGAAGAAATTTAGCAATTATTTATTAAGCACCATAAAAAAAAAGGTAATTTACTAGGGAGTGTAGATACAAATACCAAAAACAAAATGAAATAAAAGGGTCTGCTTCTGAGAAATTCATTCTTCTGGAACCCTATTTGCAATCTAATTCAAGCAGAAATAAAGCACTAAATGAAGCACACCTAGGTTTAACAATTAATTATTCATTGTAATGCTAATTTGCATGATAATGATCTAATTCAGCATCATGATAAAAATTTTAAAATGAAAAATAAAATATGATAAATAATCCCAAGAAAGAAACATCATTCTGCTCAGGTGTCTTCTCTGTTTCATATCTAAATGGGAACAATTTGGTTATAAAGTTATACACTAATGAAAAGCATTCTGTCTCCAGGTAGAATGGAAGAAAGATAGGGAAGGCTAAAAAAAGAAGCCCTTCATTGAATGTAAAGATTGCTTCAATAATACAATTTGGTATGTATGTAGGTCTCCTTTTCTAAGACTTCAGCAGATTTTTACATAAATAGAATTACCACCTCATTACTCCAGGATGAGGATAGATACTCTAAGCACATCTCCTGCTGAAATACAAAGAAACAAAATGTGTTTTGATTGTCCTCTTGTGCATTTATCATATTCATAGGATTTTAGAGCTGGAAAGGACCTCAGAAGGTTATTCAGTCCCCTCATTTTATAGATGAAGAAATTGATGTTTAGAAAGAATGAATGACCTGTCAGGATCAAATAGGTCAAATTTGTATCATAGTTATTTTTATTCTTTGAATTGCAATGGATATTGGGTCCACTGTTGTAATAGCAGGTATGCTAAGCAAAGGTTTTTAGTTCTCCCTTTCCCTTTCTAGTATTCCTAGTCCTACTTGGACAATTTGATATTGTGCATATTGACTTGCTAGTTGGAGGAGAATTAAGATGGCAAAGTGAAGGCATTTGGTTGTTTTTTTGCGAATGGAACTTCCTTGGTTTAAATCATCTGGGTTTTAGTGCTGGGGAATTTTCAAGGGAGGGATAAAGAAAAAAATTCCAAAGCTGTTTCTATAATACTTTTCTGTGATAGAATCTGTGGGGCTGTTCAATTCTAATGTTGTATTATATAAGGACATTAAAATATCATGACTAATAGATTCTACTTTAACACAAAATGAGTACATGTATACCCAGAAGAACAGGATCCTATAGTGAGAAGGGAAAGAAACCTGGGAAGCCAACATGCCCACCTCCTTACTTTTTAGAAGAGAAAATTGAATGTCAGAGAAATTAAATGACTTGCTAATACTTACACAGTTTGTAAGTATCTAAAGGAAATAAAACTCACATATATATGTATATTTGTTAATTTTTCTTAATTACATGTAAAATTTGTTATTCAAATTTGTTTTTTTAAAAAAAAATCCTTCAAATTCTCTCTCCCTTTCATATCTCTCTTATCCATATATAACATAAGCAATATGATACTGATTATACATGTGAAATATTGCCAAAATATTTCCATTTTAACAGTGTTGCAAAACAAAATGCACAAATTTTTTTTTAAAAGATAAAAAAATTCAATCATTATTCCTAGTTTATCAGTTAGTTCTCTTTCAGGCGGTGGTTAGCATATTTCATTATGGGTCTTTTGGAATTGTTGTCAATCATTGCCTTAATTAGAGTAGCTAATTAGAGTAGCTAAATCTTTCATATTTGACCATCTTTACAATATTGTGGTTAGTATGTATAATATTCTCCTGATCTTGTCTACTTGCATTTTCATTGGTTCATAGCACATCTTCCCAGGATTTTCTGAAATCATACTGTCTATTTAATATAGCAAAAGAATATTAAATCAGAATCTTATATTACATCTTGTCCACCCATTCTTAATTAATGGGCCTCCCCTAATTTTCCAGTTCTTTGCCACCATGAAAAAAGTTATTATGAATATTTTTGTCAAAATAGATCCTTTCCTCCTTTTTCTTTGTCTCTTTGGGATACAGACGTAGTGTGGTATTGCTAGGGCTAAAGGTATATGTAGTTTTATATTCTTTTGAGCTTAATCCCAAATTGTTCTCCACAATGGTTGGGCTAGTTCACAACCAATGATAAATTAGTGTTCCATTTTTCCCACATCCCCTCCAAAATGTTTTTATTTTGCTTCTTTGTCATGTTAGTGAATTTGCTTGGTATGTGATAGTGTCTCAGAATATTTTTAATTTCCATTTCTTTAAAGAATAGTGAGTTAGAACATTTTTCCTGTGAACATTGATAGATTGGAGTTCTTCTAAAAAAATGTTCATATCTTTTGACCATTTATCAAATGCATATATATAAATTTGGATCAGTTCTCCATTTGAGAAATGAGGACTTTATCAAAATACTTTCATTATTTTCTCAGAATTGTATTTTTCTTCTAATTTAGGCTGCATTTGTTTTGTTTTTGCAAATCCTTTTTAATTTTATACAATCAGAAGTACCCATTTTTCTTCTTTAGATTCTCTTAGTCTCTTGTTTATCATAAACTTTTCCCGTATTCATTGGTCTGACAGGTATATTTTCCCACACTCCCCAAATTTACATATGATATCATCCTTTATGTCTAAATCATTTATCCATTTTGAACTTTCCTTGTTATATGGTTTGTAATGTTGGTCTCTGACTAGTTTCTTATGAACTGCTTTCCAGTTTTCGCAGCAATTTTTGTCAAATATTATTTACATCCAAAACTTGGATCTTTGGATTTATCAAAAACTAAATTACTATGATGTAGCAAAATACTAGCATATATTGTGCACCTTATCTATTCCACTGGCCCATTACTCTATTAGTCAGTACCTTATTTTTTTGAAGATTACCACTTTCTGAGATACTTTGAAATCTAGAATAGCTAGGCCTTCTTTATTCACATTAAAATAAAATTCCCTTGATATTCTTTACCTTTTGCCCTTCTAAATCAATATTCTTCTTTTTTCTAGCTCTACAATATAATTGTATGGAAATTTGATTGATGAGGCACTATAAAAGTAAATTAACATGGGTAGAATTATCATTTTTTAAAATTGGCTCAGATTGCCCATGAGAAAAGAATATTTCTCCAGTTGCTTAGATCTTTCTTCATTTGTGTGACGTGTTTTGTAATATGTTCTGTTTTTAAAGGTTGATACCCTAGTATTTTATATTTTCTGTAGTTATTTTAAATGGATTTTCTCTTTCTGTCTCTTGCTACTAGGTTTTTTATTTTAAAACCTTACTTTCCATCTTAGAATCAATACTGTGTATTGGTTCTAAAGCAGAAGAGTGGTAAGGGTAGGCAATGGGGGTTAAGTGACTTGCCCAGGGTCACATAGCTAGGAAGTGTCTGAGGCCAAATTTGAACCTAAGACCTCCTGTCTCTAGGTCTGGCTCTCCATCACTGAGCCACCCAGCTGCCCCCTTGCTACTAGGTTTTGATGGAAATATATAATAATACTAATGATTTATATGGGGAATATATAATAATACTAATGATTTATATGCTAAAATTGTTAATTATTTCAATTAGTTTTTCACTTGATTTATTACTGTTCTCTAAGCATACCATCATGAGATCTTCAAAGAGTGATAGTTTTGCTTCCATATTGACTATTTTTATTCTTTCAATTTCTTTTTCAATTTGGCTATAATATTCCTGTGAGATTTTGTTTCATATCTCTTTCAGTGATGATCAGTGGTTTCTTTCCATTTCTATTTTGCCCTCTGGTTCTAAGACACGAAGGGAGATTTCACTTTTAATTTCTTGAAATATGTCTAGGCTTTTTCTTTCATCAAGGCTTTTTGGGTAATCCAAAAATCCTTAAATTATATCTCCTGGATCTATTTTACAGGTACTCCAATAATTCTTTTTTAAACCCTTACCTTCTTTCTAAGAGTCAATGCAAATATCATTTTCATGACAGAAAAGTGATAAGGATTAGGCAACTGGAGCCAAGTGACTTGTCCATGGTTACATAGTTAGGAAGTATCTGGAGCTAGATTTCAACCCAGGTCTTCCCCTCTCCACACCTGGCATTCTATCCATTGAGCAATCTGGATGTTCTAGTCTAATAATTCTCAAGTTATATTTCCTTGATTTATTTATCAGATTAGCTTTTTTTTGTTTTTTGTTTTTTTTCTTTTATTTGTTTTTCATTCCTTTGACTTTATTTTATATTTTCCTGATGTCTCATCCAGTCCTTAGCTTTAGCTTGTCCAATTTGCTTTTAAAGAAGTTGTTTTCATTAGAGAGCTTTTGTTCCTCTTCTCATTTGGCTTATTCTTATTTTTAAGACAATATTTTCATCAGTGAAGTTTTGTATAATTCCATTTTAAGGCATTATTTTCTTCAGTATTTCTGCACCTTTACTACCAATAGATTATCTATTACCAAAAAGATTATCTAAGTAATAAAAGTAGTTTTGCTATACATTTTTACATTTGTTTGATTATACCAAGAGACTTAAATATCAGGAGACAAAGACTTAGTGTGAATGAAAATAAAAATAAAAATCATAACCAAATGAAGTAGCAAAGGCACAATACCAGGGTATGATTATTGAATTAAGATTTTTCTTTCTCACAGTGTGCCAAGTTTTAGCCTTCTGAAATTCTTTTGAAAGAATCAACCATCAAAAAAAGAAAATCATCCAAAATTAAGGTTTTGCCTTTTAATTTGAAATTATTATTTTATTGTACAGATGGAACACAAAGTCTTTGGCTTAGCTATTTTCCAGATAAGTAAGCTATAGTAAATACACAGATTCTAGCACATTTGTTTCAGGCATGGCAGATGGGATGTCTAAGTACATACAGACATAGCACAAGGTAGGAATTTTTCACTCTTGCTTCCCTAAATGTGACTTGATTAAAAAATCTTAGATATTTTATCTTTCCTTTTTGATGTTCCAGCTGGGAGTCTTTGAGTGGGGCATAAAGTGTGGAGAAAAGAAACCATTTTTAATAGTGTCTGATTTAATTTAAAACATTGCCTCACAGGAGAAGAAAATATTTGCTGTAAACAAATTAGGGTGATTTAAAAATGTATATTTATCTTTGGAAAGCATAATCTTCTCCTAAAAGAATACCTATAATTTGTGACTTGTACTCCATAGGTTTCTTTACTGGTAAACTCTACAGCTGATGTTTCGACAAGTTAACTTTATTGGTGCTTCTTAAGAAGCAGTCATAGTTATAATTCAGAGGGACATGTCTTACTAGGAAAAAATATATTCTAATTTATGGAGCTCTTCAAATTAGAATTTTTCCTCTGAAAAATTCACGTCAAATTGTCCTACTCTGGAAACTCCCAACATTGAAGGGGTTCCTTCAATACATTTTCACTTTCCTGTGTAGAACTGCTGTTGTGAAAAGATAAATGAGAGTTTGTATTCTTAGTGAGAGAATGCTTGAGAACCTGCTCTGCTCCTTACTACCTGGGTGACCTTGGGCAATTAACTTAATCTTTGTGGGTCTCTGCTAAATGCATGTAACATATATCTATCTGCCAATGAAGTGGCTACAGAAAATTATCCAAGGTCAGGTTATGTCTAGCTTTCAATCCTCTAACCTCTGCATTAATTCTGTGTGACACAGGACTGACAACTTCAGTTCTGGAGAGAATAGTCGGAGCAGGCACTTCTGCAGAAGCTCCATCATATGGAAGTCTACATTTCCGTGTTACGTTTTAAAGTTACATGAAATCATGACTGCTGAAATGGATCACTGAAATTCTCCTGTATGATTTTACTGAGTAAGGAATTTCATCCTTTTAGAGAGGTGAGGAATATGCTTCTTTTTAAAGAAATGTAGAGTTCATTATTTGAGACAAAGTCAAATATATTTTTTCCTAAAGGATTTTCAAGGAGCCTTAAACAGGATGTAGACAGAAACACAGTGATTGTGTATGTTTGGAAGTGTATTTATATTCTTTTGTTTCATAAAAAAATTAAGTAATTCACCTTTTTCACTTGAGGACCATTGAAAAATAATATAGATATATTATCATAACATTGCATTCAATAAATTAAATTAGACAATCATTGCTGCTGAGCATGCATCATATTTAAGCTATTATATGTACTCCCTCAGTGAAAACTGTGAATTTTGGAAGCAGAAAAAAAGAAGAGACATGGAACAGATGAGGAGAATGTGACTAGCCTTTAATGTTAAGTGAGAAAATCAGAATGTGCCTGTCCATAACAATGGAATGGCTACAATTTTTCAACACCTGAGAGAACAATTTTAAAATGAAATCCCATCTTGCAACACATATTGCCTATCTAGATTGGAGTTACCTAGTTTAACATTCTTGGTTTAACTTTAGGAAATCTTTGTGACCTTCAAAATGAGGGTAGCATCATGGTAACCAAGGAGGAAATTCTTTTTTGTTCCATTGTTTTCTCTCTCATAGAATAAATCTGTATGAAACAGAATAACCTCCCCTTCTCTTAGTCACCAAATAGCAATAAAAGGAAATAAATAAACAACAATAATAACTAGGGCCTTACTTTGCATCGTAATGAACTTCAAAATGTTTCTTTACCTTGCCTCTGGTATACTTTGAAGAAAATCCTCTATAAAAAAAACATTTTGTTAGAGAGTGATTTAACTATGAGGGACTAGAGCAAAATACTGTAATATTTAAGTGGCATAATTATACTTTATGCACATAAAATAATACATATATAAATAAATAGGTATGTATGAGTATTCTATTTATGGATGGACTAGAAAGGGTGTACTGAATTTGTGAATTCATCTGTGTGTGAAATTCCTTGGATTCCTAAAGGAAAATCAATAGTTCACCTGGAACTTCTTATTTTTGAAAATGGTTAAGTAGCTTTCCCATAGTCATACAGGTGATATGTGTCAGAGGAGGAACTTGAATTCAAGTTTTCAGTGTTCCAAGGTTGGTTCTCTCTCCATCCACTACATCAGTAAGTATTAAACTCAAATAGAAAATGGGGGTTACTAAACCATTCATAAGGATCCATATAGGTAGCATACTGACTTAGAAAACTGCACATTAATATTTTAAAATATTCTATTGTATTTTTATTTATTTTGATAAATGTCTCCCAAATAACATTTTAATCTTGTTCAGTCAGCAATCTGCAATATAGCAGGCTACAATGAACCTTGTGTTTGAAAACTTTGTGCTACACCCACGTTGCCTCTCTATTGTATCATCTTTCCCAAATAATTGTAGCTCTATGGTCTTCCTGCTAATGCATCATCTCTTCTTTCTTCGTCTTCACTACTTGGGAAATAGTGCTTTGGGGGGAATTATTAGAGGTCTGGCTTTGTGAATATTTTCTGACCTCTTTTAAAGAATAAACTGAAGACAGGAAGAGAAATTCAAATTAGAGGGAAAGAAAGCATTTAGTCACTATGTGAAAGACCTCTACAATCGCAGTATTCTACAGTTATTTTATGTTAGAATGAGGGAAAAATAGTTGAACTAGTTCTTAGTCATCAGATTCAGGTTTATCAGTGTTGATGTATTTTGTTCACTAGGTCTAAAGAATACAGCTGAGTGAGAAAGAGTAAAGACTATGACTTTGGAGCAAGGAAGTCTGGGTTTCGAGGGCCAGATATGACATATATTATCTCCTTCAACTGGGGTAAATAACTTAGACTTCCAGTATAAGAGTACAGATTGCAGGGAAGATGAAGACATGCATCGCTAATAAGAATTTCCTTTTCTCGGACTTCCCTATACCAATAAAATTACAGGTCCCATTCCTCCCTAGTATCAAGTCTAAATACACCTTAAAACTGAAGTAGAAAAAAATGAGGAAAATCTTTACGTGACTGAAAAGAAATCACTCTCAAACAGATATTTGCAAGTGATTAAAAGATATATTTTGTTTAGGATTTTAACAATTGAAACATTTAATGTAGTGTTTTCCTTTCTCACTAACTATGGTTTGTCATTTGTTAGAAGATATCCCTGAGAGAGTTTATTTGGATTGAAGATGGACACCACAAAATTTTTTATGATGAATTCCTTGACTATTAACTTCAATGTAAGGGGAAAAAATTAAATTTTCAGCTGAAAAAAAATCAATCACCAATTTTAACTGGCATTGCCAAAAGCAATTTTAGGGACAGTGGTTTAAGAACCCATGGAGAATATTTAATACTGAAACTTCAGAAAGGAGAAGAAAGTAAGTCAAAACCCTTATTACTGTTCTTTGAAAGAGAGTGATACATGATGGCTCCTCAGGCAATGCTCAAACACCCCCATTAAAATTAGTAAAAAAATTATTTTTGCCTCTTTCCACTTTTAAATCAATATGATCAACTTACTCCAAAGATTGCTATCACAAATATCTAAAAATTCATTCTTCAGGAAGAGCAATAAAAGCATTAGCACTATGAATTTGGATAAAGATGTTTCTAGATGTCTATTACAATTCAATTTTAATATTAATTTTGGTTTCCTTTTAAGTTGGGATAAATCAATTTCAGATATTTAAAATGTATGAAGCAAAACTCTTTTTTTTTGTCTTTGTGGCCTATAAGATATTAAAGACCAAACAACAACAACAAAGTACATACAATACAAACCATTGGGATTTAAAGAAAGATTCTATTGGGCAAAGAGAGGAGAAAATAATCTAATCCTTATAAGAATTCTAATTTTTTATTAAAGGACAAAATTTCTTTATCCTCATTTTTCATCTTTCTCTTTCTCACTCCATTAAAAAACTGATAAACTAAATTTGTCTTCAGAAAATATATACCAAAATAAAACATTAAAATTTGCAAATGAATACTTTACATTTTATAAGATTACAAAAAAAAGTATCTTGGATGATTTAATTGCTTTTTCAGTTGCCCAAAATAATTCTTGGCTAAAGGATATCACAAAATCCAAGGGAAGTTGTCTTTGGTTTACTAATCTTAAAAAGAAAACATGGGGCAGCTGGGTAGCTCAGTGGAGTGAGAGTCGGGACTAGAGACGGGAGGTCCTGGGTTCAAACCTGGCCTCAGCCACTTCCCAGCTGTGTGACCCGGGGCAAGTCACTTGACACCCATTGCCCACCCTTACCAATCTTCCACCTATGAGACAATGCACCGAAGTACAAGGGTTTAAAAAAAAAACAACATATTTGTTTAAGCAAGCATATTCCTTTCTTTATGCTTGACTCATGCTGTGTGTAGTTGTTATTTTTTTCCTTAAATACAGGGAAGTTTATATGGAATCAGTCTTAAAAATGCCAAGAATTGGTGAGACAGTCATTCCTATAACACCTAGCTAATTATTGCTGATAGATTCTAGGAAAATATTCTAAGAGTTCTGTCTTCGGGAGGGGAAAGGGATGAGAGGGAGGGAGAGAACATGGATCACAAAATATCAGAAAATGGTTTTTGAAAATTGTATAAACATATATTATAGGGCTTCAGTGCCATAAATGGGCCTGTGCCAGCATCAGCTTTGCACAAGCACACTTGTTGTATTAAAGATCATTTTAATTTTCCAAGTCACACCTTCATTTTTGCCTCTCCAGAAACAAGGGGGGAAAAAACCTCTTTGTATGAGTACTTTTTTAAAAATTGCATTCATTGTTTTCATTTCTCATTGGGAAGGATTTTTTTTTTCAGAGAGGAACTAACTGAATCAACGAAGAGGTTAATGAATCAATATATTAATAAGGGGAAAGAAATGCATACCTTCATGACCATTTAGGATTTCAAGGTTACAAATATTTTGGATCTATTTCCACATATGTTTTCTGCTAACAGTTTGGACCCTGATTATGCAATTGGTTTATAGTTTAATATGGGGAAAAAACTGTGAAAAGTTGATGAAATTGATAGTATGAAGTAAAATAAATTTTATCAGATCACTATGATTCATGGAATCACCCCACTTTTCAGATCAACAGAATAGTAACAGAACCACTATTTCCAAAGGAGGTGTACTCAGTTCTAGTTATTAAATAGAGATAGCATATGTAAAGATTTTTCTAAACCTCAAAGCATTATGGGAATGTGCACCTTCTCAGCTCCTACTATCAGTGCTAATGTAGTCAAAGCTTTGTTTCAGCAACATTTTTTCTCCCAGAATAATGAAGTTATCTTTTTTTTTCTCAGCCCACTGCATTGAGGTAACAGTTATAATGATTTTAAATGGAAGGTTCCCAACTAAATCAGTAGCATTATTTCTTTATTTTGAGATATGTTAATGCTACTTAAGTCATATAATCTTATATTTAAAATATCATTGCTATTTAAGCTATTCATTTCTGGATGAACAAGCTAGTCATGGACATTTACTCTAAGGCATCATAATGTCCTATAACTATGAAGTTAACTATCAAGGATGTGCTTGATCTCTCATTTTATATTGTCTCAACTTTTGTATCATGGTGGCACCAAAAATACAATAGGTCCAAGAAGAAATTAATCACCTCTTCCTCAAAAACTACCCCAAAACGATGAGGAATATCTCTATTAGATCATAAATATCATCCTCTCCAGGGTTCTCACCCCAATTTGTGTAACAACAGAGCACAGCTAGATAATCATTGGATTTCCTAAAAGCCAAGAACAAAAATGAACCTAGACACCATATTGAAAGTAATTATCAAGGAACCTAACCTGATGTTCTGGAATAAGTGAGAAAAACAGAAATTGAAAGAATCCACTGATTATTTGCTGAAAAAAAAACCCACATTTAAAAATCTCAGGACGTATTATAGTCAAATTCTAGAATTCCCAACCCAAGGAAAAAATTCTACAAGCAGCCAGAAAAAAATTCAAATATTGTGGTATTAAAGATCAGGATTACACAGAACCTATCAGTTTCTAAATTAAAGGAATAGAAGGCATGGAATATGATATTCCTCAAGGAAAACATCTATGTCTATAACCATAAATCATCTACCCAGTGAGACTGAGCATAATACTCACAGGGAAGAAATGCATATTTAATGAAGCAGATGAATTCCAGGAATTCCTGATTAGATGACTAGAGCTAAAAAGAAAATTCAGTGAAGAAATTCAGCCCTCAAAAGAGAAACTGCTACAGGTAACATTTTCTGCCAGAGATCTCCAAAACGATAATGGCAACCTGATGGTCAATAGTAAAGGGCGTTCCTATGGCAAAACAATTTTTTAATGAAACCAGAGATGCATGTAGCTTGCAAGATTGTACTGGAGAAGCAAGAGCAGAGAGATTCCTTTAGAAAATCCTAGAAAGGTTAGAAAGTCCTAGGATTATGAGAAATCCCCAGGCTGTTGATTTTGTAAGACCTGGAAAATAGCAATGCAAGAGGGAGCAATTATCATAGTATTACAGGACTTACATCTAGACATCTGAAAACCAGGGTTTCTGAATTCCCTAAGGAATAGTTTTTCCTCCTCTAGCAGAAAGAACACTTAAGAAAATGGACATTTTAAACTTTAGAGATCTAAGGAAATCAAGCCACATAAGCATAAGAGAACAGAATAAGAGCTAGAAGTTCAACAAGGGGATGATTAAGGACCAACAATCCCACCCAAAAATGCATCATGGGGCAAAGTCTGGCTGTGGCAGAAAGCTCCAATTCAAGAACTAAAGCTTGAGGCATGAATAAGTCAAAGAAAATACCAATAAGTATTAAAATTATTATTAATCTAGAGATTTCTCTTTCCTAAAAAAGAAGAAAAAGTAACAACAACATTAAGCATAGACTTAACAGAAAAAATAAAAGATGGATTTTCCACAAGGATTTTATGAATTAATACATAAAAAATATGAAGCAAGAGATTTTTTAAAAAAGAAAGAAAAACTCTGGAGGAAAGAATTGGAAGAGCATAAATAGAAGAAAGAGGTAGGAATTCATTGACCTTTACCCAAGAAATTGATTACTTGAAAAACAGAATAGTCAAACAGAAATCAATGATACCATGAGACAGCAGGAAATATTAGGACAAAAGCAAGCATTCAAAAAAATAAAAGAAAATTTCAGATATCTCATATAAAAGAATAGCTAATGTGGAAAACATGTTAAAGACAGAAAATCAAATATTATGGTGGGAAATTTTTGATTTAAAAAAGTCTTTTGTTATTCTTTTTTTATAGTGAACAGAACACACAGACTTAAGGGAAGTACTGTTGTCTTTAGGCTATATGCATATAGTAAATAATGTCCTGCCACAGAGTATGTGCAAAGTTTTCAGACACACCTGGCAGAAGCACTAATCTTGGTTCTTGCTTGGTGTGCAAGGTCCGGAAAGACTGCTGCTCTAGGTGTCCTGGCAGACCTGGGCTACCCATTATATCAGCCTATGGTGCCCTATAGGAAAGAGTTGGAGTAACAGTGTTGAGAGTGGGTCAGTTTTGGATTTCAAAAGACCTGAGTTCAAGTTCTACTTCTGATATCAACTAGCTGCCGTCCAAAGACAATTCACTTTTTTCTCAGAGGCCCCAGGAAACTCATTAAGAGCAGAAGGGAAGAGCAGTTAGGTGGCTCAGTGAACAGAACAACCAGTCCTCCAATCAGGAGGACCTGGTTTCAAATTTGGCCTCAGACACTTCCTAGCTGTGTGACCCTGGGCTAATCACTTGACCCCTAATTGTTCAGCCCTTGCCACTCTTTTGCCTTAGAGTCAATACTAAGAAAGAAGGTAAGTGTATTAAAAGAAAAAAAAGAAGAACAGAAGGGAGACCCTTTATAGTGAGGTATATTTACTGATTCTATTTCTCGAATTCATGAGTAGGGGAGGAGATAAAGAATCTTTAAAAATGCTCATTTAACTGACAGGAGAAATTGGTGAAAAGAGGAGCATGAAGTCAAAATCATTTGGAAATAAAACAAAGAACTGGGTCCAGTTTGAATAATTATTTCTAGTATTTTTAAGGCAAAATGCAGTTTGTGGTTTTGTGTAGTTACTGAATGCATTTGTTTTGATTGTTGTTCTTTGATATTGACCTTAATGTTTAGGGACCTTATTTTCCATTCCTTCCCACAGGGATATGAAATCTATTTCATTTTGGATTAAAGGACATGCTTTTGAGTTTTAATAGCTTTTGATTTTTACTCTTCTAAATAGAATTAAAGAGATCTCGTTTATTTTTTGTTATGATGTCAAGATATAAATGGAATTAATAATGGCAGATATACATGTGACTATTCTACATCTATAACTTCTCTAAGTTATGTTCATGAATCAGTGATGTACAACATTCCTTTGGGAACTTTAATCTGATTAGTTTCGGAGAGGTGAGTTAAATAATTCCTATTCCACCAATAAAAAATACAGGAAATGTTGGCCTTTTTTTTCATTCTCTTTATTTTACATAGGTTTGGAATAGTGGACCTGGTCTCATTCTGAAGATCATGTTTTACTCTTTATGAAACCTGGGCCAAGTTACCTCTGCTTAGGAAACCTGGCAGGCCCTCATTCTTGGGGCCTTACTATATTAATGACAAACAGGATAGAAAATGGAATAACACAGACTCTTGTATCTCAGAACTCCTGAACTCAAGGGATCTGCCAGCCACAACCTTCTCAGTGGTAGGATTATGGGCCAGAGCAACTTTGAAATCAACAGATTTCATTCTTAATAATTCCTATCTCAAAATATAAAGGTTTCATATATATATGTGTGTGTATGTGTTAACTATTGTTGTTATTTTATTATTATTATTTATTGTAAGTAGTAGTATCAGTGTCATCTTTGTCATCATCATTGTCTTCATTTTTTCCTATGATTTTTAAAGAGTAACTATCAACCACCCCTTTACATTACATCTTTTCAGCATGAGCTTTCACACTGTCATCTCCCTTTTGTTGTCTCCTTTTCTATTTTATATCATAGGGAAGTAAGTTTCATATATTTGAAGCTGGCACAGGAAACACATACAAACAATTTGCTTTAAACTGTAGTTTTACTATTTCTCATAGATACTATTTTCATTGTATAAACATCCCAAAGGAAATCTAGATCTTCTAACATTCTCAATCATCCTTTTTTTCCCCTTTGAGCCATTTCTTTTTTACAGAAATATTTTCCCTTTCCAGAGCTTAAAGCTTATAGGTATAATTTTATCCATAACTTAAGCATAATGAAAAGAAAACTGGGGAAATGAGCAATATATCCCTAAGGAATGCCTCTTGTGAGTGCTATCTTCCTAAGCATTTGATGCCCCCATCTAATCTTTACCAATTATTGTTCTCTTTTACAAAAGTCCTTAAGAACATCAAATACAAGTCTTCTGGGTACTGATTTATAAAATGAAAAACAAGTACAGAGGTCTGAAAGAGTTAATATGTATACATTTATATATATATATATATATATATATATATATATAATTCATTAGAGAGACTAAAGTAGTATGGTACCTTGAGTTAAAATATTTTAATTTTGGAGGTACAAAGTTTTCATTACTCACTGATTTAGAGGCACAACTTTTTAGAGGAAGGAGTGACTTTAGAGGTTGTCTATTCTACTTAGTTTAACAAATGAATTGAGATCCAGGAAAGTGTGATTATTTCCTCAATATCATAAACATCAAAATCACAATTTGAACCTGGTTATTCTCACTCCAAATACCCCTTTCTTTCCATTGCAATATGATGCTAGAGTTAATAAAATTAATAAATTTAGCACATTCCCCACTTCTCTGCAACATTTAATCAATTGGAATAACTTTAGAATATTTAATTCATACATTTCAGTCTTTGAATTTTCCAGCATCTAAAAAAATCTTTTAAGCTCAGATTGGATGTCAAAGTATACCATTCTCCTGCTCAAACACAGTCAGAGGTTCTCTATTGCTTATAGATTAAAATGAAAATCTCTTAGTGTGATATTTAAAGCCTTCCCCAGTGTAGTTCCAACCTGCCTTCCAGCTTTATTTTGAATTATAGCATTTCACATACTCTTCTCCCAGAGAAGCTGTTCCCTACATTAAAGTCTGCTCCTCCTTACCTCTTGGTACTCTTTACTTCTTTTTTCAAAAGTCTTTCTTTTCTCCTCACTTTTTAAGAGCCCTTCTCTTTCTTCAATGCCCAGCATGATGCCACTCCCCGCTCATCTTGTTACAACCTCCAGTCTGAAAATACTCTCTTCTTTAAATTTCCCTATAGCATTTTATCTGTGCCTTTCTTTTATTCTCATTACACCCTACTTTGAATTATACTCTGTATTCATGCTATTTATTTCTATTATAAAATTCACATTCTCTGAGGGCTGATACTTTTTTATTTTAATTTTTTTTCTATCTCTGGCATTTAACAAACTCTTGCAAACAGAAGATATTTAGCAAGATATTTAGTTTGCTGAATAGTTGGGGGTGTTTGGGGTTTTCAGGGAGGACCAGCACCTCTCGTATAAGGGCTAGATAAACCTTTGGTACCTACCTTTTGCCTAACTCTCAGCTGTTGCTCCAAGAATTGTAGCATGTACAGTGCCCATACCCTAGCAAAACCATCTTAGCAGGTGGAATAAACCAGATTGAGGGTAAATAACAGACCTCAAACCCATCTGTGATTTAGAGAAGCATCTAGTCCAAGAATGTGAAGAGTTCCTCCTTGGAATGGGCAGATGAGAACATTTTGTTCCAGAGGTCCTGAATGTGGCTGAAGCAGGTGCTGGGGAACACCTACAATAGCACTGGTGAACATTGTTGAGGTTACATGCCCAAACTGCAACTTCAAGCTGCCTTTGAGCCCCCTGTATTATCCTAGACAGCAGAGGGAGAAAGTGCTCACCTTGGACAACTGGACAGAGGGGCAGGGCATGCAAAAAAATGTCCTCAGGTGCTATAGAGAGGGGGAATAGAGCAGTGCCCTCTGAGTCACCCCGGCACCCGTGCCACACCTTCTCCAACACAGACTTAGAAGTTGGTTTGACACTGAATACACCAGGGTCATCCACTCCATTCTGGGCCTTCATCAGTTATCCTGAATTTTGTCTTACTATTGACTGATGGCTCTGGGAGAGGGGATGAGGCTGATTGTTTTGTGCAAATCTGACTCATTGGAACCCAGTTTGTGTAACCATGATGTTATTGGTTTGCTTCAAAATGAAGGATGAACCACAACAACAACTGAATTGAAACTATTTAGATATATCTTTACCACTTTCTCTGTCTTTCTATCTACCTATCTATCTAAATCCAGGGATGAAGTGGATGTTGTAAATTCATTTAATCCAACTTCACTGGTATTAATACTTAGATTTGATACAATATTTATATATCTATTTTATAAAATCGTGGAGAGTTGCAATTAACTCTTAATGGTTGTTTTAAGTCTTAATCACCATCCAATATCATAATATCTTTTATATTTCTCAAGCAAAAGGACCATGAATTTTAAATTTTGTTTGCTTTTATGGATTTTGTGACCATGTCTACCAAAAAAACTAGCAAGAGATACAAAACTGAATTAACAAATAGATTTCTAAACAATATTTTTGAAGTTAACAAACATGCATTCTCTTACTGAATTAAGTATTTTGTTAACTAAATAGACTATAATTATATGTATTATATAGTACATAATATATATGTATTAAATAGACTATGACTATGAGGTACTGGCAAAGGAGATGAAATTCATATATTATGGCATATTCTTGTAATCTTTTTTTGTATATTCCTAGAAAATAAGTCCTTAAAAATAAGAAAACAAAACATCTAGAATGTTACATTCACATGTAGAATTAAAATTGTTTATTGTTATTGAAAATTAAAGATCTACTTTATGAAGGGAGGTATTCTAAAAGAAGCATAATGAGGAAAATGTGCTTTCAAATTGCTTTTTTTTTAAGTTCATTCTTCAGAGAAATTTGGAAGGCAACCATCACTTTTGTTCAAGTCAAACCAACAAGCATTCTAGATCCTAGCTATGAAAATGGAGTAGAGGACAGACAATTTACAAAATTTCTTCATATATCACATTCTCTGTTTGTCTTCATCTATTGGTACTATGAATGGTGACAGTTGGATAAGTTGATATAATTTTAAAGGAGAATTGCAAAAATTTGGGTGACCTTAACAATCTTTAAGGAAAAAGATTACAAAGTAACTTGCTTTTATTTACTATAACTTCATTATTTTTCAAACAAATTTTTGATAAATATGATAACTAGTAATAACATCAACTTTCAGAAGTTTTCACATTTTTTTTGTTGAATTAAATGTTTATAGTAATTCCTTTACTCACTTCAGCTATAGTCTGGAACATGATCTCCTTGTGTTGATGTTTCTTAAATTTTGCTAAGAGCAACTGACAAAGGATACATATTACCGCTGAGCTTTGCTAGAGTAAACAAAGCTATTAACAATACTTCATTTGTTTCTGCTATATTTCTAAATTCACTCTTATTAACCAAGTCCACCTCTCTGGAATAAAAATTGGAAGACGTGGGGAAGAATTAGTGTTTCTTACAAAATGTTCACATATAAACAAACAACATGTTATACAACCTTCTTTTATAAAGAGAGAGTTGGTAGAGAAAAAGTTTTAGTGTTTCTAAGTTTACTTAAGAATCAGCATCCCCTGATAATGTCTTATTGACTGGTTGAGAAAATGAAAAAAGAAATGCCTGAGGTCTGATTGAGTTAAACAATAGAATTCTAGTTCCTCAGTTATGAAATACACTAAATTTCTTATTGTAGTCTACATTTTCTATTGTGATCTACTTTTTTCTTTTGTCATAGTGATTATATGTTTCTGTACATTTTATTTTAGTTCATGGATTGGGAAGAAATGAGTCAGCTATTTTACAGAACAACTTTAGAAATGTTGATTTCTTTACCCAAGATTTTTCAAAACTACCATAGTCAACAACCACGTATTAAGCACTTGAAGTGTACCAGGGACTAGGGATATAAAAAGCAAACCCCCCAAAAAATTCCCTGTCCCCAAGGAGTATATATTCTAAAGAAGGTGACAACATATAGGTACTATGGTACATACATGATAAATAGGGTAAATGTAAACAAATTTAAGAAGAGAGCATAAGCAACTTATGGCAGAGGTGGGGTGGGTGGGTATGGAGGGGGGCAATGAAAGACCTCCAGCTAGAAAAGAAATTTGAACTATCTTGACCAAAGCTAGGGAAACCAAGAATTAGAGATGAAAAATCATTGTATTCCAGGTATTAGAGACAATCAGTGGGAAAGTGCCTAGACTATGGTGTTAGAAAAACTGCAAATTGACCAATGTAGTGTAGGGATAAGTGATAAGGGATACAGAGAAAAGTATGGATAGTCTTTTAAGAGTAAAAGAGGAGAATGTGGATACAAACCCTGGGAGAAGATTCTGACAAAGAGAAAAGGATCTTGGGAGTTTTTACTAGAAATTAACTCTCACTCTGAACCTGGCTTTGACTGAGCTGTGAAGGAGGATTTTGCACTGGCATTTTCACTGGGAATCCTAATCTTGTGGAAAGGTTAGTGATTCCCGTGTTGGAGTATTTGCTTTGGAGTATACTGCTATTCCCTGAAGCACAGAAACAATCTGCCTGAGATCCATCTGTCAGAAACTCATTTGGCTAAGGTAAAACTTGGGGTTTGGTCATCTGGGACTCTGGGTATCCCTAGGAACAACCCCAGGCTTTAGGTAAGGGCTCATTACATCTGTGAGTCCTCTCTTTAACCTTTTTTAGATAATCCATACTAATTCATATAATATAGTAGGATAGTCAGATAGCTTTGGGAGTCTTAGATAAAAGTGGGGAGCTCTAGGCAGGGCCCAGAGAAGACAAGAAGGCCATCCTCTTGTGAGGTGCATAGAGGTTGGGTGAAGCCTAGATTTTAATAGTGTTAGAATCATGCCTACCAGTTTCCCTTACTCCAACAATCAAATAAGCTTGTTTTTCTATAGCCCAAGGGTTTGGTGCTTCAGATCAGTGATGGGCAAACTACGGGGTTTTGGGCTAGATGTGGCCCCCTGAAATGTTCTATCCAGTCACCCAACATTATTCCTAATCTGGCAAATACAATGAGTAGGATACAATATAATGAAACTTTGAAAGAGTTTCCTTAGAAACAGACTGACAGATGAGCATTCCCTTTCCTTTGGCCCCCTCTTTAAAAAGTGTGTCCATCACTGCTTTAGATAGTTAGATAGGGCCTAGACAGTTTAGATAGTTAGATAGGGCCTAGATAGTTCCCTAGGTGGGTGGTTATCATCTCCCATCCATCTAGGAAGGATTTTTATTTCAGTACTTGAATTACAGAAGGAAGGAAAGAAGAAGAAAAAATGAAAAGGTAGGAAGGCACCAGATTATGAAGAAACTATAAGTGCCATTCAAATGAAGGACTTTAAATTTTATGATTCTAGACCAACCCCAAACTACTATGCCAGATTCTAAACCTGGGCATAGGCCAACTTTGAGATCCTAAGATCAGGCTACATCAACAAAAATGCCTCTCAAAGGCACCCTTTAATGTCCCAGCCTCTGGCACAAGAGTGCAATGAGGCCCAGAAGTCCATAGCTGGGCCCTTTCAAACCTGCACTGCTGGGATGAAGACCTAGCCCCAGGGCAAAATAGCTCATGGTGCCAAGCCCTGCAATTTAACAGCAGGGGAAACAGAATAAGAAGCTTTCTGAATTCCCAGTGTTAAGGCAAAAAAAGTCCAGGAAAGTGAGCAAAGAGTAAAAGAAACTCCTAACCCTCAAAAATTTCTTTGGTGATAAAGAGCAAAGCATAGAATCAATAGGGGGTGATGAGATTCAAACAACCACTTGCAAAACTTCAAAGGAAAATGGAAATTTGTCTCAAGCTCTAGAAAAACTCAAAAAGGAATTCAAGAATCAAATAAGAGAGGTAGAAGAAAAATGGGAAGAAAATGGGAAAAAGAAATAAAAGCAATACAAAAAGAAAATAACAACTTAAAAAGCAAAATTAATCAACTGGAAAAAGAGGCACAAAAATCGATAGAAGGAAAGAATGCTATTTATAGTAGAATGAACCAAATCATCATGGAATTGATTCAGTCTTTAAAAATTAGAACTGGGCAAATAGAAATCGACTTCATGAGACACCAAGAAACAATAAAACAAAATGAAAAATAAAAAATAGAAGAAAATATGAAATATCTCATTGAGAAAAACAACAGACATGGAAAATTAATCCAATACACACACTTTCAGCATTATAGGATTACCCGAAAGTCATGACCAAAAAATAAAAAATAAATAAAAAAAGACTAGATTTCATATTACAAGAAATTATCTGAGAAAACTACTATGATACCCTGAACAAGAGGGTAAAATAGAAATAAAAAGAATCCAAAGATCACCTACTGAAATAAATCCCCAAATGGCAATGCCTAAGAATGTGATATTCAAGGTTAAGACCTCCAAAGCCAAGGAGAAAATATTGCAAACAGCCAGAAAGAAACAATTCAAATATCATGGAGCTCAGGTCAGTGTTACACAGGATCTGGCAGCTTCCGCATTGAAGGACTAGGAAGGCTTAGAAAATGATATTCCAGAAGGCAATGGAATTGGGTTTGCAACCAAGGATCACCTACCCATTAAAACTGACTATAGAATTTGAGGGGAAAGCATGATCATTTAATAAAATAGATTTCTAAGCATTCCTGAAGTAAAGATCACACTTAAACAGAAAATTTGATATCCAAATACCAAATTCAAGAGAAACATAAAAAGGTAAATAAGAAAGAGAAAAAGTTTAAGGGATTCAATGAGGTCAATTTGTTTATATTTCTATATGAAAAAATGATATCTGTAATTATTAAAAGTTGTCATCATAATATAGATAGAAGAAGTATATATAGACAGAGGGTGTGATAGTAAGCTGTTTAGGATATGTTGACCTTTTCTTGAGGTCTTAAAACAAAATAGTAAACCACACTCTAATGCTAAACCTTGGAATAGCTTGATGCTACACTATGCATAATAATGCATGTATGCAAACATAAAGATATTTACATTTAAGTAGAGTAACTTCATTGCATTCTTTTGTGAGTTATATGGCTGCCTGAATATAAATATCTTCATTTTGCAGATAAAGGAACTGTTAAGTGAAGTTCCCAAAGTAATGTAGTAAAGGAGTAGCAAACCAAGCTTTTATATAAGAAAGATATACACGATATATTAGAGAGAACAGACTGTGCTAAAGAATTATAAGGATCTCAGTAAATGATGATTCATATTCATTCTAGGAATTTCAAAGTTATTTCCTCACACTAATTTTTTGAGCAGTTCAGTATCAATAAACTTATTCTACCCTTTATTTTCTCCTAACCTCAATCAGCTGGCATAACTTTTTAACTAATGAAGGCTTATGTCAATGAGGGCTATGATAAGAAAATTCTCTATCACTGAATAACTTGTCATTGGATGACTCGTGTTCATGGCCACAGAATGTTTCCCAAGCCTAATTATCAAATTCTCTACAATAGGCCACTAACCTATAATGGAATAAGATGTAAATGTATCTTCCCAATATGCTGGCAGTTATTATTGATCAGTAGTAAGTTTAAGTGTTTTTAATAAACTGTTGTTATGAATGGAACTATTAAAGGCATACTTCATCCAAGGATTTAGTTCATTCAAACTTATTCATTCTTTTCTTGAACTATAGAATGCCAGAGATATGAATGATTATAAGAATCATCTAGTCTAGGTCTTATAAATAAAATAATATAAATTTAGAAATAGGACCTATGGGAGAAAACTTTTTGAAAGTTATATAGTAAATTAGTATCCAAACCAAGTTTCTCTCCCTTTCCCTCCCTCATTCCCACACTCCCACCTTTTCTCTATCATTCTCTGTCTTTCTCTGTCTCTGGGTGTATCTGTCTGCTTCTTTGTCCTGTTTCCAATGCCAATGGAACATTAAAAAAATCATGAATAATGAAAAAGTGACCAACTTGGGCTATTTAAATACATTTCTAATTCTGGATTTAAACAAACAAACAGAATTGATGGACATTTTTAAATAGTTTGCAATTTTTCTCATTACTTAATTGGAGTCTTTTGATACACTATCCACCAAGGGAGTCAAAAGATTACCGTTGCAAAAAAAAAAGGTTAATCAGTGAATCTGATTTTACTACAGCTGGTGCCAAGACTTCTTTCTGATAAGAAATCAGCATTCTTCTAAAAATAGTTACCATTAATTTATACTGGTGCTTAGCTGTATTCCCAAAGAGAAAAATGTCATCTCTTGATGAGGCACCTGTTCAGATTCATAGAGAAAGTAGATGAAAAGTACAAAGCTTAGAATGCTGTAGTTCACATAGGTCAATCAACCAAATCATAAGCTTTTTTTTTTTTAAGTAGAGGGAAAGCACAGAGGACCACATATACTAAGACAATTACAAGCTGTACTCAATATGAACATGACAGATGTTTTGCTTTAGAAATTAGTAATGATGATTTCACATCTGCATCTAAATAACCAAAAATACAAAGAATGTTGTTTTGTTTACTTTCCCCTATTTTTGTTTTCTTTCCTCCCTTCCTTTTGAATTATGGACCTGATTTTTCCTCAGCCTTCAGGAAGGACTGGATGGCATTCATTAATCTTCTCTTCCCTCCTCCTCTCAAAATAAATATTATTTTAAAGTCCATAAGCAAATTCAAGTATTAAAATACATAAACAAAGGGACAAAGGGAAAATAAAAATAGCATTATGAACTGCCTATACATATTATGGCATTCATAGGGTTTTTTAATCATTACTACCTCCCCTTCTTTTCCTAATTTTGTAAATTAGAATCTTGGTTTTTCTTTTCAAAATATCTTGTAAATAATTTATAAATTTTAAAAGCTCTATCATCTATTAAGTCTTTTTGCTTGATTTTTTTTCATTTCTCTTTAGTTGTGATTTTTTTGTTCTGTACACAGTGTAAATATGTTATTCTCTTGAGTTCCTTATTTTTTAAACTGAAAATCCAATGAAAGAATCTCTTTCTCAATTTTCCCAATATAAACATTTAGGAATATAAATACTTCTTCAAGAATTCTTTACTTATACATTATATATGTGGATTTGTTGTTATCTTCAATAGCTCTTAAAATTATGTCTATGTAGTGACTATTCTCTACCTATGTCTTCATTGAGTCCTTTCATTGATCATATTTTCTTTATCATTCATTGTTTTAATTATACTATGATCTATAAAAGTAATGCTTATGATTTTCACTAAGAAATGTATTTATAAGTATGTTTCCATAAGTTTTAATGCAATTTTTAAAAAATTCCAGGCATTCCTGAAAATTTTAGTTGACTACTATTACCATATTTCTCTCCACATATTTCACAAATCTTCTTTTTTAGCATTCACTTATGTTACATGGCTTACACCTGTCTATTTATGCCATTAGTGAGATTGAAATCTAATTCTTCTATCAAAACACTTAGTAATTGCATTAATATTACTTTTTTATTTTAATATGCAGTAAGTAGGACACACACAACATTAATATTTTTAAACGTATTATAATCTCTATGTATGTCTTCTAATGATTATTTCATTTGAATTTAGTTTTATTTATTATTGTGGTTATGAGACTTGATTTTGTGGAATTGACTAAACCAGTGATGGGCAAACTTTTTAAAGAAGGGGCCAAAGGAAAGGAAATGCTCATCTGTCAGTCTGTTTCTAAGGCAACTCTTTCGAAGTTTCATTGTATTGTATCCTATTCATTGTATCTATCAGATTAGGAATAATGTTGGGTGGTGGATAGAACATTTCAGGGGGCCACGTCTGGTCAGTAGGTCGTAGTTTGCCCATCACTGGATTAAACCATTGCACATTTTATAACAACCTCACAACTTGTTAGACATTCCCCAAATTTGCAAATCTTTGTAATCTAAAAAAGAACTCCTCTAAGTATTTTGGTGTTTAAACTGATTTTTTTTTTTGTATCAGTGACCTCCTTTGGGGCCTAAGCATAGAAGTAGACTCTCTAGATAAAAGGGTAGGGACATTTGATAACTTTGAAGAATCCCAAATTTCTTTCTCATGTAGGAGTATTTATAATCATCTACTAAACTTAAAATATTTTAAATATTTTCCTAGTATTTGCATATCTATTGTCAAAGGATCAGGCTAGCTTCATGAGAAAAGGCTCCCCTTTATGACAGCAACAAGATCCTATATTTTTCATCCACAATGACAAAAAGAAAATGTAATAAATTTTAGAAGTGTAGTTATTTGCTTTGGAGGAAGGATTATGCAAATGGAAAAAAATCTAATATTTAACTGTGTAAGAATTATAAATTCTTTCTCTTAACCTCATTGACAAGTAATCTCTGTTATAGAATGTTATAGAATAAAAATAGTTTTCTTTCAGTTATACAGTTTTCCAAGTGAGTTGATTTTTAATTTTTTAAATCATTTGGCTACTTATGCTTACAACAGTGATGGCCACGGGTGCATTTATCTTTCCTATTAATTGCTATTAAAATTTAAAAAATTAATTTCCAGGGGGCTAAGTAATATTTTTTCTGGAAAGGTGGCGGTAGGCCAAAAAAGTTTGGGAACCACTGCCTAGAGGAATGGGTGGAAGAGAATAATTTATTCCAAAACTCATTTTGACGCATTTAGAGATTAATCAGATATTGAAATTGACATGGTCATCCATTGCATCCCAGGACATAACCACTTGTCCTGATTTTTGTCTTGCCACTGGATTTTGATGATTCTGGAAGAGGAAGGGAGGCTGATGACTTTGTGCAATTCTGCCTTGCTTAAATTTAATTTATATATGTTTCAAAACATAACCCCATGATGACATTGGTCCTCTTTGAAAACAAAGGACAAACAACAATAGTTTATCTTACTGTATAATGCATAGCCCTTTGGTTTTCAGTACCCTTATTTTTTATATTGCTTAAATAACCCAATATCTTTTCCTCTTTCCAGAGAAGCACTCCATATCTCAAAAAACATTTTTAGAGTAAAGGAAAAGAGGAGGAAGGAGGTAAATCATTAAAATGAATCAATCCATCTAAAGAGTCCATAAAACATTTTACTCATCTTTTCTTAATTCAAATCAATTAAACAAACTTTCAGTTGCCATTATGTGTAGACACCAGGTACTACATAGAAAAATTGAGGGAGTCTTTGCTGATAAGAAAATGACATTCTTATTGATTTTATGTTGAAGACAATTGGAAATATAACACTTTGAAAAAAGCATATAGCCTATGTATCTTTGTAGACCAAGGAAGAACAATAAGTAGGACAAAGAATAACATGTTTACATCTCAATTTGAAAGTTAATTTTAAATATTTTAATCAAATGTTTGTGTCTTGACTATAGTACTATACTTATAAAAAGTGTTCTACTTTAATAAATTAAAGTAAGCTTCCACAAACATTTGCATTTCACTAATAGGAATGAGAGGCAGTACAGTGTTTTGGATAAATGTCTGACCTTAGAGTCAGAAAACCCTGGGATTTAGTTTTGATAAACAACTGTGTGACCATGGACCACTTAATCTCTCAGTGTTCCAAACAACTTTCTTAAAGTATAAATTACAGACTAGATTTTCACCTGCATCAGTTAAATAAGTTTCTACTTCTAGTGCATAAAATCACAGATTTAGAATATTAATTAAAATAAAAACAAAAATAAAACAAAACAGAGAACTCAAAAGCAAAAGAATATAATACATGATTTATTTTAACCATTAATAATCTGATCCCATCATTCTAGCCTTTCCAAGAACTAATATTGAAAATTTGCTTACCTGGTATCCAGGACAATCCACAGTGGTTCTTAATATGATTTCTATTAGTGATTCAGCTAGAGTGCTGGTTAAATTATGTCTATCAGTGCATCAAACAATGATTTGTTCTACATTAAGTGACATTATATTTGAAGACGTGTGTTTTAACAAAGTAGGTACATGTGCACATTCTTTGGGAAGATAAGTGTCTACATCATGACCAAAAAGGATCCTGGTTTTGCTAGAACCAAATAAATTTATTTCACTTTTCTGTAACAATGGCAACAGATGTAATTTCTCTCATTTGGCATAAAAACTGCTCAAGACAACTGATCTTCAATCAAAAGGCATCCAGTCAAATTGGCTATTTTCAGTCCTGTAGTTAGTCATTGAAGTGTGTTACATCAATCATCTATCCTGGCATTATCAGTGCTCACGCAATGAAAAATATAAATTTCTTCTATAGTGATCATGAATCAAAGAAGCCAATGAATGCCCAAATCTCCTTAGTGCAGAGCTGTTGCCCACATATTGGCTATGGTTTTTGGAGTATATTCAAATAACCACTGAGAAAATTCCAAAAGATGAGGATCTCTTTCAAAATGTATTAAAATAGAATGTTATCTTTTACCTAAAATCCTAGTGAGAATGTTCCTTTATATTACAGATAGAAGGCAATGAAAAATTTGTTATCTATCATTATTGGCAAATCAGGGTGTTTTTGAGAAAATTCCTTTATATAAGAGTTAATTTAGGTTCCTAATTAGATGGTCTTCCATATTTCATTATGCATTCATTTCATAAGATTTAGGTAAACGAGGGGCAGCTGGGTAGCTCAGTGGATTGAGAGTCAGGTCTAGAGATGGGAGGTCCTAGGTTCAAATCTGGCCTCAGACACTTTCCAGCTGTGTGACCCTGGGCAAGTCACTTGACCCCCATTGCCCACCCTTACCACTCTTCCACCTATGAGTTAATACACAGAAGTTAAGGGTTTAAAAAAAAAAGATTTAGGTAAATGTCAGTCCAATACATACCGTGCATTACAAAACTGTGAGGCAAAGATATACTAAAAGTAGAAAAACTATGATCACAAACTAACCACTTTTTTTGGCACTTCAGTATCAGTTTTCAACATTTATGCTGCTGCTACCATAAGTATTTGAGAGAAAAGAATGAATAGAAATATTTTAATGTGTTTTCTAGTGATATTTCCAAAAGAGTGTGTGAGATCCAAGCCCCTGAAATAATTACATCACATGCAAGTCACTCAAAAGGAAGATACGATTGTTAAAAAGTTCTGTAGCTTCCTGGCCTGGTTTTTCTGTGCAAAAACCACATATTATGAATCTAATCCTTTATTAACAGATTACAGGAGTCTGTTAATAAATGATGCTATTCTTGGGGAAATGATCTCAGATTATTTTTTAGTTAAAATTCCAGGGACTATACTAGGGAAGAGGCATATGTTCAAATAGCACAGAAAAATAAAATGTCAGCTATATCTTGAGTTTTAATAATACATTCAGTCTTGATAATAATGGAGAGATATGAGCTGGGAGGTTTGAGAGATTTTTCTCTTTGTGATATGAAGAAACCAAGGCCCTAAAAACTGCCCCTGGGCCAAGATAGAAAAGAAAAACATGAAGCAAAACCTATTTTACCCACTAGTTTCTAAAATCTATCTCTAAGTGAACTCATGTACCTCTTTCACTGTTTTGAGAAGACAGAGGAATTAAATTTTCAACCAAGATTGTAAGAGATAAAGTCTTCAGTTAAAAGGGGAGAGTAGTAGGTTTGGTGAGATTAGGAAGGGGGGAAAAAGGTTTGATTGACATAGCTTTTGTGGGGAATGAAATAGGGAAGCAATTAAGGAGGAATAAAAGGACTGCCTCCTGCAGTAAGCAACCAATTGAGTTCAAACTTACTTGAATTTGTTAACCTGCAGTTTGGGGTTAGATTATTAACAAAAGAAGCAAAATAATGGGACTATTTTATTTTATTCTGCAACAATTTCTATACGTCTTTCTATATCCCTTTTTATTCTTATTTGGCCATTCCCCAATCAATGAATATCTATTTTGTTTTTAGTTTTTTGTTATTTCTTGAATGTTTTTAAGTATATATGACTTTTGGCTTTCTTGGAGGCATATGCCTATCAACAAATAATAAATAAAATAATAATTCAAACTTCAGGCCTCTAATTGTAAAAGTAATTGGTATTACTGTAATTATAATAAATATAGCACTCAAGTGTTTGAGAATGAAATGTCAACACCCCTTTTCCCAATACAGTATGAATGTCTCTAATAAAATTAATATTTTCATTTAAATATTCATCAATATCTTGATATTAGAACTAATTATGAGACTACTTTCAAATATTTTTTCTTTTAACAATTTTGTAGCCCAGAACCTTTAGAAAGGGCAGAGCATAGATTTACTTTATGCAAAAATCAATAGAAGCAAATTTTGGTAGTAATGTCACATTGTATGATGTGTATACTCACTATAAACCAATTGTGTCAAGTATTTTAAGCAAGTCTATGCTCATGGTTTAACTACAATTTAATTTCTTCAAGATAGAGAGATGAAAATTAATAACAGAAAAGATAATAGCTTTTGAGCTAAGCACAAGTTTTAAATTTAGAATATGGAGATTTTTAAGGTAACACAAGGAATACAGAGAAATTTTCAGGAAAATTAATATGGGATATGCTCCCATCTAAAGAAGTGAAAAGAGAGTCAAAGATTGGGTTATGGATCTTTTCTACTTAAATATTTAATAACGAGAGTTTATAAATTCCTTGACTGAAGGGAATTTTTGTCTTTGTAGACTCAGCACCTATTTTCTCTTCATTCCATTTTCTTTACCCATTTACTTACTACTTGAGAAAGTTTCTCTAAATTCTTCCCATATCCCCTCCTCCTTATCTGGAGAATCAGTGTGATATAGTAAAAAGAAAATTGCTTTTCAAGTAAGGAAATATCTGTATTTTAATCTGATCTCTCAGATTTAATAGTTGTGTAAGCTGATTAATTTCCAAACCTGTCCAAGCATTGATCAATATTTAACAACTGGCTCTGTGAGAAAAAATGCATATTTTTTAGTTTAACCTGAATGATTAATATGCCAACATAGCAGTTTTTAAGAGTCTAGGCAATCAAGAAAACAATAAATCAAATGTCAATTTGTGACATTTGCCAATTTTTGACGCACAAAGGCCCATAATAAAAATTTCACAAAAAAGCTTTTTTGAGTTAGTTCAATCTAGCTTTAGCACTCTCTTACCTGTTCCTGTTTCCTAAGGTATAATAAAATAATAGTAATAATAATTCTTCTAGTCCATATCTGAAATGAGGTAATGCATGTATAACATGGGAAATGTTCAATGTTGTTTGTTATGTCAGATATCAGTATTATTTCATTATAATTGCTGTGATGACAAAACATCCTTTTTCAGAATTATTTTGAATATGAAGATGTAAAAAGAGTACTTGATCTGGAATCAAGAAACATGGTTTCAAAGGGTCAAATCTTTACTCTTCTGTTGATTCCCTGAGTGACCTTGGTCAAATAATTTCCCTGCCTCTGGACTTCAGTTTTCTCATCTTTAAAATGAAGTTGCATTGTTGAACTCGAAGGTCTTTTCAAACTCTAAAGTCATGATCTTATGAACCACAATTATGTAAAATAACATTTACTTTCTTTTTCTCTTTTCATATTTACAAAAAACATAGAATATGGCAAATGAATATTATAGAGTGAGGCAAGAAAGGTATTTTTATCTTATGCACATAGATTATGAAACACTGAAAAATAGTTCTTCTTTGGAGTTCTATCTTGTATTATGCCCCAGATTTAATTTCTTGGGATATTCTGATGAAAGAAAATTAAATTTGTTGGGAGTAAAGCAAATATGACAGATGGCCAGAGTTATGATTTAGTTAAAGTATTAGAATATACTCTAGAACAAAGTTAGTGTAGCAATTAGTGTCATGCAAATGTGCCCTTGGGATATTCTTATTTCCATGACATTAGGTACACTGAGGTTTAGAGACAAATACCTAGGTTGAATTATTTTGTGAAAACTTCATTCCTTTGTTTCTTTCAATACTCTATACAGTGATTGCAGCTTTGGAAATCGCAGGAGACATATCGTCATTCCTATTTTCACATTGTCAGATTGGTAGAATTTTCCCTAGATAATTCTCACTCAAAGCTGATTTCTGCTAAATTTTATTCTATTATTAGAAGAATAAAAAAAAAACATAAAAGCTCAACAGAGTGCACACAGTCTTTTCATTCTCACTTTCTATTTGCATCATTATCCTGTGTCTATCAAGGAAAAGATTTCATTAAAAGTTAATTTTTAAATATTGTTTTATTTATTTGTTAAATATGCTGAAATATATGTAAAACATTTTTACATTTTAAAAAAATTATTGTCTCACATTCTTTCTCATTCCCCTCTTTACTCCTTGAGAAGACAAGCAGTTTGATTTTGAATATACATGTGAAGTCCATTTCCATATGAGTCATGGTACAAAAGAAAATACAAACAAAATCAAACAATTAAAATAAAGTTTAAAAAATTATACTTCAATCTGCATTAAGCATTAAGTCTTTCTTTGGAGAGGGCACTTTTTCTCATGGGTTCTTTGGAATTGTCTCGAATCATTGTTTTTCATAGTTGATCATCTTTATAATATTATTGTTATTGGGTATAATGTTTTTCTGCTTTTGCTTATTTAGCTTTGAGTTCATATGTCTTCCCAAATTTTTCTGAAACCATCTTGCTTGGCATTTCTTTAGCACAATAGTATTTCGTCACATTCATATACCACACATTCTTCAGCAACTGACCAACTTTGTGTTAGAGCTGGATAACAGCTCTAATTTTTATATAAATTTGGCTCAGTTCATATATATTTGAAAAATGAGGCCTTCATAAGAGAAATTTGGTGTTATTATTTTCTCATAGTTTCCTGTTTTCCTTCTAATTTGTATGGCAATAGGTTTTCTTTTGCAAAAGCTTTTATTTCATGTGATCAAAATTATTTATTTTATATCCTACAATTCTCTCTATCTTTTCTTTGGTCATAAACCCTTTCCTTATCAATAAATCTAAAGGTACATTTTTTTGCCATCTTACTCTAATTTATGAATCATACTATGTTTCAATCATATAGGTATTTTTGACCTTATCTTGGGACAAAGTGTAAGGTCTTGGGCTCTATCTAGTTTATCCCAAACTGCTTTCTAGTTTTCCCAGCAATTTGTATTAAATGTTGAGTTCTTATCCCCAAAGTTTAGATCTTTGAGCTTATCAAATTCTAGATTACTTTGGTCATATGCAATTCTGAATTGTACTATTAATATATTCTATTATTTTAACATTCTAGTTCTGAGACATTACCCAATTTTTTATGACTGCCCCTTTATAATAGTTTGCAATCTGAAACTGCTAGACCTCCTTATTCCACATTTTCTTATTCATTTCCTTTGTTCTTCCAAATGAATTTTGTTACAATTTTGTGTAGCTCTAAAAATAATATTTTAGGAGTTTGGTAGGGCTTTGAGTAATTAAATTAACAGGTAGAATTGTCATTTTTTAATATTGGATTGGCCCACAAACAAGTTTTTTCATTTAATCCTTGGGTTTGTTTTAGCAGGCTGATGTCCAAGTATTTTATATTATCTACAATTACTTTAAATGGAATTTATTTTTTTAAGTCTTGATGCTGGGTTTTTTATTGGCAGTAAATAAAAATGCTGGTGATTTATGTGGTTTTGTTTTGTGCCCTATTTTATTTCTTTTATTTTTTATATTGTTCTGCTTCTACCATATCGCCTCCACTGTAAACTTTGTTGAAGTTATTACTGTTTCAAATAGTTTGTTAGTTGATTTTTAGGATCACCTAAGTGTTCAATTAAATCTTCTGGAAAAAAAGTGATAGTTCTGTTTCCTCATTGTCTATTGTCATTTCTTCAATTTCTTTTTTTCATTTTCTGGTTGCTATAGTTATTCTTTTTAGCAAAATATTGAATAATACTGATGATAATGGATAACCTTGCTTCACTCCTGATATTACTGGAAAAGTTTCAAATCTATCTCCATTAAAAATGTTTACTCTTTTTTCTTTTTCTAAGATAGGGTTATTTAAGTATTCCATTTTCTCTTCTGTTAATATGGCTACTTTATATTTTAGTAAATGTTTATTCATTTCACTTAGATTATCTACTCCACTGGTATATAATTGAGCAAAATGACTGATAATAATCACTTTTATTTCTTCTACATTGATCATGTATTCACCATTTTCCTTTTCTATACTAGTCAATTTATTTTCTACTTTTTTTTTGCTTTAAATGTGACCTCTTTATTTTTAACATTTTATTTTCCCAATTAAATGTACTAATTCTAACATGTTTCCCAAAATTATAACACCCAAATTATCTCCCTTCATCCCTTCCTTCTTCCCACCCCAAGATGGTATGAAACTTGAATTAGGTTATACATGTATGATCAGACAAAAGGTATTTTCATATTGGTTAAGTTGTAAAAGAATACTCATGAAACTGAAACCCCAAAGTAAAAATACACAAAAGTAAAATAAAATGAAAAACAGAATGGCTCTATCTGCATTCAGATTCTATCATTGTTTTTCTGGAAGTGGATAACATTCTTTGTCACAAGTCATTTAGAATTGTTTTGTATAATTGTGTTGCTGTGAAAAGCTAAGCCTTTCAGCAACCTACAATATTGCTGTTACTGTGAACAATGTTCTCCTGATTCTGCTTACTCCGTTTTGCCCTAGCTCATGTAGATCTTTACAAGTTTTTTTGAAATTACCCTGTTCATCATTTCTTTTATCATGATGGTATTCCAACTAAATCTCATACCACAATTTGTTCAGCCATTCCCCAACAGGTGGACGTATCTTAAATTTCTATTTCATTTCCACTACCAAAAAAAAAACAAAACAACCTGCTATAAATATTTCTACAAATATTCTTTCTCTCTCTCTCTCTCTCTCTCTCTCTCTCTCTCTCTCTCTCTCTCTCTCTCTCTCTCTCTCTCTCTCTCTCCTTTGAGGCATAGAACAAATTGTAGATCCAAGGGTATATAAAATTCATAGCTCTTTTTGAATAGTTCCAAGTTTCCTTTCAGAGTGGTTGTATTAGTTGACAACTTCATCAAATATGTATTCATGTCTCAATTTTCCAATATCTCCTCCAGTGCTTATTACTTTCCTTTATTAGCTAATGTGATAGGTGTGAGGTGGTATCTCAGTGTTGTTTTATTTTGCATTTCCCTAATCAATAATGATTTAGAATATTTTTAATATCACCATGTATAGCTTTAATTTCTTCATCTTAAAACTGCCTATTTTTATCATTTGAACATTTGTAAATTGGGGAATGATTTGTATTCTCGTAAATTTGACTTCAACTTTAATGGCTTTGTAAGAGAAATTTACCGTAAAGATTTTGCCCTGCTAGCTTATGGTCTTCCTTCTAAACTTGGTTGCATTGATTTTGTTTGTACAAACCTTTTTTTTAATTTAATATAATAAAAATCACTAATTTTACATCTTATAATGTTCTCTACAACTTGTTTGATCATAAAATCTTCCTTTATTCTTAGATCTGACAGGTAAAACAATCCTATGCTCCCCATATTTTGAATTCAGACTTAATTTCTAAATCATATCTCCATTTTATTCTTATCTTAGTATACAATGAGAGAGAATGGTCTATACCTAGTTTCTGCCCTGTGGTTTCCCAGCAGTTTTTGTGAAATATTGAGATCTTATTACAAAAGCTGGGATCTTTTGGTTTATCAAAAACTAGCTTGCTAAGGTCATTTACAACTCTATAGTCTACCTAATCTATTCTGTTCATCTAGGATTCTATCTCTCAGTCAGTACAGGACAGGTTTGATCATTACCACTTTATAGAGCAGTTTAAAATTTGGTACTGCTAGGTCACTTCTTTTCACATATATTTCTTTAATTACTTTTATATTCTTGATCTCTTCTTTCTCCAGAGAAATGTATTATTTTTTTTAGTTCTTTAAAATAATTTTTGAGTGATTTGATTGTTATGACATTGAATAAGTAAATTAGGTAGAATTGTCATTTTCATTATACTAGTTTGGTCTACTCATGAGCAATTAATTTTTTCCAATTGTTTAAATATTGCTTTATTTTCATGAAAGGCTATCATAATAAAAATGATAATTTCTCTTTCTATTTCTTGCTGCTGGACTTTATTAATAATATATAGAAATGTTGATGATTTACTGAAGTTTCTATGGTATCCTGCCACTTTGCTAGAATTATTAATTATTTCAACTAGTTTTCTAGTTGATTCTCTAACTATACTATACTATGATCTGCAAAGAGTGATAGTTTAGTTTCCTCACTGCCTACTTTAATTCCTTCTATTGTTTTTTCTTCTCTCCTGCTATAGCTAGGATTTATAGTACAATATTGAATAATAGGAGTGATAATAGACATTCTTGATTCACCCTGATCTTATTAAGCTTCAATTTTATCTCATTATGGATGATACTTGCTAATGATATCAGAAAGATACAATTTATCATGTTAATGAAAGCTCTATTTATTCCTAGCCTTTCTAGTGTTTTTAATATGAATGAGTTTTGTATTTTGCCAAAAACTTTTTTTGCATCTATTGAGATATCATATGAATTCTGTTAATTTTATCATTTATATGGCCAATTATGCTGATAATTTATTTGATATTGAACTGGCCCTGCATTCCTGGTACAAACCAACCTGGTTATAGTGGATGATTTTCACTATATGTTACAGTAGTCTCCTTATTAGCATTTTATTAAAAAATTTGCTTTCATATTCATTAAGGAAATTATTCTATAATTTTCTTCCTACATTATGAATCTGTACCATATTTGTGTCATAAAAGTAATTTGGTAAAACTCCTTCTTGGCTTATTTTTCAAAATATTTGATATGGTGTCAGGATTAATTTTCTCTTGAAATGCTTTGTAGAATTGATTATTGAATCCATCTGGCCCTGAAGATTTCTTTTTTTTTAGGGAGTTCATTGATGACTTGTTTAATTTATTTTTATATAAAATTATTTAAGTATTCTTTTTCACTTTTATTATTTTATTTTATTAGCTACTTCATTATTTATTTTGCTCATTTTATTTATTTATTTATTTTGTTAATCTGGGCAATTAATATTTTTGCAAATATTCATCAATTTCACTTAGATTGTCAGATTTATTGATACATAATTGGCTGAAAGATTGCCTTATTTTCCTCTTCATTGTTGGAGAACTCAATCTTTTCATTTTTGGTGCTGGTAATTTGATTTTCCTTTTTCCTTTTTAAAAAATCAAATTAACCGATGTCTATTATTTTTTCACTCTTCATAAAACCAACTACTAGTCTTTATTAGTTAAATTGTTTTCTTATTTTTAATTTATTCTTTTTTTCCTTCTTTGATTTTTTTCAGGTTTTCAAATTTGAGTTTTAGTTGAAAGTTTTAAATTTATTTTTCTAGTTTTTTTTCTTAGTTGTATGTCCAATTCATTGATCTGCTTTTTCTCTGTTCTATAAGCATTTGAAGATATAAATTTTCCCCTAAGTACTGCTTTGACCTTCTTTTAATAAATTTTGATGTTTTGTCTCAAATAAAATTCTCTTCAATGAAATTGCTGATTGTTTCTTATGACTTTTCCTTTGATGCACTCATTCTTTAGAATTATATTATTTAATTTTCAATTAACTTTCAAATTGTCTTCATATGGCTTATTGATTCTAATTTTTATTTCATTATGATCTGAAAAGGATACACTTATTATTTCTGCTTTTCATTATTTGGTTGTGAGGTTTTTATGCCCTTATAAATGAACTTTTTTTTGCATAGGTTTCATATATCAAGCTAATGAAGATATATTCTTTGTTAGTCCCATTTAATTTTCTCTAGAAAAATATTAAATCTAAGTTTTCTAAAATATCATTCATCTTCTTTACTTCTTGACTATTTTTTGGTGAGATTTATCTAGTTCTGGGAGGGGAAAGTTGAGGTCCCCTACCAATATATTTTATTGATCCTTTCCTTCTGAAGTTCATTTAATTTCTCCCTAAAAAAATGGGATATTATGTCATTTTGTGCACATATAATTAGTCTTGATGTTACTTAATTTTGGATGTTAACTTTTATCAGAATGTAATTTCCTTCCTTAACTCTTTTAATTTTATTTATTTTTGCTTTAGCTTTGTCTGAGATCATGATTGCTACCCCTGTTTTTTTTTTATTCAACTTAAATGTAATAAATTCTGCTCTGCTCCCCCTTACCTTTATTCTATATGTGTCTCCCTGCCTCAAATGACTTTATTTTATCTTACAGGCAGGCTCTGTTCCCATGGTTGAGGGAGTGCTTTCTTAAACTTCAGTACTTTTCTTCAGCTAATCTCAGATCTAGTTCTAGCATGTTTCAGTTCTTCCAAAAGAGTATGATGGTGCTTGCTTCAGCAGCACATCTACCAAAGTAGTATGATGTTCTATGGGTTGAGAGCTCTGGAAGTCTCCTCCCATTGGTTATTCAGTTTCCCTTTGGGTCTGTTTTTGGTCTGTAGGGCCAATAGTACTCAGGGATCAGGGCTTTACCACAGCCTTGGACTACCACTCAGAATCCTCAAAATGGTCTTTCACTGGGCTTCAGGCCTCTTCAAGCATATTCTGTCTACTTAGGGTCTCACTGACAGCTTGGCCATCTAGGAGCACTGTGGTACACCTTTTCCTGGGTCTCAAGGTCTCACTGACAGCACATGCAGGGACTCAGGCATCACAAGGAGTGTGTGCTAGGTCTTGGAATTGTGAGGGATCAGGGATGTGCTCTGCTGTTGGCTTAGGCAGGGTTTTGAGGTCTCATTACTAGCCTGGATCAGGGTTAAGAGCCTGGAGCTGTGGAGTGAGGGGAATCCTTGAGCTCTTGCCTGGTACAGGGACTCCTGGTGTGACCTTGCTATGGACTGTGCTCCTTTCTCACTCTACTGAAACAGATATTCTCTTCGTACCTTCCTATTTGTCTTCTGTAAGAAAATTATCTCATTCTGTACCTTTTGTTTGGTTTAACAATTTTAGCATTCATTTTGAAGCTTTATTTTAAGATTGGTTGGATTGGATTTTGACAAAGATTCTGGTTTTTCATTCCTCTACTCTCCCATTTTGACTGCTTTATAGTTTCTAAAAATGAAACTAACTAATATTTCATTTACTTTTTAAAAAATAAAACCATCTCCTAGGCTTCGTTGTTATTTTGATTGATTTTTTAACTTTTAATTGTATTAATCTTTACTTGGATTTTAACATGTTATTTAATTGGAGATTTTCAATATTTTTTCTTTTTTCTATTTTTAGTTGCATACCCAATTCATTGATCTTCCCTTTCATTTGTTTATATTCATATTTAGAGATATAAAATTTCTCCTAAGGACTGCTTTGTCTGAACATATTTTGAAATGTTTCATAATCATTATTCTATTTGAAGAAATTGTTGAATTATTTTATGATTTGTTCTTTGTCTCATTCATTCTTTATTGTTGTTATTCAGTCATGCAATAATTGTGATCTCAGTGACTAGGCCTGTGATGTCAAACCTATGGCATGCATGCCAAAAAGAGCCCACAGAACCTTCTCTATGGGCATGCCTGTAGTCACCCACCAGGGTTCATTATTAGAAAGCCAGAGGGACTCAGGGTGGAGCTGTTCCCATCCCCTTCTCCATGCACTTGAGGATATTCCTCAGTTCACCTGCCTCTCAGAAAACCTAGTAGCCCCATGTGAATGCTTCCTTCCTCCCCTACTGGGGCAAAGTACTGGGTGGGTAGGGCAGTTGGCTCACATGATGTGTGAAGGTACACTGTAGATGACAGCCTATAGTGTCTGTGGTGAAGGTGATTTCTGAGGTGATGTTGGATGAAGTAGGTTTGATGAGAGCATAGGTCACAGAATGGCACATAGGTGGAGGGGAGCAGAGCTGAAGGGGAACAGAGTGCTGGGACTACTCTCCTCCCTCTCTCTACATGTGCCTCTTAACACCTTCCTCTCTGCCCAATGGGAATGCTTCCTCCCTCCCCTATCTGGGCTAAGAGGGGGCAAGGAGGTGATGTGGGGGTGAATGAGCACAGTATTTGGTCTGTGGGGTTCGGTGTGGTCAGGGCCTGGCACTCCATCTCTAAAAAAGGTTTGCCATCACTGCTCTAGGCCTTTCTGTCCTTCACTATCTCCTAAAGTCTGTCCAACTCATATTAATTGCTTCTATAACACTATTTATATATCTCCTCTACTGCTGTCCCCTTTTTCTTTTGCATTCAATATTTCTTCAATGAGTTATGTCTTCTCATTATTATTGAGTTTCCAATTAACTTGTAATCTATGATTCCATGGCTCTTTATTAAATGTAAATTTTTATTGAATCATGACTTGAAAATGGTGCCTTTAATATGTCTGCATTTGATTGTGAAGTTCTTAAGACTTTAATACATGATGAATTTTGGGGAAGGTGCCATGTAAAGCTGAAAGTAATTTTAATTGCATATTGACATAAGAAGCCTAATTGCATAGTGCTGAGAAGTGGAAGATGATATTGTCCTTAAGAAAAATAGAAAAATTTAGAACATGATGAACATCACTTCTTACTCCCAAGTTTTATGGATTTTAATTCCTCAATTGCTATATGCATAGTTAGTCATATACATCAATTTTATATAGGGATGCTGAACAGAATTCCTTTTCCTGAAAGAATAAAATAGCAATTGTGTCATCAAAAAATTTAAAAATGCTTTTACTAAACATCACATTTTTATCAACCAAAAAGTTGATTTCAAATCACATTCTATCACTCACAAGTCATCTTTCATTAAAAAAAAAACTTTTAAGTACCTATTACATGCATAGAAATAGGATAGGCCCTAGGGATACTGCCAAGATAAATAATAAATGATCCCTACCTTCAAGGAGTTTAAAACCTAGTCGTTCAGGCTTTATTTTTTAGTATTTTACATTTTTCTAAAAATTAGATGAGATAAAAAACTAAAATGACTAGTATGTTAAAAAATAATTTAAAAGATTCTGAATATTACATATTCCTGGACCAAAAATATGACCTAGATAAAGCTACACATATACTATTTGCATATGTGAATTGAAAGGGCCTCATATTTCCTCAAGGATACATGCTATTTTTCATTATCTATAGATAAAATGTGATGCTTAAAAGAATGTAGAAAATGAACTTGAGAATAGAATTAATGAAATTTTTCTCTTCTCCAATAAAGCACTTAACAAAAAAGAATGGAATCTAAGCTATTTTTGATATAAAAAGCATCTGTGATTTTGGGGATTGATTCTAAATTTTGGTGACACATAGTAGATATTTTAATAAATGCTTGCTGTTATTGTGAAAGGATGGTGGAGAACTAAAAATTTCTCACCCAATATCTGTTATTGACCCTACTGTATCTTAGTCCAGTTAAATCAACAAACTTTTATTTGTTTATTATTCCATTTTGCTAAGCACTAATACCATAAAAAAAGGCACAAAAGTTCTTGTCCACAAGGATCTCATATTCCAATGTGGTAGACAATGTGCAAGTAACTCTGCATGAATAATAGATACAGGCTAAATTAGAAGGAATCTCAGAGGACTAGTTTTAGTCTGAAGATGTATCTGAGAATTCTTCTTGCAGATAGTAGGATTTTAGATAAGATTTTGAATAAGCAAAGGAAAGTAGAATGTAGAAACAAGCCAGTGATGACAGGGTAGAAAAGGAAAGGAAGACAATTCTCTTCCCTTATTTTAATCATTTTCCTATTTTCATTAAAAAATAGGTACACAGATTTTATTACAGCCCTATTAGTAAATTTTGGTCAAAAAGTAAACATTTTGTAACCTATTAACTGGTTTTACAAGGAAATAGAAATTCTAGGAAGCTAAGGGTTAAGTATATCCATTATTCATGTAATACCCATCTCTAAAGTTGGCAAAAGAAGTTCCCATGGAATGTTTGATCCCCTATGGCAACCGATTAACATCTCCCGGGTTCCATTTTTAATATATAAGATTTTGATCTTAGTGGAGTTGAACAGAAAGATAAGAACCCCATGTGAAGAAAGCAGCTCATATGGCTTTCTTCTGTGAAGCAGTAGGATAGTGACACTAAGACTAACAACCTAGAGTTTTTTGGGTTTTGTTTTTTCCTGAGATGAAAGTGATTAACCTTGATGTCCTCCCATTGGCACCACTGATCTTCACCTACCCTCAGAACAGCTCTCTCAGGTAAGAGAAGGTGACACAGACAAGGATAGGCAAATAGGTTGTTTTCTTATGTAAAGGGAAAGCATCTCTCTGTTTACTTTTAAAAAGTGGGGCGTAAGGATAGAAACCTTGAATAGGCAAGATTTTTAGGTTTATATTTCTGGATGGAGACAAGGTGCTGGGGACAGGCAGAAGAATGGAGAAATGAACAAAAAAAGGAAGCATTTGAAGTGGGATGGAAGAATAATTAAAATCAGGCTATATTACTATTTTTTGCTGAAGGACAGAGCTATATTTAAGACAATAAAATACTTTAAAAGATATTTTATAATTTTATCTTCATCTGTTATTTCAGAATTAAGATAAGTAATAAATATACATTGACTTGCATTAATTGCCCTAGCAATAATATATAGGATTCCAAATAAGAAAATGAGTATATATCTATATATCTATATTTATATCTATATATATACATACATATATATGCATATATATGTAAAGTTGTTACAGGTTAGTGAAAATAAAGATATATATATATATATATACACACACACACACACACACAGAGGTTAGTGAAATATACCCATTTACCCATTTTCTTATTTGGAATCGCACACACACATATATTAGTGCAAAAAAGATGTACATATATATACATATGTATATATTTCTTCTAACTACAAATTCATTGCTCTCACATACTACACAGAAAATAGAATTATCTCTCCTTCCAATCTGACATATATTTTTTGCTCTATCTTTAATACTTTTTACTTGAACTTGGGACAAACTACTTACCTGATTTGTGAATGAAAACGTAGATGAGTTGTCAATCAAATGTGATTAAAAAAACTGGAAAAATAGTTCATATAATGGATAACAGAACCAAGATTCAAAATGTCCTTGAAAGGCAAGAATTTAGTTGAAACTAAAAATGTGAAATTTAACATGAATGATTGTCAAATCCTACATTGACTTTCAACTTTGTTAAGTCCAAAACAGTAGATGACACAACCCCCCTGAAATCTATCTGTGATCTAGGAGTCTATGTACCCTAAGTTGAGACTTATAGGATTTAGTTGGCAATAAATTCAGTGCATTCCTACTATCTATTCCTCTCCTTACTAGAAGGCCAGTCCAAGGTAAGGTTTCAATTTTAACCCACATTTTAAAATATCAATTATATTCAAGGCACTGTATTAAATACAAAGATTTCAAACAATATTGTTGTTGTCCTCTAGCCCTTTCATTCTTTGGATCAGAGGCAGTCTAGTCTTATCTTCTCAATTTACAGATAAATTAATTGAGGTAAAGGAGAGATTTAAATGATTTCCCAATGATACATAGACAGCAGGTAGTAGAGACAAGAATTAAACCAAATTCCATTGTCTTTTGATTCCAGAGGCTGTGCCTTTTCCATCATACCAAGCTGCCCCCTACAATGACTGATAACATGGATGTAGGCAACTGAGAACATAAGGTAATTTAGAGCATGTGAGGCAGGATTTGAACTAAAGTTGATCCTGACTGCAAGCCTAGCACTCTATCCACTATATCACCTTGCTAGCTCTACAATCATTATAAATATAATTATGAAGGACTTTATATTATACTGTGCTTCCACAGACAATAACTATAACCTATTGAAATGTGGCTTCAATATCAGGAATTCTTTAAAACTATTTCTAACACATACTGGCTGGGTAGCCTTGATCAAATTATTTATTCTCTCACTACCCAGTGCAACTGTACAGCAAAAAATCTCAGAGCAGCAGCTATTCTGAATTGGTAGAAGATGCTTTCTCACCAGGATAGCTCAATATATCCCAAAACAGAAGTTTACTTAAAGAAATTCTATAGAAAATGTACTATATAAAGGATTCTTCACTCAGAATTAAAAGAATAACAAGGCAAGTTTCCCAAATGTTAGTTGTGTAAGCTTGATTTAAATTATTTATCCCCACTGAGCATCAGCTTTCCTTTTTACATAGGGTTAGTATAGTATTTAGAACATAGTAGGCATTTAATAAATGCTATGATTGAAAAGGTTGGGCTAGATTACCTCTAAGGTTCATTCATTTTCTATCATTCTGAGATTCTGTAGACATACAAATTACCAAGACTTTGTGGCAAATATCACATGTCCATTTTCTGAAGTTTCAACAAATTCTTTTTCAACAGCCATTGGCCTTGACTTTACCCTTAAGAGATATTATAGTGTATGCTAGACCACTGCTTAGATTAACCTTAAAAAAAAAGGAGTAAGAAAAACAGCATTTTTACTCACTCAAAATTTCATACCTGAACGCAGAGCATCCTTGTGAATGCTTCCATAATCATGCCAATCCTTTCTTTTCAGACCATCTGTCCAGGTATAGAGCTGCCCATCTCCTAGGCCCAGTGGAAATGTCTGTAGAAAAGGAAAAAAATATTTAGGGCATAAAATGAAGAATTTATGATAAATTATTTATTTGCTGCATTTTTAAATAACACATTTTTCTAATGTGTTAATTCTGTGGAAAGTGGGCCTCCATCATAGTTTTAAACTTAGTGTCTTCCCTCTGAGAATACATCTAATTAGTTATGTATATATTTTGTTTCTTCATAAGTGTTTACATGTTGTTTCTCCCCATTAGACTGTGAGTTTTTTGAGAACAAGGGATATTTATTTTTTACCTTTCTTTGTATTCCTATTTTTATCAGAGTACATGGTACAGAATAGACATTTTATAAGCGCTTGGTGATTCACTATTGCTTTATTATAGTGTATGGATCACCATGTGTTCTCTAAGTTTATACAAAGAAACATTTGCTCTAGCTTTTTCCCACCAGCTTTTGAGCTTGGTCTCGAGATGGACTGGGCATCTGTCACCTAAGGAATAGCCAACATTCTCTGGAAAGGCTGAGCCCAAGGTTGGCCAGAAGGTGATGGATATTTTGGTCAAAGTTATGATCTGTGAGAATGGTTGGAGAACTATCACGAAATTAGTTTGCTGATTTATTGAAAACATGAGAAAAGGAAGACATTGTTTTTTTCCTAAATGAAGACTAGAAGGCCCAAATAACATAAGCAATTCAGATACTAACAATGGCAAAAAGTAACTTTCTGATTGGCTTCATGATTCAGCTCACTCCATACTCCATTCAATCCTTCATTCAACTCTAAAAGTCAGTTTTCTAAAATACCAGCCCAACCTGACACCTCAACTGATAAAATCCTGTGCCTTTCTATCACTTCTGGGATTAAATATAAAATATTCTTTTTGACTTTTTAAGTTCCCTAATAACTTTGCCCCTTTCTACCTTTTAAGTTTTCTTACATTTTACTTCTTTTGTTCACTCTAAATATTCAGTAATACAAGCCTCCTTTATATAAGATAAGATACTATCTATCCAAATTCTATGAATTTCCCCTGGTTGTCCTCTAGGCCTCTCCCTCTGCCTCTGCTTAAATATCACTATCTACAAAAAGCCTTCTCTCATTCCATGCTAGTGCCTTCCCTCTGAAGCTAACTTCAAATCATCTTACAGTTATCTTTTATACCCATAGGTTGACTCTTCCATTAGATTGTGAACTCCTTAATGACTGGCACTCTTTTTTTGGCTTCCCATTCCATTTTTTTTTCACATCCCAATCACTTAGCATGATTTCTGTTATATGCTTCAGTCCTAAATAAATGATTATTGATTTGATAAAGTGAAAACACCTATATATTAAATTAGGTTCTCATGGAAATCATATGTGGAAGACTTCCTGGTTTTGGTGAAAATAAAATTGGAAACTTAGAAAAGATTGTTATTCCATATCCCCAGTTTCAAATGCTGTTTATAGATATTTATGATTATAAAAGTATAATGGATGTGAGGCAGAATCAAGATGGTGGAGGATATTGTGATATTGGAAATTTGGAATGTATGTATTATAATCTATAATGTAAAGTTTAAATTCTTTTGAGAGTAATTTTAGGATAAGAAATTTGCCATCTCCCCAGAATCCAGACAATGAATCTGTTTGGAGAAGGCATATAATTCTTAGATTATCTCTCCTCATTTTATTTTCCATGTTAGTTGTTTTTCCAATGTGATACTTCACATTTTCCTCTATTTTTTCATTCTTTTGACTTTATTTTAGTGTTTCTTGATACCTCATGGAGTCATTAGCTTCCACTTGCCCAATTTTAATTTTTAAGGCATGCTTTCTCCAGTGAGCTCTTATACCTATCTTTCTATTTGGTCAATTCTACTTTGTGAAGACTTTTTTTTTCCTCCTCAATGATACCTCTTTTTCCAAATGGTTAATTCTGCCTTTGAAGAATTTCTTCTCTTCAGTACATTTATATATCTATATCTATGTCTATGTCTATATCTATATCTATATCTATATCTATATATCTCTCTGTATATATTTCCATTTGGCCAATTCTGCTTTTTTAAGGAATTCTCTTCATTAGGTTTTTAGGCAGTTTTACCAATTATATATTCTATTTTTTAAGTTATTAATTTCTTCAGTATTTTAATCTCCTTTTTCCAAGCAATTGACTTTTTTTACCAAGATTTTCCTGTATTATTCTCATTTATTTTACCAATTTTTCTTCAACTTCTATTAGTCAATTTTTAAAATCCTTTTGAGCTCCTTCATTAATCTTTTTGAACATGGTGGCAATTCATATTTTTCTTAATGCTTTCTATATAGAATTGAACATGTTCCCTTCTTCTGAGTTTGTGTTATGGTCTTTCCTGCCACCAAAATACTTTCTATGTTTGGTTTCTTTTTTTGTTGTTGGTTCCTTTTCCAGTTTTTTCTTTTCTTTTAATTATTTTTAAAAAACTGTTTAAGTTGGGGTCTGTAATTGTGGTGAAGGGAGCACTGTTCCAAACTTCACATTCTTTGTGCAGATGCTGGCTCTGAGAATCTATCTGCTTTCAGTTCTTCCAAGTTGGTATGATGTAAAGAGAGGTGTTTAATATTCTTCATGTCCATGCTCTGATCTGCAGGTAACCACAAGTACACTTTCCCACCTTGGAAGTATTTCTAGGATCCCCTGATCCCTTGTGGTTGCAAGTGCCTATGTATGCTATCCCTCTTCCTCTCACTGAGAACATGCTCCAAGATTGCTTCCTGGTTATGCATATGGGCAGAGCAACAAAGTCTTACATCCAGAACTAGTAAAAGACTCCTGTTATATCTTTCTGAGCAGCTGTTTTACTACTTCTCCTACTGTCTATGGTCATAAACTTTGGAAGCCTTTCCTAAGACTTCAGCTCAACAGGGGGAAATAGGATTGAGAGTAATATACTGTTATCATAATTTCACAAATGTTTTACATCTTTCTAATAAAGTCCTCACTTCTCAAACACATAGATAAATGAGTCAAATGTATAAGGATACAAGTAATTGCCCAACTGATAAATGGTCAAAGGATATGAACAGGCAATTCTTAAAGTAGATAAAGATCTCTACAGTCATGCAAAAAAATCCTCTAAATCATTATTAATTAGAGAAATGCAAATTAAAATAACTGAGCTACCACCCAACACTTACCAGATTGGCTATTATGATAGAAAATTAAAATGACAAACTTGTAGGGGATGTGGGGAAACTAAGACACTAATGCACTGTTTGGGGGGAGTTTTAATGATTCAATCATTATTGAGAACAATTCAGATCTAAACCCAAAGGGATATAAGACAGTTCATACCCTTTAACTTGACAATACCATCACTAGGTTTGTACCCAGAGATAAAAAGCTACAAGGAGAAAGACCTATATAAACAAAAATGTTTAAAGTAGCTCTTTTTGTGTGAGGAAAGAATTTTCAGGTGAGGAGATACCCATCAATTGGGAAATGGTTGAATAAGTTGTAATATATAAGCGTAATGGAATACTATTGTGCTACAAGAAATGACAAGTAGAAGGAGCTCAGAAAAAAGAAAAAAAATGGAAACATTTACATAAACTGAATTAGAGTGAAATAATCAGAACTAGGAGAACATTGTACACAGTGACAGGAATACTGTTCAATGAACAACTCTGAATAACTTAGCTAATTTCTGCAATACAATAATCCAAAGCCATCCCAAAGGACTCATAATTAAAAAATGTAATCTGCTTCCGGAGAAAAAGAACTAATAAACTCTGAATCCAGACCATAAAAACCTTTTTTTTTCATTTTATTTCTTAAAATTTTTGTTTCCTTCCGTAAAAGGATTAATATAGACTTGCTTTACATGATTGCACATGTAAAATCTATATGTGACTGCTTACCGTCTCAAGACATGGTGGGGAAGTTGGATAGGTTACAAGGGAGGGAGAGGGAGAATTTGAAACAATGTTCTTTGAAAAATATTAGACATTGTTCTTACATGTAATTGGTGAAAAACTAAAATTTAAATTTAAAAACGAAATAGAAAGAAATAAAAGATAGTCTTTGTGAAACAGTTGTCATTAAAAAATAATTTCCAAAGCCCCAAAGAAATTATCATATATCCATAGGTTTAATACTTAAGGCATCTTTTATGAATAAAAAAGGATAATAAGTGTCATTACCATTAAGATAAAACATACCACAACTATCAGAACCAGAGAAAAAGAAAGCATTCAGGATGAGAAACTCCCAGGACCAATACCTATCAAAGCATCATTACTCTGACTGATACCCTGGCTTCTTTGACCTCACAATATTTACAGAAATATTAATCAAATAATCATTTTCTAGGGAAATAAAGAGGAAGCAAGGAAACAGTTCAGAAAACAGTAAGTTTGGATTCCCATATTAATAAAAGGATCGATGTAAATAATGTCCAGTTAAATTCTCTTCAAATTCTAAACAAATGAACAAAAAAAAGTAAATATAGTCTTGTCAATCACTACAGAACTAACATTGATTTGATACTTTAACTACTGGTTATTATATCTCTGTTCTAAGTTTAGATGTCATTTTAGGCAAGTGCTACCAAAACTGGCTCAAAGCCAGGTTAAATTTCTCTTTGGATATATGTTCATCTGTCTTTCCAAAGGATTATTAATTCACCCTGGATTTCAAAGTTGCAGAATGCTGAGGGATTTCAGCTGGGTTCATATCTGAGCCTCAGTGTACTCATTAGAAAAGTGAAAGGGCTATGTTAAAATAATCTCTAAAGCCTCTCCTGGCTCTAAACAGATGATCATTATCAATTCTATTCTAAGTCAATTCTGTGCAAATTGTGTAATATAGTGGATGAAGGAATAAGTTTGAATAAGAAAATATGATTTCACATCCTGTCTGTGAAATGTTACTACCAATGTGATTTTGGACAAGTTACATAGTTTCATTTGCCTTCAGTTGCCTCTTCTGTAAGGTTTGAGCTTGTGGGTTACTGAAAAACTTTCCAGACCTAACAATATACTACTATGAAAGAAATTAAATACTATACAAACTACATGAAAAAACTAGAGGAAGAATGGACAGTTAGAAATCTCATTGGATTGAGAGCCAGGTCCAGAGACAGGAGGTACCTGGGTTCAAACCTGGCTTCAGATATTTTCTAGCATTTTGCCCCTGAACAAGTCTCTTAACCCCCATTGCCTAGCCCTTAATAGTCTTCTGCTTTGGAACCAATACACAGGTAGTATTGATTCTAAGATGCATAATTAGCATTTGAAGAAAAAAATAAGGGAAGAATAGTTTTTCCAAATTACTTTTATGTTATAAATATGGTCCATTATAATGCCTAATCTAGGAATTCCTAAAAGAGAGAAAGAAAAATACAGACCAATATTTCTAATGAATACTGATGCAAAAATTTTAAATAAAGTACTAGCAAAGAGGTTACAACATTATGTCACAAGCATCATAAACCATGACTGTGTGGGTTTCATATCAAGAATATAAGGATAGAGCAACCAGGAAAACTATCAGTGTTGTTTTACATATAAATAACAAAAAAGAAACAAAGGCATTATCTTAATAGATCCAGAAAAACTTTTGTCAAAATAAAACACCAAATACTTATAAAAATATTAGAAAATATTGGAATAAATGAAGCTTGACTTAAAGTGACAAATCACATCTACCATCAGCAAGCATTATCTGTAATGTGATAAACTAGAGCTCCTCTCAATTAGATCAGGGTGAAGCAAGGATGTCACTACTATTTGCTATTTTACTAGAAATGCTAGCTATAGTAATAGGAACTGAAAAAAGAAATTGAAGGGACTAGAATAGTCGATAAGGGAACAAAGTTATCACTCTTTGCAGATGATATGATGGTATACACAGAGAACCCCAAAGAATCTGCTAAAGTTTAAGGAGGGGAAATGAGTGAGTTTCACCTGAGTTGGGAGGGGAATGAAAAAATTTGGGCGTCCTCTCTTCATAAATTGAAAAGGTTCTGATTATTTAAACCCCTGCATATATTGAATAATAAATTATAATTATATATAATCTAGTTAATATATATATATATATATAATCTAGTTTCCCATGGAAAAATAACAGAATGGAAGACAATATCTGGTGGCAAAAAGATGGAGTCTGGGTTCTCAAATTAGAACCCAGTCTTTCAGATTATCGCATTAAACTAAATGTAAATGTATTTTATATATGATCTTTATTTTCTCTTAACAATATCCTGATTTTGATTAAGGGATAACAGCTAGTCTACTCTCCTATTAATTATATATATATATATATATACATATATATATATGTGTGTGTATATATATATATATATGCCAAATCAAGGAGATTAGATATAAAGGTTAATGCAAAGGGAAAAAATAGACATTATACAGAAAAGCTAGAAGAAGGAAAGTTAAATAGACAATAAAGGGAAGGAAAGGGAAAAAATGAGTTCTTATATTAAATATATAGAAACTCATGTTTTGATTTTTATCAAACTTGTTAGCATAGCTATGTTAATCATTATTTTAACTTTTCAACTGCACATAATACCCATATGTCTGTAAGTACACATTAATAATGACAGTTTGATAAAGACTCTCCATAGGAAGTCATGAACACATGGTCTTCCTTTTACTCCTATATCTGTTTTTTTCTGCCATAGGTGGAGTATTAAAGATGAAACTGACTAGGCAACTATTTGGTACAATGGACAGAACATCAAGCTTCTAATCAGAAAGACCTGAGTTTAAATGTAGTTTCAGACATTTAGTAGTAATATAACTGTGGACAAATTATTTAACCTCTATCTGTCTCAGTTTTGTCAACTGTAAAATGAGGATAATAATAAATAGTACGTGCCTCCCAGAGTTGTTGTGAGCATTGAATGAATTATTATTTGTAAAGCATTTAGCACAGTGCAGGGCACATGGTAGGTGCTTAATAAATGTTTATTTCTTTAACCTTAGCACATAGTTTTTTGAGCTCTGAAAAGGATCCAGTATCTGTAATCCTTACTAGAATTTGCAGAAAGCCAAACCTAAGAGAGGAGCAATGCCCTGGGTGATATTCTTTATTCCACATAGAGTTGGGTTCAAGGCATCAAAGAGTAAATGACTTGTCTTTGGATATGACATGTTCTCAAGTGAAATTGGGGGCATAGCAGAGAAGTTTGTACTTCATTCCTTATTATATTTGCAGAAATGAAGATATAGTATTTGGTTAAATGAAACTAGAGTATTAATCACTAGTTAGAGCCTATTGGGTAGGTATTATGTGGTACTGTCTTGACATAGGAAAGAAAATAGTGAATATAGGTTGGACTAGATAATTTTAGAGAAGAATATTTTACCCACTTGGTGTACCCTAGAGCTTTGAGGGGAAGACATAGGAAGATATTCCTATTGAGGAACCCAATTCATCAGTGAAAATATTAGTGAAGATAGGAAACTAAAGATTATAAAAGATAGACAGAAAACCTAAACCATATACTAATTTTTATTGGTTTTAAGAGGACAAAGCAACCATCCCTAGAAATTATTTTTTATTTAGCATCACAAGGGAGAAATAAAATCTTCCTTATGTGTCAATCTGGGTTCTGCTGCTTCTAGCCATTTTAACAGCAAAGCCACCACTTAATCTTTACCATAATATTCATGGACTAGTTTGTTTGCAATGCAAAGTAATTATTACACTTGCTATTTCTCATCCTCACTTTATATTGTAAAATGTCTATACTTAGGATACACAGAAATACAAAATCTATTAATTTGATTAGCGTTTTTTTTTTCTTTAGTTCATTAAAAATAGTGTATACATCAAACAAAGGTATTGGGTTGGGCAATTTCTGGAGTCTTCTAGCTCTTAAAATCTCTGAAAGTAGGATTCTCCTACCCAGGTGGCACAACGGATATCGGTTCTCTTTGGTAGAAAAAAAAGGCCACCCTCCTTTTCTGTTTTAATAATATGCTAATTCAGTGTCTCAAGGTGGTGAATATGTAGTTTTGGTTAGAGGGACTTATATCTGAGCATCTATAAGAGAAAAATAAAGTAATCCTTAACCCTTATTTACATCTTTACTTTCTACTATTCATTAACTATTTATTCAGTATTAAGTATCAGTAAACTAAGCTGTAATCTATACAAACAAAGCTATAAACTAGACAGGAATACAAAAGTAGCTTTTATCCTCTCCATCCCACCAAACATATCTTCCTACTCATAGAACAGTGACAAAAAGAGGTTGGTTAAAAGCTTTTTCAAATATAACATGGTTTTAGTCATGCGACTAGAATGGTAACATAATATATTATCTTTCTATCTAGGATATGATACGTTATTATTATTCACAAAATAGTATTCTTCTTTTGAATATCATCATACAGATAGACAGACATGTTAAATTTTGGGTTAGGTTAAGGGGGCAAGAAGTTTCCAATAGCTCTCATTCTTTTTCAGCATTATGCCTTTGGGAAATATCTCTGGAGATCAGAATCTTACCCCAAAAGTCATATTCTCTACAGACATACATATATGCTTTTTTCCATTCTCAGTATTCTTTTTGTGATTCCTAAAGGAAAGATTAAAGAGCACTGAAACTTAGCAAGGAATTGAAAAACACATCTCTGGAAATGTTCAAATAAGGAAAGTACACTTAGAGAAAAAAATGAATACTCATGTTAACCTTCAATTTTCTCTATGGTTCTCTCTGCTCTAGGTGTTGGGTCGCATAAACTCACAATTCTCCTGGGTTGTTAGGTCCAGCTTTCACAATACACTGATTTTTTCCCCTTTCTCTGGGGTGGGGGTGATCTTATGCTGTGTATATTGGATTTCATTGTAGCAAATGAAAAAAAATTCTCCATTGCTCTCCAGACTTCAATGATTTTTCATTAATCTAGAATCATTGGACAGTGCCAAAGGGGAGCAATATGGGAAAATGTAACAAATCTGTAGTGGTCAAGGGGAAACAATCTTCTCATATACTTACCTGGCCACCCTGGCTTTTCTCCACGGGAAGAAAAAACACAAAAGCAAACCCAATTACATTTTATTGTGCTTATGGTACTTCCAGGTGTCCTTATTGATCCAACAACATTATTGAACAAATTGTTTGGCTTAGATCCTGAACTGCAGATTTGGAACTATGTGAATTCATTGATTCTCAGACAGTATCAATGTGTAGGAAACAATTGGGTTACATCTTGGCTTAGTCATAATTTCCTATAATCATAAGATCAGCAGAAATTCTCACATGAAAGCTTTAAATGAAGTTATTGGTATTCAGATGATGATCATGAATAACACTCATCATAATAATAGCTAGTATTTTCTTAAAGACACTAAGTCATTAAACTGATAATGGTAATCCAGTTTGTTATGGTAGCACTGGAAAGCCTTTGCTATCAGCTTTCATATAATTAATCTTTTTAAATTGAAAATATACATTTTGTGGTGACAGTACCAACATTTCCTCTGATGGAAATGAAGTTAAACAGTGGTTATTATTGAAACACCAAAAAGGTGGCATAAGAAATGGTCGACCAACCATTTGACTTTACTTATGTTCAAAATGATATTCACTATCAAAAACTGCAATATCTTTTTCCAAACCTTTCCATTCCTTCCAAAACCACTCATAGCTCCCTGTTCCTGTCCTCTCAGCTGAGAACTTTGCTATTATTTCACTGAAAATAACTTAGACAACTTGTAGAGAGATCCTCTTTTCCCTTCCTCCTTAGCCCACATCATTCAAAAGCCTTTGCTCATGATTTCTTCCATTTGCTCTTCCTATCATCTCTACTCTCACTAATCTTCAGTTGCTCCCTATATAATGTTTGCTTCCTTACTATTATCTTCTCTTTTGGGGGCTAAACTCCTTGATTAGATACCTCAGCTTTCTTTTTTTCTCTCTCCTTACTTTTCTACAGTCTGGCTTCTAATTTCATCATTTGACCAAAATTATTCTCTCTAAAGTTAACAACCATCTCTTAATTACTAAATCTAATGGCCTTTTCTCAATTCTTATCCTTATTGGTCTCTATGTGTTCTTTGAAACTACCAGTCTCCTTCTTATTAATACCCTCTTTTCTTTAGGTTTTGTGATACTACTCTCTCTTTATTCTTCGTGAACTTGTTATATTGCTTCTTCATCATCAAGGTCATGAATCACTATTTCCCCAAAGGATTTGTCCTATGTTTTCTTCTCCCTATATACTATTTCTCTTCATGATCACACATCAGCATCCATGGATTTGGTTGTCATCTCTATACAGATAATGCCCAGATCTAATCCTTTCTAACCTCTTTACTAATCTACAGTATTTAATCTCCAAAAATTTTCTGTTATCTCAAAATGGAAGTCCCAAAGGTATCTTAAACTCAACAGGTTTAAATTTATTTTATTATCTTTTCTCTCAATTTCTCCTCTCTTCTTTAATTGCCTTTTATTGTAAAGCGCCACCATCCTTTCTGTAACATTGTTCCTCAACCAAGGTGTCATTTTCAATTCCTTACTTTCTCGCTCTCCTCATATAATTTCTGCTATAAAACCTCCTTCTCTTCTTTGACAGTTCTACCATACTTGTGCATATTTATTACCATAAACTTGGCTTGTTTCAATGGCCTTTTTTCAATAGAATTCCTTGTTTTAAGTCTCTCCCCACTCAAGTCTATTCTTATATTAGGTGTCAAATATCTTTTTAAAGCACAAGTTTGATTAAATCAAACAAACTGTCCCTAATTCAGCAGACTCCCAGGGATTCCTATCACCTGTAGGTTCAAATATAAAGTCCTCCATTTGACCTTCAAAGTCCTTTATATCCTGAATCTCTTCTATCTTCCTCATTGCCATATATTCTGTCATCTTTGATCTTCTTCCCACATTCATTCCAACATTCTATTTACTGATATTGAGAATTTTCAACAATGTCCCCTATGCCTGGAAAGCATAAAATCTGATTTGGTATTCAAAGCCCTTAAGAACAAGACCTCTTTCTATATTTCTAGCCTTTTAAACTTCACTCCTCTCCATGTATCCTTCAATACAGGGACACTACCCTTCTATCTGTTACTTCCACAAAATAGTCCCATTTCCAAACTTCAAGAACTTATACTGGTCTTCTCTTCATGCCTGGAAAGCTCTATTTCATTTCATTCTTTTACCCTGGCTTCCGTGAAGTCCAAGCTATAATATCACCTTCTAAAAGAAGTCTTTCCCAAACTCCTTAATATTTATGCTTTCTCTCTGGTTATTATTTCTCATTTTTCTTCAATATACCTTTTTTTTACCTATTTGATTATTTTTCTTCTCAGCCACTAGATTATGAGCTATTCAATATCAGGGACTGTTGATTTTTCTTTTTGTGTTTCCTTTGTGCTTCATAGTGTTTGGCACATATTATGATGTTAAGAAAAATTTAACTGACTGATTGACTCCTTAAAAAGCTTTAGAAAATATACTTTGTCATTTCCTAAGTAAATGAGAAGAAAATTGAACATATTGACTTTCACATATAGGCATATGAGAGGAATTTCTGTGAACAACAAATGAAAAGCATTGTGAAATAGAAAATGGGTAATAATTAGTACATTAAATTGAAAAGGTTTTGAATAAATAAAATAAATATTGCTAAGATTGGAAGGAAAGCAGAAAATTGGGGGAAAGGTTTTAGAGATGGTGCTTAGAGACAAGTTTCATATCTAATAGATAGATAGATAGATAGATAAACTTTGTTAAATTTATAAGAATAAGAGATATCCCTTAATTGATAAGTTAGCAAAAGGTATAAATAGGCAATTTTTGGATAAAGGAACCAAAACCATATATAGGAATATGTGCTCTAAATCATTACTGATTAGAGAAATACAGACCATTTTGTAAGCAATTTGAATTATGAAACCAACCAGGTATCCCAAAGTGTAAATGATTGGCAAAGAGCACTTATCCTCTTTATATTTCACTAAATTATACTTTTTTTCCCTTCTGCACTTCCTTTTGGCCCTGTCTCTGTTTTTCTGGTGTTCAAAACCATGCCTTCTTTAGTAATTGTTCCTCAGGTGTCAAACTATGACTTTGTAATTTCTTACAAATTGTTTACAGAAGCAGAACTGTTATCAAAGATCATGAAAATCAATAGACATGCAGTGATCTCTGTCATATTCCAATAGCATACTTTTTACACATTCATATTTATTTATATATAATACCATGCAGTTCTAACACCTTGGATCAAAATATGAAGACTCTATTCTTCCCATATGCTTTATTCCTTTGATTTCTCAGCTCATTGTAACTATCATTCATTTCTGAATTGGACTTCCACCTGGAGATTTGGGAGGACAATATCTATACCTAAAGATGCAAAGCTGCTCTCCGTAGGGTGGATGCTGTCAGATCTAGGAACACAGTGTATCAGAGTTAAAGTTGCCTGAGAATGAAATATAAAGGATAAAGGAGGCAGCTTATTATGTGGAAGAAAGAATGCTATTTGGATTCAGAATACCTAGGTTCAAATTCCATCTTCAGCACTTACTGTCCCTGTAACCTCAGAAAATTTAAAACTCACCTAAGCTTCTTTTTCTTTTTTCATTGTAAAATGAAACATTGAACAAATGTCTTCTGATGGTTCCTTCCATCATTGTAGTTATGGTCTTAAGTAGAATGTTTCTTTGACTAAGTGAACTGCCACTGACAAGGTCAAAACTAGAAACACTGCTTTACATATGTCTAAAAAACTTGTAGCATGTTCCTCTCCCTCTCACTCATACCCCCATTTGCAGTTACTTTCACACAGGGCAAATCGGCTGGTTTTTAGACTGCTCCTTCTCTGAAAGGAGTTTATAGAACATTAGGCATTCATGTAAAAATTACCAGTGTAGACTACCTATTTTTACCCACTTTCAGCCTCATTTCCAATAAACTTCATAGCCATTCTTTCTCATGTACTATTGACCTTATAGAATGTGGAATCAGAAAACTTAGGCTCTGTTCATAAATTCCATTTCTACAATTTTGTGTTTGTCTGTGCTTGAGGCAACATGAGGTGAAAGGATAAACACTGAACTTGAATCAGGAACCTAAATTTGAATATGAACACTGCCATTTTCTAGATTTGGACAAGTTGTTTTTTTTCATATTGTTACCATTTGCCAATTCTGGAAGCCAACACACATTTATGTGCCTTGCAGGCACTGTCTAACGGATAATCTTTAAATGCCCTTCTAATATTCTACTACCTTGCTCCTGGAAGGACACTCTTAAATAATAATCTTATTTCTCTATTATAGTAGCCTCTTTCTTAAAATCAATTGTGAGAGTATAAAGCCAGGAATTCTTAGTTTGAAGCAATAACCATCTCTGGCATTATTACTCAAGAGAATACAATGCCCAGTGCCATTTATTTGTGTTGATTCTTATTTTGAGAGTCCTTTACTGGTTGAATATGTCTCTTAAAGTATTAGAATGATGTGACATTTCAATGTACTACTGATATTGCTTCTATCTTGAGCATAGAAATGACAGTTGTTGAGCAGATTGAAAATATTAACAACAAAAAAAAGATTTGGAAAAGAAACCACATAACAATCAGAAGTTTTCCATCAAAAATGTTCCTGCTTCAGGTGCTTTATCATGAATGCAGAGGTTCTTAAGTGACTGAGAAGATATTGTTTAAAGAGAAATGCCCATTCATTTTGTTGCTTTTTAATGCAAAACATTCTCCATCAGAGGCATTATTTGCTTACAGAATTCCAAAGGAAAAGAAAGATAAATAAAACTTCCCTTAAATAGCAAATGAGCAAATCATAAATTGTCCGGCCTTGACAAGCCCAAGATAGAGTAAATAAAAATCTACATCTAAAATGGGTCTCAGGCTGATATTCTAATAGTTAATAAATTCAAATACTAGTAGAGATGTTTTACAAACTTTTAATTTAGAGCATCAGTCTGACAACAAGATGTGAACATGGAAGACAAGAGGTCAGTGAATTATATTGGTATCCATAATACAGAATGGAAATAATGGTTTACTAAAAGGAAAACAAGCTGGGTAATTAGATTGAGAATTTCAGATTAAACAATAGTAGTTCAAAACCAAGATCACTTTCTTCACTGAACTGCATTTTGCAGAAGTTGGTTTGCTTTTACATCATGAGTAGAATTTATAAGTTTGTTGATCTTCTCAAAAAAACAAATTAAACCAAAAAATAAAACTGGATAGCATATAATAAGTTTGATTTTCCTCATACAGGTTTAATGAAATGCAGAAAAAAGTATTTCATTCTAGGACACAATTTGGGAAATCTATCCAAAAAGATGAATAGCTGATAGTAATGAAAATTACCACATTCTTTCACATGTTCAAGAATATAAATGAAATAAAGCATTAATCTTTTTTTTTTAAACCCTTACCTTCTGTCTTGGAGTCAATACTTGTATGGGCTCCAAGGCAGAAGAGTGGTAAGGGTAGGCAATGGGGGTCAAGTGACTTGCCCAGGGTCACACAGCTGGGAAGTGTCTGAGGCCATATTTGAACCTAGGACCTCCCATCTCTAGGCTTGGCTCTCAATCCACTGAGCTACCCAGCTGACCCCTAAAGCATTAATCTTTGATGCACATTGAGTTGTACAATTTTATCTTTTTTTTTCTTTTTTTTGCTTTATGAGTAGACAGATCTCTTAGTCACACTAGTTTTATCTGGAATATTGCATTTTCTTATTCCAAGAAGTCAGTACTAATCTAATCTCCTATCTTGACTCTTCCCAAATTCTTTAAAATTTTAGTTTCCTCCATCTTCAATAGTTAAGCAATTCAGAAAAGCAAAATGATACAACTCATTGATATGGTTACCTATTATTACTTCTAATTTCATTTTAAGATTTTGAATTTTTAAAAAGACAGTACTCATACACACTACTAGGTCTATATTCCAAAGAGATTTTTAAAAAGGAAAAAGGACCTATTTTTAGAAAAAAAGATTTATTGCAGTTCTTTTTGCGGTGGCAAAGAATTGGAAATCAAGGGGATGTCTATCAAATGGGGAATGGATACACAAGTTGTTGTATATTATTGTAAAGAAATTCTATCGTGCTATAAGAAATGATGAGCAAGATGATTTTGGAAAAACTTTGAAAAACTTACATCAACTAATATGAAATGAAATAAGCAGAACTATAAGAACACTGTATACGGTGATAGCAATATTATTTTGATGAACAACTATGAATGACTGCGTTATTCTCAGCAATACAATGAACCAAGACAATCCCAGAGGTTCATGATAAAAAATGCCATAGACCTTTAAAAAAAGATTCTGAATGCAAACCAAAACATACTATATTTCACATTCTTGCTTTTTTTTCAATATCTATCCCACAAAATGACTAAAATGGAAAAAAAGATTTTATATAATTGCAAATGTAAAATCTATATCAGATTGCTTACTGCCTTAGGAAGTAAGGGAGGCAGGGAGAATGGAAAGAAGGGAGAGAATTTGGAACTGAACCTTTTTTTAAAAAGAATGCTAAAATTATTTTCATGTGCAATTAGGGAAAAAATGAAATACTATCAAAATGTTCTTCTGGGTGACATTTAGGTGGCTAAGTTGATTGTGAACCAGGCCTAAAAATGGGAAGCCCATGGTTCAAATCTGACCTCAGATACTGTGTGACCCTGAGAGAGTTACTTAACCCCAAATCCTAGCCCTTACCACTCTTCTGCCTTGGAACCAATACACAGTATTGATTATAAGACAGAAGGTAAGGGTTTTAAAACAGAGTTTCTCTGGGAAAAGATACTGCTGTCTATTCAGTAAACCATAATTGGATAATAAATACCTAAATTAAAACTGATGATATGATTCCTATATCTTTCTCCTTCTCCTCCTCTTTCTCTTCCCTTCCCCATGTTACTAGGAAAGAAGTGTAGCAGGTCCAGACTCAATGCTGGTCATTAAGAAAGCTTTAATCTATTATGTTTTTGACCTGATCTATTAGCTTGTGCTTATATAATTTATATCTAAAATGGATTTCAGACCGAGACCCTTATAGCTATTAAGTTCAAATGCTAGCAGAATCCACATCCAACAGCCTCAACCTTCCCCAGTGACTAAGATGACAAACATGGGTCACTATGCTTGCTAGTCACTATAATAACAAAGCTGACTAGGAAAGTAAACTGCTATTTCCAAAATTTTATTTTTTCTCTATCATCTAATCACTTTCTAGGAGATTCCAGTCCCTGAAAGCCCTCTGCATAGCTGCTTTACAAATGATCATTATTATTTTGCAGGAGCTGCAAATACAGTTGAGCATTTGGAAAATAACTGGACTTTTTTGGTTTTAATTGTGATTTTGTAATATCAGATATATCTGCTGCTGGTATCTATTTATCTCGTGACTTCTGAGAGCCATTGTCAAAGTTTTTTAGCATAATAAATGATGTAAATTACAATGCAGCAACAAATAACAGGGAAAGATAGTGTTGGATATGTGTTTTGGGGTCTGTTTTGCATTTAGATGATGATAGACTCTTCACTTTAATTATTTTTATTTACTTGTCTTGATATCATTTACAATTCTAATATTCCAGAGAGCTTTCTTATACAGCAAGCTTGGAAACAGAAATCTGCTTCCTAAAATTAATCTGCTAGAAGAACACACAATACAATAAAAATACAACAAAAAATTAAAGAGAAAACTGTAGTCATTCTTCATTATGCCTACACAAATAAATCTGGCATCCCAAGCATTAGGCTTAATTCAAATTCTTGAGTTTTTGACATTGAGGCAGAAAAAAAGTCATACATGTCTCATTTCAATTGTCAGTTTAAAAAGATAAGACTGATTTCATTGGTTGATCTGTTTCCTTTTCCCCATACTCATTTTTCTCCTTTAAGACCAAGATTTCTCTGTCTGTCTGTCTCTCTCTCCATCCATCTGTCCATCTGTTCATCTGTCCATCTCTCTCCATATATATGGAAATATATATGTATATATATATGCATGTATGTATGTATGTATATCTGTCTCGAAGCCCCAAATTGTTTTTAGATCTTCTGTTATGTCCCTACTCTTAGAAGAAATTAAGCACAATGACCTTGGAAGTCACTTTGGAACAGAGGCACTCAGAATGTCTAATTCCACTAATGAGTCCTGTTAGGTGGCTGAACACTGGGCCCCTTTAGGAGGGGATTAAAGTTAATGACAGTTACTGTGTATGCCCACAGCACAGTGCCATTTCTGTGCTGGCAGCCAGAAGCAAAGAGCTTCTGGAATGCTCTTATATTTCACAGACAAGCTTAGTAAAAAGGAATATAGAATTTTTGAGGGATTTTGTGTTTATCAAAATATATCAGAAATCAAATACTTCCCTGAGTATTCGTCCTTACATATATGACTTTTTTTATATTAATTTACTAAGATTTTAAAAGTTAAAAATCATTCCCCCTTTAATTGGAAGATATTTCTTTTTTCCTATTAATGATTCTTATCTTATGCAAATATCAGAAAATTCTGTGACTTAGAGCCTCAATAAGAGAGAGAAACAGATTTTTTGTTCAATCAAATAGCAAGAATTTACCAAACTCTTCCTGTGTGTGGAGCACTATGTAGGCACTGGGGGGTACATATACAAAGAGTGAAACAATTCCTATTCTGAATGAGCTTTGATTCCAACAGGAGAGTCACCAAATACATATAAAATATATGCAACATAAATATGAAGTTTATAAATACAAATGTATACAAAGCAATTAAATTCATGGTAATTTGAGAGAGGGAGATAGCAGTTGTAGAAATCACAGAGGGAAAGAATAGAGATTTGGAGTCAGTACTTGGGTTCAAGTTTCTGGTCTTCTGCTTACTGCTTCTGTGACGTTAGACAAGTCGCTTAGCTGATTTGTCTCCATCCATAAAATAAGAATTCACATTAAATAGCTCTAAGAGTGATTTCTTAATCTATGAGCCTGTTGAAACTCTCTGGCAGCAATTTCCTCATTTGCAAAATGAGGCATTTGGACTAGATGATCTCTAAGATTTCTTCTAGGTCAAAATCTATGAAATTATCAAATGAATGAATAAGGTCATATTTCCTCCCAACAACCAGCCACATACTGGTAATTTTTAACCACTTACCATACTGAACAACAACAACGACAACAACAAGCTTACAATATGCCATGCATTATTCTAAATCAATCGTTTGCACTTATTATCTCATTTGATCATTATAATAACTCTGATAGTTAGCTGATATTGTGATTACAGATAAAGAAACTGAAGCAAAAAAAAAGGTTTAAGTAACTTACACAGCAGCACAAAGCTGGTTAGTGTCTGAGGCCAGAACTGAACTTGGGTCTTCCTGATTCCAGGCCAAGGTGCCGAAGACACATTTTAAAATTCAATCTACTTTCTTGACATTTCCTACTTCCCTTTAAGTCTAGACAATCATCAAAACAATAAATCAAACCAAGATTAGTAGTCTTTGCTGATTTCCAAGGTTTAAGTGCTCACGCTGACAATTTAACAAGCAATTGTCTAGTCTGAGTTGACTATAGCATATCCCTATAAACCCTACTTAGCTAGAAAGCTGCCTAGAGTCCATAAAGGTGAAGTGACTTACCCAGGGTCATACAGATTTTAGGCATCAGGGAGTTGGGTTCCTTAATTGGAAGCTCAACATTATACCCACTTCTCAACACTGCTTCTCCAAATTTTAATCATATTTTGAATAAAGATATGTTTTTATTCTGACCACTCCCTTCTGTAATCAAATTATATGCCAAGTAAGATTGGCATTATAAACTAAAGATAGGTAGTATTTCTTTTATTTTCATTTTTACAATGAATCTTAAAATTCCTAGGTAAAAGATTGGCTTACTTAATACCTCAACCACAAAACATTTAAATACTGACCCATTTGTCCCCAGAAAACAAAAAGCAAAAGTTCTTCTTGGACCCTTCCTTGATCTCATCCTATAGTAACCAGCTATCATTCAAAGCAATTCCATAGGGAAAACTTAGTGCATAGAGAGCCAGGCATGAAAATGAGATGTCCTGGGTCTAAACCTGACTTCAAACATTTCCTAGCTTTGTGAACATGGGCAAGTTACCTAAACCCAATTGCCTTGTCCTTACAACTCTTCTGCTTTGGAACTAATATTATTGATTCTAAGACAGAGAGTAAGGTTGTTGTTTTTTTTAAAAGTAATTCCACAAAATGACTAAGATATAATGAAGAAGGTAAATATATAAATGTTGAAAAATATTTCAGTAGAAATTACAATTCTGTAAGGAAACGAATTGAAAATTATTTCATGTCTGTCTTCTCCATATTTGTGCTCTGGCATCAGCTGGATGAAGTTTCTATCAGACTCTTTCACATATTTGATGGCCCCTGCACAATTCTTATACAGACTTTTCTAGATTCTTATTTCATTCTCCATATTGCTAAGGGTCATTCAAATGAAAGCTCTTCTTACTAGAGACAGAATAGGACACTCCATTGCTTGTTCACCTGACTGGAAGAAAACTGAACTCGTAGCTATTCTATGACACAATGTTGTCTGGTATCTTAAGATTCATTTTGCCCTGGCAAAGGGAGAATCACCATGAAGAAAATAGTGAAACCTCATCAGTTACGTGATATTTTTCTCACTCACAGCCCTAACTACCATGGAGTAAATAGAAATTTTTTCTGTTATAATTCTTTCCATAATTCCTTCCCTTGATCATCCTTTGAGTTGTGCCTTGACCCATTTTGCCCTTTTTGTATGGGAAAACAGCATCTAGGACTGCCACTCCCAGGATAACATTTTTAGAGTTTCCTACTGGAACATACCTTGTCCTCTCAATTTGCAAAATCTGCATAATCAGATGACATTATCTTGGAGATATGCTGATCTCCCATGAAGATGATACTTGGTTGTAACTTCTGGGAGCAGAACCAAGATGGCCAAGTATAGTAAGTAGTGAGCCAAGATCTCCTAACATTCTCTTACAAACATTTTTTTTTGGTTTTTACTTTCAGATTATATGTTGATATCCTTTTTCAATAATTGTTTTCTGAAAAATGATTTTAAAATAATGCCTCCAATAAAATTCTGTAAAGCTAATAAAATGTCAGGATGAGACATTCTTTCCATCCGATACCACTTAAAATGCTGGAAAGAAGAATCTATGACATGAGGTAGAGGTCCATGTAAATATAATACTTATGGTGGGACTAAGTGATGCTGATAGAGCAACAGCTTTGGGATCTTTCAAGTCAGAGTAAATAAGGGGATCTGGCAATTAGTCTGAAAGAGACCTGTGTACTAGCATTGGTTGTAAGACAAGAGTCTCTTGGGCAACTCTATTGACTATATTATATATTTGAGTCACAGTTCAAGGGAAGAGAGGACCACTTTTGATCAAGAGGGCACAGTGGCCCAGAGGAATAGCAGTTTGTTTGTTTTTTTTTTACTTTTACTTTTAGTAGTGAGGGATCAGGGACCTTGAAGAACAATATCTATCTTCAAGTTACAACTAAAATCGTAGATTTTACATGAAGACTCTTGTCAATTTTGTTGTTAGCATTTTCCTTCTGAAATTGTCCCCAATTTATTTTGTCTCTATCTTGTTTGTACAGTCATTTGGATATTGTCTCCCCTATTAGATTTTGAATTTTTGATTATATGTCTTATCAGAGTATCTGGAATATGGTAGGCACCTGATAATGTTTGTTGATTTATTATATATACTTACTCAGTTCTTGCCAGGTGATCCAAGCTAGTAAACAAACCAACAAAAGTAGTGGCAACAACTAGCATTTTGTTATAAATTTCAATCATCTGATAAAATTTGCTTTCCTATAGTATCTTCAAGTCATTTTCAAGGATTATTTTCTAGTTGTTCCTACTGGTTACAAAGTAAGATTTTCTAAGTCATCTTCCTTTTTTCATTGCCTAATAAAATGAGCAATATATTTTATTAAGTGATGTAAATAGCTGGGCTCGCTTATGACTCTAAAAGTCTAAAGAATATTTGTACACATGGTGCTCCTGTGTAACCTTTAACCATGCCAAAATATGGTACAGATGTGTGATTTCAATGTTTTAGAGAAGTCTCAGTATTAATACTTCTTCTACTAATTCTGATATGCAGTTTGTATGTGACATAATTTTAGAGAATTACCTAAGTCCCTAGAAAATTAAATGACCTGCCTGTGGTGACAACCATTCCAAACTAAGGTAATGAAAATGCTTTAATCCACTGTCAGGTTATTTTTCCTAACGAATGTATTGTGACATCCTTTTTCTTCTGCTAGGTTGGCATCATGTAATGAGAGTCAGAGAAGTTACCAGTTTTCCCAGATTACATTATACTATATACATTACTATAAGTATTCATTAAAACATGTATAATCAGAGGATTACATATCCTCGAAGTGTATAATAATAGTATATGTTCTCTGTAAGTAAAGCACATTCTTCAAAGATGAGCACTTTGAATCATATGGTAGAGACAGTACTCAAAAAGATTTTTTTTTTAAATTAAGCTATAAGCTGTCATGCTTTTCTTTTGGTTTGGTATTTATGTTACTACACAGATGTAGCACTCTGGGCAAAAAATGAAAGAAAACAATATTGGATTACCTATCATAGAGTGCCAGAAGCTACCACATTTGCATATGCATAACCATATAATTTCCAATGGCAGTAGGTACTTTTGTGATGATTTAGGACACAATGGTTCATTCTCACAAATGCTAAGCAATTTCCTGTATCATTTATTTGTTTGTTGCATTCCCCAATTTACTCTTCACTGGTGCTGACATTTGCATTAGTAGAAATAATTAGCCTGGAACATCAAAAGAGGCCATCATTTGATTTACAGAGAGACATCAAAGTGATTCAAGGTTATCTAATTTTTTATATACATAATTGAAATCAATGTGCATCCATGAACATCTCCTATTACCTAATATAAATTAAATATAATTAAACTAAAGCTTTTTAACAACTTGGGGAAATTTTCAGGTTTCAGATGGATTTTATTATGTTTATTGCAACACATATTAGTGTAACATCAATATAATTGATCACATTTCAAGCAGGCATTCAATTAAGCCCAACAGCATCTCAAGTATATTGAATTGACACATTAGTCTGAATTATTGGTATTTTTCAAAGACATTAACATTGTGAACAAATAGCTAGCAGTAACTTCTCCTAAAATCTCTTGCTGCCCTTTTGGATTTAAAGTCATTTTATCTCTCTGGATCTCAATTTCTTCATCTGTAAAAATGAAGGATGATGTCTAAGATCTATTGATGATTAAGTTCCAGTCTAATATTCTATGACATTCTGAAATAAAGGAAGAGCTAGAGGACAATTTTCCAGAAATTAAAATAATATCTATTTCTTTGTAAGAGATATAAATCCACTCCTTTATGGCAATTCTTGTTTCCTAATATTTATCCATTAATAAAAAAATATTGTTTTGATTCTTCTATTCAGATGAAAGATCTTTACCTTTAATAATGAGAGATGAGGAATATTTTTATCAAAAGTGATAACATAATGGCAAGAGTATTGGATCTGGGTTTAAAAGGAATTGGAGACATGGGGTAAAACTCTGTCTCTCTCTGTCCTTTATTCCCTTTGTCTATTGAAGACCAAATTCAAGACTCTTAAAAGTCATTCATGGACTGTGTGACTCTGGGCAAGTCACTTGACCCCCATTGCCTAGCCCTTACCACTCTTCTGCCTTGGAGCCAATACACAGTATTGACTCCAAGATGGAAGGCAAGGGTTTAAAAAAAAAAAAAAAGTCCTTCATGGAAAGCAGGAAAAAGAATGAGGCAAAGAGAAACAGAGGAATTGAGGAAAAGAGGGAGAGGAAGATAAGACAGGGAAGTGGTCAGGAAAGATACCCAGATGGAGAGAAAGAAAAAGAGAGAGAATACATCTTTATTCTGTTGTTGCTGTGAAGACTGTTATAACAGAGTCTTTGCTACTTGCTTGTTTGGGTCAGCATTAATATATGCTAATGTAATATAGATTCAGTCTTTGCTTAGAACACTTAACTGTTTGCTCTATAATAAAAGATTTAATAGTGAAACCAATATTTTGCTATTTTATACGATTGCACTGTTTTATAGGCAAGCCAAAGGACAACATGGTTGGACGAACACAATTCTACTCCCACCACAGCCCTGACACACCAACAACAATGCTGTATCAGTGTGACCTTTGTTTTCTTTCTTTTAAAAATATTATTTCCAGATTACATGTAGATACAATATTTAATAATTGTTTTCAAAAGTTTGTGATCCATATTCTCTTTCTTTTTCCCTCTCCCACTTCCCCAAGATAACAGGCAATCTAATTAAGGTTATAGTTATCCTATTGGCCACTACTGAGTCTGTATTTATTTACTGTCGTGGTATTTTCTGGCAAAGAAGAATTGCTTTTTTTCCTCTTCATAGTTATCTTACCAGTCTTAGTTGAGTAAAAATAATATACTTCTCTAGTAATGAATAATTTGGAAATTTATGGGTATATATGCTTAATGGTCACATACAGAAAACATTCCTAAACACTGATAAATGGGAATGACTCAACTGGGCAAAATAGTTTATTTAAGGTTTTTTTTTTAATGAAATGAATTTAATGAACTTTTATTAAACTAAAAAAGCATGAAATCAAAATATCATTTAATTAAAATGGTGCTATTAGTTGAAAAAAATTAACTCTTAGTTTTTAAAGCACTATATATTAACTATTAAGGTGGATTTAAATATGTTAGTACCGTGGCTAAACCTTGTTTTTCAACTGTGTGGTTAAAGCAAATCTTTCCCTAAATCTTGAATTATTCTTATATTTTGAGCTAACACCATCAGGACTTTTTACTTCTTCACAACTTTTAATGGGGTCACCTTCTAAATACTGAAGTTTTACCAAGGAAGGGAAAGCATTCTTCACCCTTTTACATATTATTGGTTTTTATTGGAGGCATCTAAGTAATGGCCCTTAGCTGTGATAGTGAATATATGGCACACATTCCAAAGATGAGGCATCTCTGTGGGCACACCTATGTCCCTCCCAGCCGTTGCTCCCTTCTCCCTCTTCACCGTGCCTCCTAGCACCTGTTGGCCCCTCTGTGCTTACTCCCTCCCCTGAGCAGAGTGCTCAAGACACTCCTCTCCATTTTTCCCTCCCCTGTCTGGGACTAGAGGCTCCAGGAGGGGTACCAGGAGGATCTTCTCTCCCACCACCCAGCCTATCCCCATTCATTAAAAGATCTCCACTTCCTTCCTTCTTCTCCAGCCAGCCACCAGTCTGTAGGGAGAGGGGTGATCCTGCCCATGAAAGGTTAACTGTGCTCCCTCTGCCCCTACTATCACCCCCATATGGATCACAGCCCACTAGGCAGCCCCAGGGAGGCTGGATGCAGGGATAAGCCCACATGGTCACTGGAGATGGCTTGGTGGGGAGCTGGGAGCCTGGTCCTGTCCTCCCCCCCAACATAGGGGAGTGAAACACTGCACTACAGACTGGGGGCGAGGACGAGGTTCATCATGGGGTCCCTAAAAAATTCTAAAAGGTTCACCATCACTGTCCCTCAAGATAAAATCCAAATTCATTTCTTCTATTTTTTAAAAATACTGCCCAATCTGTCTCTTACCCATCCTTTTAAAGCTAGACTAATTATATGCCTTTCTGCTTCTATGTTATTGTGTTGTTTACAATCATATCTTATTCTTTGAGATCTCATTTGGGGCTCTATTTGCAAAAGTACTGAATTAGTTACCCATTTCCTTCTCTTGTTTATTTTACAGATGTTTAACTGAGGTGAACAGGGGTTAGTGGTTTGCCTAAGGTAATACAGTTTGTAAGGCTAAATTTGAACTTAGGAAGAGGAGTCTTTCTGACTTCAGGGCTGGCATTCTATTCACTGCTCTACCTTGTTATTATGTATGTATATGGACATATACAGATATAAATTAGACAGATATATTTATAAATTTTCCTGGGTGTCAAAATTAACAAATATTGGGGTCTTATGAGTTATATATTTAAAAGATTATTGACCCACAGATTGCCTCCCTTCTGGAGTAGAATTTTATATAAAAGACATGAAATGAACTCCAGGTGCTCCATAATGAAACAAATAAAACAAAAAATTTTATATGAGTTTGAAAACTTTAATATTATTCATAATATGCAATTCAAAAATGAAGCCAACCAATGTGTGGGATGAAATCATCATTTAAAATATTTGAAATTTATTTTTATAATTGTTATCTTCTATCTTAGAGTCAATGTTGCATATTGGTTCCAAGGTAGAAGTATGGTAAGGGCTAGGCAATGGGGCTTAAGTGACATGCCCAAAGTCACACAGCCAAGAAGTATCTGAAACCAGATTTGAACTGAAGACTCCTGTTTCAGGGCCTGGCTCTGTATCCACAGAGACATGTAGCTATCCCCTAAAAAATCAAATTCATTCAACACCTTTACACTGACCCAGTCAGACCTACTGAAAGGTAGCTCTCTAGAAGGAAAAATCAAAACTGGTTGAGCAAATATTTTTAGAAATAGAATTTCCTTATAAATAGATTATACAGTATTTGCCAGTGTCTAGGTTATCTTTCAATGTATCACATTTCCTCTATTAACATTTTTTCAAATAATCAATTATAAGTTTTAGTGAAGAACTGTGCTTATTTAGATAATATATTGCAATGGTTTTAGATTTAATTTTAAAATAAAAAAATGTAATTTTCTCAATGCAATTTATAGAAGAAAACAATTAGAAAAATGCAGTTTCTTACTTGTACTTACAATGTGCAAGTGAATGTGTGTGTGTGAAATTCTAGGTATCATAATACATTTGTTTCATAAATATATTATTATATGGTGAGTAAAACCGATTATGACTCAGCTAGTAAGGGCTCATAGAGGTCTTTATGCAACAATGTTTTGGTAAATATTTAATAAACAGCTCTCTGGGAAAATATTCTATATACTTTTTATAATATTTTTCCAGGTAACATGTCAATAAAATTTTTAATTTGTTATCACATTTTGCAATCTATTTTTTCCTCTCTCTCCCACCAGTCCTTGTCCCCCAAGAAGACAGATTATATGATATAGCTTGTACATATATTATCACATAAGATATATTTCTATGTTCTTCATGTTGTGAAACAAGACACATATTGCTTACACTAGAGAAAAATTCATGAAGGAAATAAATTAAAGAATGATTTGTTTCAATTTGCATTCAGACTCTGTTTCTGCTTAGTGGTAGCTATGCTCTTTTTTATTGAGTCCCTTATTGTTTTTCTGGACCCTTGCCTTGTTGAAAATAGTTATTCACAGTTGACTATCATTCATTATTGTTGTTACTATATGCAACATATTCCTTATTCTGCTCCCTTCACTTTGTATCATTTCATGTGTCTTTCCAGGTTGCTTTTTTTTTGGTGTTGTTTTTTGTGTGTTTTTCGGTAATCATCTTGTTTGTCATTTCTTATCGTACAATAGTATTCTGTTACAATCATATACTACAAACTGATGGACATCCCTTCAATTTCAGTTTTTACCAGAAGAGCTGCTACTAATAATTTTATACAATATTTTATACAAGTTCTTTCCCCTATCTTTAATCTCTTTGGGATACAGACCTAGGAATGGTGTTGCTGGGTCAAAAGGTATGCAAAATTGAATGGCTCTTTGGACATGATTCTAGAGCTTTCCAGAATAATTGCATCAATTCACAGCTCCAAAAACAATCTGTGATGCTGCATACTTTTAAGTTTAATCAGAATTATTAGCATTTTCCATGTCACTTTATTCAATCCAGACAACCAACAAAATAATAAATCAAGCCCCCAAATTCCCATTTCCAAGGAAATTGCTAATTTTGAAAATTTAGCAATAGGTTCTTCTAAGCCAGTATAGACTGATTCTCCTAAAATTTGTCCAAGTGTATAGTTTTCAAGGTCTATACAGATTTTTACATCTGTTACCTACAATAAATGTTAACATGTGAAGCTATAAAGCACACAGATCATTCTAGAAAGAGTACTGGACAAGGATGCAGGTGATTTTTATAGTCTAGTTCCTCCAACATCACCTCTGTCACTGTGACTAGTGAATTGGCCTTGAGTAAGCTACTTAACCTCTATAATTCTTTCCTATATTTGGCATTTTCTAAAATAAAACTCTAAAAAAAATCATTCAAGGTGACACTACAACAACTGACTGAGAAAATAAATCAAACTCATTACTTGTTATCTACAAAATATCTCAACTATTTTACTGAATCTTTTACTTTTTTATTGGTCATGAAAGCCTTGATAGATTGTAATAGATATTTACGGAAACTATTTAATATTCTTTGTGGAAAGAAAGCAGTATAGACAATAAAATTTGATGACCAGGAATATATCTTGAAAATCTTTGATGCTGATTACTATATAGGCAGTGAACCATTTTTACATTGGATTTTCCTTTAACTCTTTGAAGAATAAAGTCCATAGCAGTTAGATTGTTAGCCCTTTAGTTAGGAAGACTCTCTTCCTAAGTTCAAATTTGGCTTCAGACACTTACTAGCTTTGTGACCTTGAGCAGGTCACTTAATCCTATTTGCCTTGGTTTCCTCATCTGGAAATTGAATTGGAAAAGGAAATAACAAATCACTCCAATATGGAGTTATGAGGATTGGACACAACTATAAAACAACTGAACAACACTGGTCATTTCAACACCTATTTATGTGACTTTTATACACTTCAAAGATTAAATTTAAAATCCTCTGCTTAATATTCAAAGCCCTTCATTATATGTCCCCTTGATAACCATTTCCATCTTCCAACACATTACTTCTTTTCTTGTACTCTGTAGTTCACTAACAATCACTTTTTTTTTCACATAAAATGCTCAGTCTCCAGACTCTAAGAACTTTTTTAATGGACATCTTCAATGGAAGTCTCTTTCTCTTCTTCTCTTCCTCCAAAACTCACTGGCTTTTGGGGGGATCTACTTAGAGCCCAAACTTCTGAAAGAAGAGTATTTTTTCAGTCTTCCTTAAAATTAGTGGCTTTCTTCTGATATTCTCTCTCAGTTTTCTTGTTTCCATTTTGTATGCACCAAGGTGCTTGTTTATTGTCATTGCCATTATATTGTGAGCTCTTGGGAGCAAGGAATGTCTTTTATCTGTCTGTCTATCTGTATGTACTTTGTATAGTACTTGGCATAAAACTACTTAATAATGATTATCAGTTATTTTCTGAGACTGGAGTTCTGTACTAAAATACTTTATATCATAAATGTTTCTTTATAGGGAGACAAAGTTTTTGTACATAGTGAAAACTAAATGCTATATAGACAAAAATTAATTAACTGCATCTCTATAGGAAGTGATTATTTATAATTATTGGAATTATTCCTACATCAGATGCCTAGATGCAATCAGATTTAAAAATATCAGCAATTGATATCTCATGAAGAAATCAAAGCCAAGTAGATCCTGCTAGATCCTAGCAGAGCCAAGTGGTCCAATAGTTAGTATGCCAAAGTCCAATAGTTGGAAGCCTCATCTTTTTTAACTTCAAATCTTGCCTCAGACACTTAGAAGCTATATGACCCCTGGGAAAATGGCTTTAATCTGTTTGCCTCAGTTTCTTCATCTGTAAAATGAGCTTCAGAAAGAAATAGCAAACCATTCCAGCATCTTTGCCAAAAAAGTCACAAATTGGGTCACTAGAGTCAGATATGACTAAAATGATTGAATAACCACAAAAAGATCCTGACTTGTTTAAATAATGTGTCATCTGCCAAAGGGAAAAAATGCAAAAGTAAAAACATTATCTTAGACTATTACCATTTTTAGAAATTTACTTTATATAAAATAATTACTAATTAGGGACCAAAAGATGCGGAAACCACTTAATACTGAAACACTTTTGTAAGAGAGGAAACAAATCAATCAGAATCAAAACAAGTTCACTTTTACAAAGCATTATGGAGAAGGAAGATGAAACGTTATAAGCAAAAGCATTTCCTATCAAAAGGTAAAAACAATTGAGACAAAATGGTCTTTCAAAAGTCAACAACAAATTCAAAAGCACCTTAGACAAAACAGTTCCATGGGCATTTGTATTTAAAAAAATGAAAAAAAACCAACAAAAAAATTCAAAAGATCTGCAGGAAATTAATGAAAAAATCAATTCTCATCAATAACAAAAGAACTATCATATTTGGATTTTACCACCTAGTAATTATTGAACAGTAGAAAAAAGATACAATAACACTAAAGAAAATGAAACTAGGAAGAGCAGCCAAAACTGACTATACTCATGGAAAGAAAACATAGACATCATTCTATACCTATTCACTGGAAGTGGGGGATTGCAATCCCTAATCCTTTCTTTCCCTAGATATCATTACAATTATACAACTTTCCGTTTTCTTTTTAGGGTTTTTTTTCTTATTAGAATTGTGTTTATGGTTTCCTAGTTGTGCCTACTTCAATCTAGTTTGTATACTTCTTCCCAGTTTTCTTTCTGAATACATCATATCCATGATTGCTATAGAGCTGTAATGCTTCATCCCAATCATATGACAAAAAAGTTCAGTGATATTTGCTTTCAGGGATTTGTTATTGTTGTTGTTATTATGACAGAAATGCTTCTATGGATATTTTGATAGATGAAGAATTTCTTTCTTTCACTTCTCTAGGATACCTGCCAATCAGAATGATCTCCAGATATGAACAGTTTCATAACTTTCTATTTATAATTTAAAACTGTTTTCCAGAATGGTGAGATACATTCAGATGTTCATCATTTGTCAGTACACTTGCCTTTTTACAATCCAACCAAAATAGACTATCTGACATGCTGAATTAGTAACAAAAAAGGGAGAGTTAGTAAGAAGTCAACAATAAACAAGAGAGTTACCGGTAGTAAGCTTTATGAGAATTGTTTTGGTCCATAAAACTGTTATTTGGAATGAAAACATTTTAAAGGGATATGTGGATTCTTACGGGTAATATTTTAGAAATAAAATATTTTCTATTTTATATAGCATACTATTTTACTTTCACATAGGTGAAATATGTAGAGAATAATCTATTTTGTTGATTTAAAAAAATTGGTTCACTGAATGTATACCAAAACATATTATATTTCACTTTCTTTTTTCTTTGATATTTCTTCCACAAAATGACTAACAGAAAACTATTTTTATATGATTGCACATATGAAATCTTTATCACATTACTTACTATCTCAGAAAGTAGAAAGAGGAAGAAAATTTGGAATTCTACATTAAGAACATTAAAATTATTTTTTCATCTAATTGTGGTAAATAAAATATAATTTTATAAAATTGACTCCAAATGAAAAACTGCAAATTTAAATTCCCTCATCAAAATTTCTTCTTCTTGTTTTTAAGTCACATAGAATTCTATTAAAAATTTGTACTGCAGAGAGAGGGTTTTTCTTAATACATCTACTAAATTTTGTCTTCAAAGAAGGACATCCAAAACCAGCTGACCCGTATCTATCTAAAGAGTTTCCTGGTATTGTAGAAGTTCTCCTGCCCAGGTCAAACCATAAGTTTCCTGTTTCTAAATGCTTCTATTCCTACATGACTTTGTAGTCTTTTCATTGAGACCAAGTCCCTTATAAATCTCCTTTACTACATGGAAGAATATTTTAAAAATTAAAATTAAAATAAATAAATAAATTTCTTTCACTGCTATTCAAAGGAATTCAAGAGTTGCTTAATCCTTCAAGAACAGTATATAATAGGTGAAAAATTTACAAAACTATCTGAGGATCAGATTGAGTTTCTTTGGGACTCAGGTTACATATGGACAGTAAATTAGTCTCAGAATTGATGATGAAGATAGGTACATAGCACTTTGAAAACTCTAAGCTATTTTGTTCTACAAGCATCCATCTCTTGAACACAAATATTATTCCTGTAATGCTACATGGTTGCTAACTATAGAAAACCATGACTTTTGGAAGAACTGGAATTATATGTGACCCAAAAAGCAATGATATTATTGGCCTCATTTTTCTTATTTGAAAAATGAAGACTATAATATCTATTTTATAAGTATTATAAATTAATGTGAATATTCAATGAAATAGTAAATATAAAATACTTTAGAAATTAGATGCTGTGATATAAATATCAATATTTGGATTTGTGTGTGTGTGTTTTTGCTTTTTTAAAATCTAGACTAGATAAAATTAATTATATAGGTAAAGGGAAATCTTAGGAAACTCCCTCTACCAATATAGATCAATGTCTGCTCTCATTTATAGATTTGCAGAATTACTTGGGGTCTCTGCAAGAAATCCTAGAATCAAAGAAATTGATAGTAGAAAGGAATTTGAGTCACCATCCAGTCTAAACCATATAGAGATTACATATCATATTGACAAATTCTGTGTATGATACATACATATACATGTATAATTTATATTCATATGTATATGATCATATATTTAATTTAATATTGTAAGAATTTACATTTAGGTTTTTATGCTAATATGAAAGTTCTAAAGTAATATTGTAGTCACCAATTTAAAAATATTACAGTTTAAGTCAAAATGACTTTTTGAAGCTTTATTTACAAAGAGATAGAAAGAGTGAAAGTAGAAAAATGTAGATAAAAAGACAGATTCTAATAAGCCTACCAGCTCTTCTCCTGAGAAGCCAGGCTCATTCCCAGCAGGGCTTCCCCAAGACTCTGTCTCCATATGGATTTCCCTGTAATCTTCAGTCAGAAATCCTGGTGGTGTCTTCAGCCAGAGTTCCATCGATGCAGCCTCCTCCAAAGTCAAGGCAGGAATCTCTGGAACCAATCTCTCCAAAATCCAGGAAAGAAAGGCCTCTCTGGAACCAATCTCTCCAGAAGCCAGGAAAGGAAGGCCAGCTACTCACTCAGCAAGCCAATGAAGGATCCAGGGAAAAAATATCCTCCTCCAGTCCAGCTCACCAATGTAGTGTGAATGAGTAAATCCTTGAGCTGGCCTCTTAAAAGCAGTTTCCTTGATATAATTTTCTGTAGCTCCACCACTTTACAGGAACCAATCTCAGTCTTTCAATTTCCCTAGCACTGCCCAAGGGATGGGGAGTGGGGGATAGGAGTGGGGAGGAAGTGACCCTCTGAGGTGTGAGCTTACTCTAGTGACTTGCAAACTCTGTTACTTGGTGTCAAGTAGGGGTACTTTAAGTTATTGATTTGATTTGCTAAAAATAGACAAGGGGAGAGTTAATCCTAGCTTCACAATATAATGTGAATAACAAAATACAATTATATTTTATATCGTATATTTAATCAAAGGGCAGTTAGTTATGTGGCACAGTAGATAAAGTGCCAGAACTGGACTCAGCTTCCTGAGTTCAAATGTGGCCTCAGATACTTACTACTTGTATGATCCCTGGACAAGTCATTTAACTCTGTTTGCCTCAATTTCCTCATTTTTAAAAGGAACTGAAGGAAATGGCCAACAATTCTGATATCTTTGCCAAGAAAATTCCAAATGGGTTGATAAAGAATTGGACAGGACTCTAAAGACTGAACAACAACAAATTCCACCAAAAATAGTTGAACCAAAAGCTTCCATTTCTTGACCATTCCCATTCCAGGTACTGTTTATCATCTATTCACTGGTATGTATTCCTCTGTGAAAGAAATGATACTAAGAAGCCTAATAAAAACTACAAATATGAAGACAACACTTTCTATTATTTCCATAGTTTAGGAACAGTAGCAAATGAATTCATTTCATAAAAGTTGAATTGACTATAAACTGGTCCCAACCTTAATGTATATGGGGGAGTTTTTATGTTGCAGCATTTGATTCTTCCTTACTGGCTCAACTTTTCAGTATAATGGTTTGTTGCTCTTGAGATAATCGTTTGCAAACTTGAACAAGCTGCAGTAAGATTTGCATCATGATTATAGACTGAATAGCAGCTATTCCATCTTTTACTCCACACTAAGAACAAGAGGTATTATTATTGTCATCATTATCATCTTCATTATTATTATCCTTATGCTAAATTAGGAAAAGGACAAACTACATAGAATACAGTGATAGATGAAAGAATGGGTTGAACAAAAGTTTGCTTTTACATAATAGAGCCTTTGGAATTTAATTTCCTTCCAGTTAACAAAACTAATTTTAAAAGGGCAAGTTTACTCAAGTGCAAATAATATAATACTCATGTCTGTGACTAATAGAATGAGTTTTTAAAATAATGAAGTAGGCTACATAGGCAGCATGTATTTTATTTAAAGATTTGTCCTTCACTCCCCTTTGATTGTAGAGGCACAGTAGACTGCTTAAAAAGTTGATTAAGATCATTTTTTTCTGCATACAGTAAACCCTCACCTACCTAGACCTCAGCCCTATGACTTATTTTCATATATGAAATAAGGACAGAGCCAACACAGATTTGTATGTATCCAAAAAAGCTGGGCAGCGAGGTCCAAACAGTAAATCTCAGACCTTTTGCTCAGAGGACAGAATCTCCACCCTTCATAAGATGACTTCATCTCAAACTATCCCTATCTGCCTTAACCCCTGTCCCATGGGGCTTTTTCTCATCTATTAATAAAAGTCCAGAGACACAGACTAGATGGAATATTGGATCTGGTTAATGTTCAACTACTTAAGTAACTAAAATTGTACCGTATCTCTTTATGTCTAATATATGCCTTTCAATGCCTTCTAACCTCTTGCTTTCATCATTCCTGTTATATACAATCACTACTTTAGTCAGGAACTTTTCTTCTCTGTTCCCCTGTCCTTCCTTGACTTTCATTTCTGCCCTAGTCCTCTCTAGGCACACTCTATTGCTGGGGCTTTAAAATTTTAATTTATTAATTTAATTTTACATTAATTAATTAATTAATTTTTGTTACATTAAACTACCAAAGTAACTTGCCTCCCATTAGGAAAGGTATCATTTCACCAAAAAAAATGATAATATAAGGATACATATATGTCTTGTTTATTTTATTAGTTCTTTCTCTGGAGTGGGTTTACACAAGTTGTTTTTCAAACACTATTTCTGTTGCTGTACATAACATTCTCTTGATTCTGCTCATTTCATTGTTAATAATTTCCTATAGGTCTTACAATGTTTTTTTTAATCAGCCTACTCATCATTTCTTAGTTTGCTATGCTAGTAGTTTCTTTCATTAATAATATTTTGTCAAAACCTTAGAATCCCTCTCTGCTCAACTGTCTACCCATCTTGCTGTTTGTTTACTTTAAGTAACACTCAGCATCTTCTTTCCTTTTTCTTATCTTTATTATTCCTGGGTTGCTTGAATAAGTCACAACACTGGCTTAATGTTCTCTCTTGAATTCAGAAGTTCCCTCATTGCTGACTTGGACTTGGCTACTACTTTATTCATCTCATTCTTACATTTTAAGGCATTTCAAACCATTGCAATTCTTTTTTATCTTTTTCACTCCACTGAAAGCCCCAATTTATTTAAAATATTAAAGCTTTTTGATCTCAACTCCTTCCATTCTCCTCTTCTATACCTCAAAAATCTCACTATAATTTTATTGGTCTTCTCATCTTTATTGGTCTCAGAGAATGAGACTGACTTTTTCCCCCAGAGGTAGAACAAAGAAAGAGTTTATTCATTTTTTCCATGCTAGTCTATCCTTCAGTTGTCAGATTGATCTTTCTGAAGTGCAGGTCTGACTATTGTCACCTTATCAATAAACTCCAGTGCCTCCATATTATCTACCTTATAAAATATAAAATCTTTTCTTTGGCCATCAAAGCCCTCTAATAACCATTAACTTCTTTCCCCTAATTTTCAAGTGTCTAACTCCTCCCATCCACTCACCCCCATTTTGTACTCTGTGGTTTCAGGACAATGATGTTCTTGCTATTCCTCAGGTAAGACACTCTATCTTCTGATGGGGCATTTTTACTGGTTGTCCCTCATGCCTGGAAAGGTCTCCTACCTTATCCCTGTTTTCTGGAATCTCTGATTTCCTTTAAATCCCAACTAAAATCTCACATTTTACAAAAAGTCTTTACACAAGCATCTTCTGCCTATTGATTATCTCCAGTTTAGTCTACATAAAACTATTTGAACACATTTTTCCCCTTGTCTCCACCAATATACTATGAACACCAAGAAGGGAGTGACTATTTTTTTTGGTCAGGTATCCTCAAAAAAAAAAAAAAAAAAAACAAGAACACAGAACCTAGTATAGAGTAGGTACTTAATAAGTGTCTGTCCACACAGTATGGTTCCAATAAATTTTCTATCATATTTCTCCATTATTACACTACTTCATTTTATTTTACCACTGTATAGCATACACACACACACACACACACACACACACACACACACACACACACAGAGGCTATTCCTCACACTTAAAATACACATATTCTCTCCATTTCCACCTACTGAAATTCTTATCTTCTTTATCGGTGCAGTTGCCACATTCCCCTTAAAACCTTAGATCATGGTATGTTCTGTATTAAGAATCTAAGGCATATTCACTCTCCAGTATATGCAACAGTGAGCTGCAATATATAATCAATTCTTCCAGCAGGGTAGTTTCAATTCCCTTATTCATTGTCAGCAATAGAATTTAGGAAGAACAAACTGTCGAGCAAAAGAGATGCTTGAAAATTTCACTGAGATGATTTTCTTTTTCTGATTTGCATAGGAATTTTATGGAGTTCTCTCACATGGAAATATTATTCCTATTTCTGTTTTGTCTATTTCAAAAGTCCAAGTATGTGCCAGGCACTGTGCTAAGCTCTCATTTGATTGCCACAGCATTCCTAAGAGTTAGGTGCTATTATTATCCCCATTTCACAGTTGAGAAAACTGAGGCAGAAAATGGTTAAGTGAATTGCCAGAGTAACACGCCTAGTAAGTGTTTGCATTCAGATTTGAGCTCAGGTCTTCTTGGCTCTAGGTCCAGGGTTCTAGCCACTTTACTTCCTAAAGTATTCAAATCATCTTTCATCTTGGACTTACCAGTGAAAATGGAGAAAAAATGGGGAGTACAGGATTCTAGATAGGATGATACTACCAGCCCAAGAAGACCAGGGTTCCAGTTTTACTTCTAATTCATACTGTTTATATAATCTTTAGCAATTCACTTAACCTTTCAGGACTCAAATCTCGAGAAGTGCCAATTTGATAGTGGGAGAAGTAGTTCCCTTAGCTGGAGATTCATCAGACCACTGGAATTACAGAACCTGTTCCTATACCTATTCCTTTGGAGGAGGGAGTGTAAAATCTCATGGTTTATACTGAAAATTATCAATTAATGAGAGAGAATATTTGAAGCATTTTTTAAAATGTGGAATAAATATGGGTTTTAATATGGAGGCAAATCAGTCTTCTATAGAAAATGGAAACAAACTGATATTTAAAGTTTTAAAGGCATTTTGAATGTGTGACTGTCATACTGGGAAAATAAATAGTATCAAGTTATTTCATAATTCATGTTAAACGAAAACCACAAAATTGCCAAAGACCGAAAGTGATATTCATTTTCTTTACTGAGCATGTCAGATGTGAACTTCTGGCCCCTACAGACTGTAAGAACAAGGCAGACGAAGGTCAACTTCTTCATTTTGAAATTTTCACCTTAAAGGTTTAAGGTATATGCACAGTTTAACCCTGAGCTAACATTTGGAAAACAGTTCTCTGGTCAGAAAGCAAAATTTCTCATGCATCAGCTACTTTATTCTTGATTAAAAATAAGAATCTTAATATTTTTTGTAAAAATTAAAGATATTTTTTGAATAATATGATTTTGGATCACATATATAAAGTCAAAGCATCCTTACAGATTATTTAATGAAGGTCTCTTCTTTAATAGAATGGAAACTTAAAGCTAGGGAAAATGAAGGGATATGCCCAAGATTGAAAAGGCAGCAAGCTACAGCAAAGTCTAATCAGAGAAACTAAATTCTGGACTATTTTCCTGATTTATGATGGAACATACTAGAAAATGTAAAGTATGTTTTCCTCATCTATATTTTTCTCCACTCCTTACTGTCTCCCACCCTCCTTATCAAAGCAGGTGCCAGTTCCTGTCATCTCTACCTTCATATCTCTCATTTAAGTCCTCTTCTCAACTCTACCGATGCTGGCACTTTATTATTGTTCATGATCATTTCATGCCTAGACTATTAATATAGTCAGTTGGCTGATCCCTTTCCTCAATCTCCACTTGAGTCCATTCTCCATTCTGCTGTCACTGTGATCTTGCTAAAGAACAAGTTTGATCATGGTGACGTAGTCCTTCATTCAATAAACTTCATTGACTCCCTGGCACCTAAAGGATCAAATATAAAATCTTCTATTGGGGCTTTCTTTTAAAGTCATTTATGGTCTGGCGCCTTCTTCCCCTTTCTGTCTTCTTATTCTTTTCCCTTTTCTCCCCAAAAGTATTTTGCAATTCAATAATGCGGATCTTCTTACAATTGCTTACTAGACACTCCATCCCTTGATTCTGAGCAATTTTGCTCACTCTCTCCTGTAGCTGGAACTCTCTCCCTCCTCATCTTTAACTCTTAAATTCTATGGCTTCCTTAAAATCTCAACTAAAGTAAATCTTTTGAAAGAAGCTTACAGAATCCTGCTTAATTCTAGGGCATTTCCTCCACTCATAATTTCAAATGTATCTTATAGACACCTTGTTTGTATTCAGAAGTTTTGTAGGTTTTTTTTTCCCTCCCTTAGACTAGAAGCACTGTAAACAATGGTTACTGTCATCATCCCAAAATTTCTAGTTTGTGGCTGTTATGATTCTCTTAACAGTAGTTTTAAGGGTATATTTGATATTTAGACTTTTGGTAACTGCAAATTCTATTCTTTTGTAAATGGAAACAAATTGACATTGGTTATTTCAAAAGTATACTTCTATATTTGTACATGTATCTATATAAAAATACAAGCATTTGAAATTTCTTCATGATTCAGATACCAAACTCATTTTCCAGTATATGAAATATCAAGGAAAAAGCCACAAGTGAATATGAATCTACTTACCGTACCTATAGCACATATAAGAGAATGGAGATTAACTCATTAGGATTAGAAGTTAATATCAGAAATTCTGGCCAAGAGAAAACAATGGCATATTTGTTCTTCATTTTGCCATCAGACTGACTAAAAATATGAATATTTGTGGGACGGATGGGGCCCTGGGCTTTGCAAAAGTTCCCCAAATCAAATTGAGGCCATGCAGACCCCTATTTCTAGGATCATACCTGATGAATTAGTTATGTAGTATGAATCTGACCTTTCTTGATCCTTCGTCCTCTCAGCCAGTTATAATGAGCAAAGACCTCAAATCCTCAGCTTGATATCATTTTGTTTTCCTTTCAATCAGTATCTCAGAATAAGGGTCCTTAAATGTTTTTATTATTGTTACTGGTCATGGACCTCACTCTCATTCTAATGAAATTTATGGGGTCTGTTCTCAGAATGTTTTAAAATGTATAAATAAAATAAATATAATTACAAAGGAGATTGATTATCCTGAAATAAAAATGAAGCAATTAAAGAGTAAGAGAACTGATTAATTTCCCTTTCCACACCAAGAAACATCTTAGGTATTCAGAAAAGAGCATTGTCTGTTATTCAAAAAAATACTTATTGAACATTAACTATATAGAAGATGCTGCTTTGGTCTCAAAAGATATTGTTATATATACATGTATCACACATATACACATGTGTATACATGTGAGTATGCACATGTATAATAAGCATGTATATATGTATGCACATGTGTATACATGCATATATATTTGTGTTTGGTTGAAATTTTTCTATAATAAAATAGGTCTTTAGCCAGAGTAGTTTGCTCAGCTATAAGCACTGACTCCACTCAGCAGGCTACTGATGTTCCAATTTATATATCATTAAAAGACCTCTCAATGTATTCTACTCTTGCCTTTGCATCAGGCAGCAATTTCCATTCTCTAATAGGCTTTCATTTAAAACACCTTAGGCTGTTCAAGAAAGGAAATAAATTAAACAAATTGACAGCTTTACATCCTCATTCAGTCTTGTTAAAATTTCAGATAGAGTGGCTTTATAAGGAACCCTCTTTCTGTCTCACCGGCAAATGGTGAACTTGGTACTAGTTTTATATGAGTACATTTGTCAATATTTCAGTCTTTAGGTCAAGTAAGTTGTCTCTATTATATTCTTTTTATCCTGATGCTGTGCTACTAAACACATTTAGAAAATTTTTATCATGCTATTTTAACTTTATAATTTATTATGGGTATTCTGGTGGTCAACCCAGATCGAAACTTGTCTATTTCTTAGGAGATACTTTCATGCATTTGGGTGGCTAGTCTTCTTGCCTTGGACATTTCTGCATGTTGTTGTTAGTCAGGTACCCAATCTATCATTGAGCTTGTACTTCAGTTCAGCTTTCTACAGCAAGGACATTCACAAATGTACACTTCAAGGAACCAGATACTGATACATGGCACAATAAGAAATTAGAATGAAGTTTTATTGGGAGTTTGAGTCATTTATTTCATTTTTAAATATATTAAAATGTTGTGATTCAATTTCACATTGGGTTTGTGAAGAAATTTTTGAACTTCATTCATGATTCCCAGTGACTGAATTATTTTTTTAAATGAACATAGGTCAGTCACACAGGCAATGAGTCGCAAAACTGGGATTTGAACTTGGTCTTCATGCCTCTGATTTCAGCGCTCATTCATGCTACCAAGTAGCACAGTATCTCTTACTTGAAATTGGACTCTCAGGGAAATATTGTCTATATTACTTGCCTTAGAATAAATCTCTATAATTCCTTCACGTCTTTAGCATATCTTGGTGGCTAGAATTGAACCAATTGTCTGGAATTCAGTGATATAATCATACAGCTTCATTTTTTCAAATTGGGTCAAAGTAAGAACTCAGGTTGGTAGTTAAATAGGGGGTACTCTCAGCTTGTACCTTTCTTGTTCACATGAATATATCCAGATGGTTTATATATTATTCAATAAACTCTGCAGCTAGAACAACTCAGTGTATGGTTTTGTCTTTTTTCCTTGAAATCCCAAACCTAACATATAAAAGGAAGGATGTCAGATGTTATAAATTATGACTGAGTTGATAATGTCATTTTACATTTTTATGTAAGTTAGTAGGAGATGAAAAAAAATACGCCTTGATTTCCATATAGGTTATATCAATTAAAATTACATTCTGGACTACTACAGCCACACAACAATATTATTCACTTTTACAACACCTAGTAAGGAATATGCTGACCATTGGCTTAGCATACACTGAGCTAAAAGATTTCAGATTTTCTGGGAATCCCCTTGATAGCTGCCATATTGTGATTACTCATAAGACAGATCTCTGTCTTTATTTGGTCTTTTACTCTCCCATAAGTCTTTACCAATTTGGTGAATTAACTTTGCTTAGATAAATTTCCTAATTCTTTCTCTCCTTTCCTCCTTATCCCAGTAAATCCCTTTTTCTCACCTTTTTTTTTACAAAATTCAATCTTCTGCTCACATTTTTGTAGAATCTTTGTAACTCCTCTAATAATGATGAAGTTCTTAGAAGTTAATATCTTCCCATATGGAAACTTAAACAATTTGACATTATTGAGTCCCTTATGACTGCTTTTTTATATTTACCTTTTTTTGATTCTCTTAAGTCTTGCATTTAAGAGTAAAATTTTCTATTTATTTCTGGTCTTTTTATCAGGAATACTTGAAAGTTCTGTATTTCTTTAAATATCCAAGTTTTCCCTTAGAAGAGTGAACTCTTTTTTGCTATGTGGGATATCCTTGTTTATAATTCCAGTTCTTTTGTCTTTCAGAATATCATATTCCAAGCCCTATTCCCTTTTCATGTGGATCTTGAATCATTCTGACATAATCCTGATTGTGGTTATAGAATATTTGAATAGTTTCTTCCTGGCTGCTGTGTTATTTGGAATTTTGGGGGTTCTTTTGAGGGTTATTTGGGGTTCATTTGAGTTTTAAATATTTAAATATATGACATAAACTTCCCGTGGACGTTTAGCAGACTTGGAAACTACATTTCCCATGATTCCTCTTGTAATACAGGTAGACAGGAAGTAGAGAACAGTATAAGACTCCTGAGGTCATTGGGGGAGGCCTCCTTCCTAAGAGGCAGCCAGGTAGGCAGGAGGTAATGGCGGGTGATTTGAATTAGATCTTAGCAGGCTCATGGTCTTCTTGAATTTACCAACATGACTTTAAATAAAATATTAATACTTTTGGATATATCCATCTATATCAAATTTATTCGTAACAGTTTGGTGAACCACACTGGGATTGTAATTCCCAATTTTTCAGATAGCCTACCAAGCCATGCAACTCTGAGATACCTCCAGATCCTTCCTGGGGCCTCAGACCTGCTCTTGTGCTATTTTTGGCCACTCTGCTCAGTTCTTCTGAGCATTTTTTAAAAAGGGAAATGCCATTTTTCCAACAGCCTGTTCCTGGCTGCTAGTTCATACATTCCCCATGAACTTGGTTTCAAAGACTGCCAGCCCTGCCCTACAGACCCTCCCTGGCTCCTTAGCCTTTTCCTGCCACCCAGTGCTTATCCCTACTCCTGCTATGTTGAATGTCTGATGCTCTGCCCAAATATCAGTTTCCTGCCTTGCTGCTGCTGCTGTTTCTGCTATTGATATCGAACCCCAGTCTCTGCTTCTGGAGTTGCTTCTGCTGCCGCCTGAGTCTTGGGAAGTAAACCCTCCCTTCTCTCTCATTGCCCGCATCCTCGTAGACATTAATGACTTTTAACCTGAAGGGAGCTTCTACTCCACTATCGCCCTCCACCTGGTTTCTTCTAAAACCTGACCTAGGCTTTTCTATCCCCCACCCTAGTTGGCTTCCACGTGGGCCCTAGCTTCTACTCTTCAAACAGGAAGTATAATGGCAAATGTGGGCCTCATGGCCTATTTCAAACTATTCCTTGCGATTATCTTGCCTGAAACTCAGGGGAGAAATTCACCCAGTACACACTCTAGGCCTGCCCAAGACTTTGAACTATATACCCTTATGGAGTCATTCACACTGTGCTCAAGCGCAGAGCTCAGTTAGAAGGAACTTGAATTGGACCAGAGGTGGATTTTAAAACTTCAGAACTGAATGAGTTTTGTTTCTTTTTTAAAAGTCTCTGTATCTTATTGTATTTTGCTGATTGTTGTTTTTATGATTTAATTTTGTTGTTTTACACTGATTTTTCTCTTACCCTAGATCATTTAAGCTAATGAAGTTTTGGCTGCTAGATTAATTCTGTTTATGATTTTATTGTAACTCTCAAATAGTGAACAAATCTATTAGAACTGGTAAAAAAAAAGTTTTTTTTGACTACATAGCTTGTAATCTGTTCCTCATATTGTATTTCCTGATTTCTTTAAGGTTCCATTTTTTTAAGTTTACTTGTATTAATCCAATTCTGTTATCTGTACCATTTATGAACATCTTAAACTTTTTTAAGTTGTAAAAAAGCCCATAAGCCTTATGTATACTGAATTTATCATCTCAACTATAGGATCACATACCTTAAGTTTTTATTCTATCTTGATAATTGTGTACAACCTTGGAGATTTTAATGCCTTGAGAATTTAAATTATAATTTTATAAGAGGTCTTTAGAATTGACTTTAGATGCCTAGTACCCTTCTGTATAAATGATAAGGTTTTATTATTTATTATAAAGAATATTGTCTTAAAGGGGTAGAGGAAACATATGAGAGTTTCCTACCCATTTTTTTTAATACAGGAAGCCAGGAGAGCTCCTGTATGCTTGATGTTTAGTCTCTATGTTTTTACTTGCTTTCCCATCAGAAGGATCTAGAATTCCTGAGAATAATTTAGACCCAGAAGGTTTTTTTTTAAATCATATTATTTTTAGGCTCTGCCCCACAATTGCTATGGAGGCAATAATAGAGTTTTTTAAGAAAATATCTTAGCCAAGGTTGAATGATTTACTATACCTGTTGAATTTGTAATAAGTATAGAATTTTTTTAAACATCATAGCAAGTGATTATAATATGGGTTTGGTTGCTATTGTCTTTAAATGTGTTATTGGAAATTATGGTACTTTATTTGAATGTGCATTATAAAGCTGCCATTTTGCAAAAACCATTTACACTCACAGTTCATGCAAAAGCTTAACAGGAAATGGATCTCATGTTGGGGTGAAAAACCTTTCACTAATTCTGAGCTGTATATTTTTTGATTTTTAAAACATTCTTTTATTTTTCTTCCTTGCATGTGCAACATAACGTGTTCTTTTCTCTCATTTTTATGCTTGAGAGCATTGCATTTTTCCCCCTGGATTTTAAATTTTCTTATTGCTTTTCCTTTTAATTTTTTTTATATAGAGCTTTTGATTTTTTTCCTTTTTCTCATTTTTGTACTTAAAGTACATATAATCAATATTAATCCTTTTTTGATTTTACAATGATAAAAGCTTAATATAAATATATATTTGCTATAACATTAATGCATATCCAGAAAGTCTTAGACTATGGTAACCTGCCAGTTATTGATAAATATTATGGGACTGTGATTAACGTCTCTCTGTCTGATTCCAGGAGAAGTGCTAAAAAGAGCCACAAGGTCATAGAGACCAACTGAGAATCTGCAAAGTGCCAAGGAGCAAAAGGTCTTGCAGACCAGAGATTGAGGAAGTTCTATGCCAATACTGAAGGGCTTGAAACTAGAGTTTGAGGTTCAGGGTTGCAGTTTCTAACATGTTAGAGGCCAGACTTCTCCTGAGCTTCAATTCCTAGCAAGGACCTAAGATCAGCTATCATTATGGCTTTGCACACATATTTGGTCTTATTATTTCTCTTACATATAGAACGGCAAATTTCTGTAGTCCTGGCTCCTGATCTGGTAATTGAAAACTGCTTAAATCACTTTAATTGGGTCTTGATTCAAGGACCTGATATGAGTTTATTTTTTTCCTTACATTTTTGCACATAAGATTTTGACACTTTTCATTTCATTCACAAGTTAATTTTTTTCTCTTTTATTTAGATTTTATTCTTTTTTTATTTCTTTTGCCAATTGATTTCATACAACCCCATGACTCAGCCATGTATCCTTAGCTGCCCTGGGGTACCCTCTTCAGGGGAGAATGTGTTATTTGGAATTTTCCTCAGGGGTGTGTGTAAGTTTTATAACCATAATGTCTGTATTATAATCTATAATGAAAAATTTTAACTCTTTTAAGAGTAATTTCAGGGGGGAAGTATAATTCTCAGAAGGAAATGTATGTTTTATAATCTATAATGTAAAGTTTAAATTCTTTTGAGAGTAATTTCAGGATAAGAAATTTGTCATCTCTCCAGAATCCAGACAATGAACATGTTTGGAGAAAGCACCATGAAGATGCATGAAGAGGCTTCACTGGATCATGAAGATCCAAATTGAACTTTGGGGTGCAGTTGATTGAACCATGGGCAGTTGAATGCATTTGTTAAAGTATTTTCCCTATGAACTTGTATCTCTGAAATTTTGTTATAAAAGCCTTGGTAGTTTCATTTTTGGGATCTTTTAAAAATAATATTCCTTGCATTCTTTCCATTTATTTTTTACCCCTCCAGTTATAGATTATTTGGTTAGTTTTTCTTGCTAGTTTCTAGGCTTGTTCTTTGATTATGACTTTCAGGTAGCCCAATAATTTGTAAATTATTTCTCTTTGATCTATTTTCCTTTTCAGTTGTTTTTCTGATGAGATATTCACTTTTTTCTTTTTTTCCTCATTTTTTATTTGACTCTGTTTTATTATTTTTTGACATTTCATGGATTCATAAACTTCTAATTGTCCAAAATGCTTTTGTAAAGAGTTTATTTTTATGTTTACCAATTGCACGTAATAATTTCCACATACATTTTCTAAAGTTATATGATTTAAATTGTCTCTATTACTCCCTTCACTTCGCCTTCACAAAAATGGTAAGAAATCTGATCTGGGTTTTACATGTATAATAATGAAAAAAATATTTCTATATTGTTCATTTTCATAAGAGAATAATCATATAAAACCAAAATCAAAAAATAAAAACACAAATAAACTAAAGGGAAAAATAGTATCCTTTGATCTACATTCCAACTCCAACAGTTCTTTCTCTGGAAGTGAATGGCATTCTTTATCAAAAGTCCTTCAGAATTTCCTAGATTATTGTATTGCTGAAAGTAGTTAAGTCTTTCACAGTTAACTAATTCTAATTTTTAAGATATTTTTCTCAATTGACCTTTTTACATATTTTTCCCATTTTTCCAATTCTGTTTTTAAGAAATTATTTTCATGAGTAAATTTTGGTACCTCTTTTTTCATTTGCCAATTTTATTGTCTTAGGGTGATAATTTCTTCAGTAGTTTGTGACTTTTCATTAAGCTTTTAATTGTCTTTACTATTATTTTCTTCCTTTTCTTTCCTTTCCTTTCCTTACCTATTTCCTCCTCTACCATTCTTATTTTGAAAATCATTTTTAGCTCTTCCAGGAATTCTTGGTTGTTCTTGTGTTCAGTTTGTTGTAGGGTTTTGTTTGTTTGCTTTGTTTGCTTTGTTTTCACTTTAAGGCTTTACCTGAAGCTATTTTTGACTTCATTGTCTTTTTCTGAGTTTCTATTTTAATCTTCCCTGTTACACTAATTTTAAAAGTCAATTTCTTTTTTTGTTGTTTGCTCATTTTTCAACATTATTTTTTCATTTTTATCTTTTTGTTTACATTGAGCTTTGTTACCAGTGCTGGATTGGGAGAGTCACTCTCTCCAGCTTCCAACATTTTTTTGCACTTTTGTTTTTAAAACTATTTCTTTGGATTTGGAAGTTTTCAGTCCTTCAAAGTGGTGTAATCTGAAGAGAGAAGTAGTAAATGTTATCCTGTTCTGCACTCTACCCCTTTTCCAGGGAAGGCCCCTGGTCCTTTGGGTTTGAAATTGAGACCATTCCTCCAGCCCCATTTCCTTTGGGACTTAAAACAATACTGCCTCTCAGGGCTTCTCTTCCTTAATTACTGAACTTGCTCCTCTTTTCCACTGAACTATTATCCAGAATTGACTATCTGCAACAGTTCCCCAAAAGTACTTGATACCTAGCAAATAGGTCCCATGTAAACTCTTTCTGATGAGTTTCCAAATCTCTTTACTGTTTTTGGCATGAGAGTTTCTAAAGATGCTACTGCTTTTACTTTTCTCATCTGGTCTCACCACTGACTTTTCAACTAAATGGACTTTGGGTAGCTAACAATTTCTATGTCACAGATCTCTTTTATACAGCTAAAGTTGTCTTGAATTGAGAGAATGCCTCACTCTAACCTTTGGTTGCCTATGCCACTCCAAAAATAATTTAGAGGTATTTTAAATATTATATTATATTAAATATTGTATTATGTTATATTAAAATATCACAATTAAGAATATGATTAATTTGATTTTTTGATATTGATATGGTAATTTGATCAATGAAAGTCAGACATGTTTTTAATTGAAATATTCTAAATGAATTAGTGAAATATGACAGATTTTAAAAGATTCAAATTATTCATATACTTGAAATATATAACAAGTAATTTTGTTTGATTTTAATATTGGGCTGATATCTGAATATAAATAAATAATATTTATGTCAATAGGCATTATTAAATTACATCAATTTCTGTAAGTTATACTTCTAAGTGGAGACAGTAATGAAAAATGAGCAGTAATAAAAGGTTTCTTTTTACTACTGGAGACAAATAAATACTTCAATCCTATGTTCTAATAGCACAATGCTAGTGGAGTAGGAAAACAGTAATTGATATGCTTTCCTCCTCTAAAATCATTAAATTAATTTTCTCTGTAAACTTTTTCAGTATCATCTCTACAAAGAGAAAGAATAAAGGTGCAAAATAGCAAATATGAAATAATCCTCACTCAGATGAAATAGTATGGAAGATGGAATCTAGATACTTTCTACTAGGTGAATTCTCTATTTCACACATCAAATTAAAGATAGTCTATTGTTTTCTTTCAATAGACATTAACTAAAAGCAGTTGCTGGGATAAATTATTCCTTAGAAGTAATTTTAAGAATGTTTGAAATTATATTATGGAAGGAATTCCTGAAATGGAAACATCTAAGCCTTGATCCACATGTATATGACATTTCATCTTAAAACAACAACAGAAAGGGAAAAAAAAGGTTCCTTTTCACTCTCTACTTTGCTCTGAATAGATATACAAAGCAAATAAAGAAGCAGAAAATCCAGTTATGATTTGGGAGGTTTTGGCTGATATTTTGATTTAGATATAGTAATACTCTATTGTTGACCAGAATCTCAGAAAAGATCAAATGAGAAGTGCCTCCATTGAGCAGTAAAGGAATAGATTTTAGATCTTATATTTTTCAGGAATTCTGTAATAGAAGAAGCTCAAAGTCAACAGTATGCATAAGAACAAAAAAGAAAACTATTTTAATTTAATTCTATGAAAAATGGCCAGATCTGGATTTATTCCTCTATCCAACTCTTCTCTTTTGTTACATGATATAAATATAAAAAATATTAAGAGACATCCAATCTAGCATGACAAAGTGGTATAATAGAGAGTGGAAGTCAGGAAGTGAGTTCATATTCCACTTTTACTATTTAGTAGATGGGTAAATATTACCTAACTTTTCTAAGTCCCATTTCCACTGTGTATTTTATAGGGATGGAAACATATTAAATAATTCACGAATGAGCCTTCTGTTGGGTTGACATGAAAACTCATTTGATATATTTATATCTAATATATCTTTCTATACATATGTATGTATGCATGAATACATAAATAAACTTAAACTAGCTACCACTCCTTCCTAAAAAGCAACATCCTCCTCTCAAAGCCTTTCTTTGTAGATGGCTCAGAATTTTCCAGGTAATTTGGTTTCCATCAGCAGCTCTACTGGGTTTTGACTCTAAGAACATCAAGCCCCAGCCTTGGGACCTTAGTACTACCTTCACCCTACATCACGGCCTGAATTTTCAGCTTCCTTTTGAGTGTGTTCTTCTCTTATTAGATGATAAATGCCTTGGAAGAGGAGGAGTGACAGGAAGTTGTGGGGGAAAAGGAACATAAGAGACCAGCATTGTCTAGGGAATCATTCCTTTCCTTGTGTTTGGAGTGACTGGCTGAGATTCCTGCTTTGGCTTTGGAGGAAACTTTTTCCCAGGATCCTGCTTCAAAATCTATGTGGAGATCAGACTTGGGGAAGCCTCTTCTGGGTCTGAGCCAGACTTTACCAGAGAAGCACTAGGAATTCTGGGAACATGGCAGCTTAGAAGCAGCAAGGCTCCAGACGTCTGTAAACCCTTCAACACTGATCGAGGATAAGGGGCTTTGAGGGGGCAGAAAACCAAAGCTGACAACAGAACAGAGTTGGGGGGATCCTCCTGCTGAACCCAAATTAAAAGGTATGGGGGGAAAAAGCCTGAATTCTTGAACTGTTGGGCTCGAGGGGAAAGGGAAAAGGAAGATCCCAGGTCCCTTCCCATACTTAATCTGGCAAGTCTCCAACAGATCCTGCAATCTCTGGGATGGCAAGGGCGCTAGTCCAGAGGAAGTACCTCACTGGCACAGCTGTGCCAGACACAAGGTTTTGATCACAGACAATAGGGAGACAGCTGGAGTATAAGCACATAAAGGGTGACCAAACACTTCATCTTGCAATCCCCTCCCTGCCTGCCCTTTCTCAAGGTTTTGGCCTCAGGGCACATTGAACTCTGCAGATCAAGAATCCTTCAGAGGGCAGGGAAACACCAACACCCATCCCCCATAGATTTTAGTGAAAGTAGCCAAAATCACATCTTTAGCTTTTACTACCAGCTGGGGAAGTTCCAGCATCAGGGCCCACTTATCTAGTGAGTCAACAGAGCAGAGAAGTGATTTCCAGGACTTAATAGCCCAAATCCAAAGATCCAGCAAATAATCAGAGGACCAAGATTACAGCCAATTACAGGGGGGAAAGAAGGATGAAACATGAGTAAATAATAGAAAAAGAAAAAAGAAATTACAATTGACAGCTTCTATCCAGTAAATGAACAAAGAGCAAATGGATCAAAGGAGGGCCAGGGAACACCAAGAAAAAACAGAGAAACTCCAGTGAATTGAACACAGGTTTGGAAGAACTCAAAATTCAATTAACTCATGAACTCAAAAAAAAAAAATCAAAAGGGCCTTAAGACAATTTGAAAAAGGATATACATGAACTAAAACAAGAAAATAGTGTCTTGAAAGTCAAAATCAAACAGTTTGAAAACAAGGCAAAGAAGGTGAAAGACTATGACCTACAAAGAAAATCAGACAAGAAGGAGAAGGATGACCAAAAAGTCAGGGATGAAATTCAATCTTTAAAAATTAAAATCCAACAACTAGAAGCAAATGACTTCACAAGGCAGCAAGAATATATAAAACAAAATAAAATAAATAAAAATTTTGAGGAAAAATATGAAACACCTCGTTGCCAAAACTTCAGGAAAACAGATCATGGGGAGACAATTTAAAAATTATTGGACTACCTGAACATCATGACAAAAGGAAAAGCCTGGACATTATGGAAATTATCCAAGAAAACTGCCCTGAAATCATTGAACAAGAGGGAAACATGGAGATTGAAAGAATCCACAAATCACCTGCTACATTTAATCCACAACTGACAACTCCCAGGAATATTTCAAAATTCAAGAACTACCAGAGGAAGGAAAAAAATATTACAAGGTGCTAAGAAGTCATTCAGATACCAGGGAACCACAGTTATCCACAGTTAGCCAAAATGTAAGAGGGAGATTTTAGGTATTTTATAGATATATATTTAAGGTGTGGCCACCAGGAATCAATAATTCAGATTCATTCCATAATTAAAATAGACCCAAGTCAGGATCGGGTTTAAAGTAGTTTATTTACAATTAGGAAGGCTAGAAGGTAGGGAAATAGAGAGAGGGAAAGGCTAGTCTGGACCTGCAGAGGCCAGGACAGAGAGAGAGGGTTAAAAGGCTAATTAAACTAAATTACATGCCACAAGGCCTTAGCAATCAGAGAGGCAAGAGCCTACTTAAGGTACAGTCTGGAAAATGCCAAGGTAGGCCAAGGAAGTCAGCCTAACTTACCCACATGACAATTCAGAGTGGAAGCAGCCTGAGGTCTCAGCCAAGATCCATCAGCACCAAGTTCAAAGCAGGAACCACAGTGTTATCCTAACACAGGATCTAGCTGCATGTGCACTGAAGGACCAGAAGGCATGGAATATAATATTCTGGAAAGCAAGGGAACTGGTCTACAAACAAGAATCAACTACCAGCAAAACTGACTATATTCTTGCAGAGGAAAGTATGGTGACTTAGTAAAATTGAAGACTTCCAAGCATTCATGAAGAAAAAACCAGACTTAAGCAGGAAATTTGATGTCCAAACACAGAACTCAAGAGAATCAGCAAAAGATAATTAAGAGAGGGGAAAAACAATTTAAGGAACCCAATAAGAGATGATATTGGTAATTCTTAAAAATTGTTATTATCATCAGGGTAGTTAGAAGAAGTATAGTTAGAGGGAACAGTGGCAAACTGTATAGGATGAAATGACAAGATATGTATATATGTATATATATATATATATATATATATATATATATACACACATATATATAAAACTAGAGGTAAAAAGAAAGAGGATAATATTATGAGAAATGGGAAAAGAGACAAAATGCAGTAAATTTATATTCCATTAAGAAGAACATGGTGGGAGCAGGGGAGAAGACCAATACACTGG
>NC_058135.1:94029924-94118988 GCF_016433145.1 Gracilinanus agilis
ATATATATATATATATATATATATATATATTTTTTTTTTTTTATTAGCTCCTTGGTGGAAGAGTGGTAAGGGTGGGCAATGGGGGTCAAGTGACTTGCCCAGGGTCACACAGCTGGGAAGTGTCTGAGGCCAGATTTGAACCTAGGACCTCCCAATAGGCCTGACTCTCAATCCACTGAGCTATGCAGTTGCCCCCTGTTTTGTTTTTTTTTTATTTTTGCAAAGTGTCTTTCCCCACATACTTTATTTTCTGTCTTTGTGCCTTTGAACTGGCTGGTACTCAGATATGGGATGCATCTCTCTTCTCCAGTTCTTAGAATCTCATTTTTAAAAAAATTATCAGCCCACAGACCACTTTCCAATTTACTTAGCCAATGATACCTCTCCAACTTGTATATACACGGTATCCTCCATGAAATAATGTAAGATCTTTATGGATAGGAACATACTTACTTTTGACTTTATATCCCTGCTACTAAGTCAGTACTGAGTAAAATTGTTTGTTGAATAATTTGCTTTCTTTATAATGTGCATCAAAGAGGCTTAGAGAATAGAGTGCTGGACCTGGAATCATCACATCTAAGTTTAAATCTGGCCTCAGAAACATGCTATCCCAGTGACCCTATAGCAAGTCATAGTCTCTCTTTCCCTCAGTTTTCTCATCTGTAAAATGGGGATAATAATAAAACTTCTTTTTCAGGGTTATTGTAAAGTTCCAATGAAGTAATAATTGTAAAGCATTTATACAGTGGCTGGCACATAGTAAGCACTGTATAAATGACATCTACTAATACTAGTACTTCTATTACTATTACTACTACTACTGTAACAAAAGAAAGAGGGAAGCAATAACTCTTATTACCTCTATTTTATAGCTGAGAAAACTGAGGCTTAAGGAAATTATATTTCTGTCGACACATAACAAAGAATTGTGAAAGTAAGCATTAAATTTTGCATCCTCTTACTTCAAAGTGCATTTTTGGCACATTTTCTGCATAGAGGACAATCTCTTTCTCATGTTGAGACAAGCTCTGAATTGCCAGCCTATTGTTCCTAGTTTGACTTCCTGGATGGAGATCAAACAGGCCTCCTCCTTCTAGATGGAATCCCTTTACAAGCCTAAATCTGACACTAGTAACAGTTTAAGATGTCAGAAGATCACAAATGAATTATGTAAGCTCTATCATTATGGTTACATAGGCATCACTCATTTTAAAATTCTGCACATATAAACCCTAAGTGTCTGATTACTAGAACTGAGAGTATATTGGAATGAAAAACACAGTTTTCACCTCTTTTGCTCTCTGGGAATAAAATTGATATGATCTCAGGTACAAAGGCAGAGCTTTACATACCATTAGATAGAAATGACTTAAGGATGAGGGTGAGTGAGAGTATACCACAAACAGGGAGAAAATGAGAGGCTGAACCCATGAATGCAAGGTTATTATTCAATATTTCATCTGTTTCCGTAATATTTCATTGTTTCCGACATAATTCATATAATCCCAGTTTCAAAGAATATATACAAATCATTATCCTATATACATATTTATAGAAATTCTAAAAGGAAAGTGGTTTCTTTAGAACCTCATCATATACATATATATATATACATGCTTATTAATGATCTCATATTGTGCAGACACATCTCACATATCTATTTTATCTCTGTTAAGTGATAGGCATTTGGATTTTTTGATTGAGAGCCTGAAAGTCTCTCATTTACAAAGTTTTGAACTTTTCATTATCTATGTTGATTTCTCTTAGTAAAGATTTCTTGAAATGTTATTTAGAATATTTTGTTAGATTTTTGACAAATTAAAGGAAAGGGGGGGGGAAGTAACTCCAAGATATCCCTTTCATCATTGTATTTTCTTTTTATTGATTTGCAATTTTCTCTTCAAATGATGCTCCTAATGGCGTTCACAGTTATCTTTAAAGCATACTTAAATATATCCATATATTTATTATTTCATTGTTTTGAGTACTCCCTCCAGCAATGGAGATCCTAATTCTTCCATATCTTAGAAAATGATTTTGTGAGTTGGCAAGGAAAAGAAGGAAGAAAAGAAGGAAGAGAAGGAATGAAGGAAGAGAAGGAAGAAAGGAAGAGAAAGATTGAGATAGAAAGAAAGAAAAAGAAATAAAGGAAAAAAGTAAGGAAAAGAAAATAGTTAAAAGTTAAATAAAAGGATAAATAATGTTACTTGGTAACTAATATTTTGATGGCTAGTGTTCTATTGATTTAACAGAGATATTTGGGAAGCTGAAGATATGCCAGTGTTCAGTAACTTGCTAGACTCATTCCTCCCCCACTGACAGGCTTGAGTGAAGAGGGAGGAGCATAAACTGGTTCAGTGCTCCTTCTCCCCCCTCCCAACAAGCAGTTAGAAATCAGTTGGAAATTGAGGTTTGGTCTGAACTCTTCTGGCAAGGATAGGCTAGGTAATTCTCTAATGTTGTAGACTTTTCTCAACTTATTTTCCCCACAGGTTTAACTAAGGGATAATAGGAGAAGCTTGATGTCTTGTAGTTACCATGGACTGAAGGAGGATCTCACTCGTATGGGCCACACAGCCTGAAGGAACTAAGCTTGAAAATGGTTGTGAGTATACCCCAAAATAACAGCCAGGCGCTACTCCCAAAAGATAAAGGTTTACTGATGAATGAGGAAGGGAAGGAAGGGAAGTTTGATCAAGGATAGAATAAGGTCTGGGGAGCCCTAAACTGTTAGGATGACACAGCCCCTCTCTCAAGGAGGGAGAAGGTAGCTCTTATATCTAGCTTGGCCTCACCGCCTATAATTAATCTCTTCTACTATCTAAATAACTAAATAACAATTGTGCTGTTGCTGGAAAGGTCTAGTTCAGTTAAACAGGCTAGCTGCTGGGAAGAACCAAAATGGCTTTTGCCACAAGGCCTCCAAAGCAATCAAGAACTGGGATAGCAAGCAGGGTGATATGCTCTCTTCCAACCCCAAGAACCAACTGCCCTCAACTGCCCCAAACTGCCCCCTAACCCAGAGTTCTCTGGGGGAGGGTCTGGAATTCTGGGTTGAGGCTTGACCCTGTATCTTGCAGGAATTCTACCCTGCCATTTTCCATGTTACACTAGTACCCCTAAGCCTGTGTCTCAATGATTTCCAGTTTGGTAGGATATCTCAGAGCTGGTATACTGCTAGAACAGCCTTTAGGAAAGCAGAATTCCTTGCTGCAATGAAATATTATCAAAAGATATTAGTGGAAAATATGGACAAGCATATATTAAATACAGCATGACTTGTCTGCTTGTCCTACTCCTCTACTCATAGGTTCTCAAGCTAGTCAGTGAGATAGATAAAAATAAATAACTCATGCTATTATTTGTGATGTCTTTTCATCATAAAAATCCTGTGCAATAGAGTGTACATATAGGATTACCCCTATTTTATGCATTATTTATATTGCAAATGCTAGCATCCTTCTAAACAACCAAGTTCTTAGCCTCTTTACTTTCTCTTACCTCATATATGAAACAGCTGTGCAATCTGGCCCTTTCCATCTCTACATCTCTCACATCTTTCCTATTCTCTCTATTCACAGAAAATTTTTCTAGCCCATATCACTTTGAGCCTGGACAGTCCCATTATCCTCCTAACTGGTTGCTTTGATTTGAGTTTCTCCCCATTTCAATTCATTCAACACATAGATATAAACTCAATTTTCTTCAAGTGCAATTTTGAATATGTCTCCTTCCTATTCAATAAACTCCATTCACTTCCTATTACTGACCTGGTTGGCCAGGCAGTTAGCTAGGACTAATGCACCACTTACTTTGTGCCAGGCACTGCTTTAAGCACTTGGGTAGATGAGGAAAGGCAAAACAACAATAATGAAAGTCAAAAACAAAACAAATACCAATTTCTGCTCTCAAGGTCAGGGCATAATAATGGGGGAGATGACATACAAATAACTATATATAAACAAGATATATGCAGGAATAATCTTAGGAGGAAGGTACTAATACTAAGAAGGAATGGAAAATGTAGGATTTTAGCAGGAGTTGGAAATTAGAGAAGCTTGGAGGGAGAGATGAGGATGGAGAAAGCCCTCGGCAAGGGGGAGAGTTAGAGAAAATGCTAAGGGTCAGAAGATAGCCAGTTATGTTCAATAAACAGCAAAGAGGCTCATATCAGTGAATCACAGAAAATGTAGGGGGATTGGGTTGGGGGGGATTAAGTTATAAGGAGATTGTAAAGCCATGAAGACGCTATGTTATAAAGGTTTTCAAAGCCAGGGGATTTCATATTTTATCCTATGAATCAGTGATGGCAAACCTATGGCACAAAAGCCAAAGATGGCATACAGAGTGCTCTCTGTGGGCATGCAGCCATCCTCCCCTTACCCCAGTTTGTTACTAGAGAGGTAGAGAGACTCAAATGGAGCTGTTCCCTTCCCCCTCTCCACCATGCCTGATGGTATTTTTTCACATCAACCACCCCTCTGCTTAGCAGTCCAATGAAAGCACACAGTGGGTAAGGTGGGTGTCTCACAGGCCACTTGCTGAGGACATTCTTCACTTCACCTATGCCTCTGCCCAGCAGTCCAATGGGAGTGCTTTCTTCCTCCCCTGTGTGGGGTAAGGTGGTGGGGGAGGGCAGGGTATGCACAACATTTGATGGTGGGAAGGGACATGGCACATGATCTCTGGGGGTCAGCAGGCATGGCACTCAGTCTGGGCGGTAGGATGGGGGCAGTGCCAGGCACTCATCTCTAAAAGGTTTACCATCACTGCTGTAAATGCTAGAAAGTATCTGGAGTATATTGATAGGTGATACTATCAAACTTATGTAATGCAGGGTTTCTTGCATTGCAACATTACCCTAGGCAAAATTACCTGTCAATTATCAGAATGGAGTTTTGCTGATGGCATGCGCTATGGGGCAGGTGCTAACCAGCAGTTGGGCTGTGACTATATAAGGCCCTGCAAACCGAACCTTGGGGTTCTTTTTCCTTTGACCTCACACAAACAACTTGCTCTCCCTGATCCTTCCCCATGGGGCCCCTAATTTGGGAAGGGTGGAAGGTAGGAGGATCGTGGGTAGGATCTTAGATAGTGTAGCCTAGTGGTTAGGGCCATCTCTAGAGCAACTCAACAACATCATTGGTGTACCTAGCTGATCAATAACAACGAGCTAGTGTCTAGATATCTCTGGCTGGAGGCTGGAGGCTGGTTGCTCTCAGCCTGCAGAGACTCTTTAGGTCCTTAGCCAGGACCTGCCAGTTGCCCCTAGCAACAGTTTAGCAAACCTAAGCCCTCTTTCCTTAGTTTCCCCTTTCCAGTTCAAATAAATCCCTTAGCTTTAATCTGTGAGTTCCTGTGACTATTCTAACACCTTCAAGGCTAAGGAGACTAAGGGGAGGACAGAAATTGAGAAGTAAGGGTTACTGTGGTAATGAAAGCTAAGCCTTCATTGTTGGGAGGAAGTTGAGCCAGGTTTCTTGCTAAGCTCTGCTCTCACTCAGTAGGGAGTCAGTTACCTCAGCAGGGAGGAGCCACCAACCCAACATCTTAAAGGAGCCTGCAGCTAGCAGTGGAGATTCACTGGGCAGCTCAGCTGAAGCTGCTCCCCTCTGATAACATCAACACCAATCTCCCGCTAATTTAATTATTGGCTCCTAGGCCTTTTTTTTTTTTTTTTTTTTTTTTTTTATCCTGGGACTCCATTCTAGGAGCATAGGGCCACAACCAGTAGGCAATGGGTCACACAGTCGCTCAGGGTCACCCAGCTGGGAAGTGTCTGAGCCCGGATTTGAACCTAGGACCTTTCATCTCTAGGCCTGGCTCTCAATCCATAGAGCTAGCCCAGCTGCCCCTACTTTAGGTTGCAGTTTCTTTAGCAGATGTAGTTTTTACAGGGTGGGATTGCTAGCCCCACGCCCAACCCTCCTCCTTTTTCATCCAGGCTAGGGACCGTCCTTAGCCCAGGAGTGGTAAGGGTGGGCAATGGGGGTCAAGTGACTTGCCCAAGGTCACACAGCTGGAAGTGTCTGAGGCCGGACTTGAACCTAGGACCTCCAGTCTCTAGGCCTGGCTCTCAATCCACTGAGCCACCCAGCTGCCCCCCTAGGCCCTTGGTGACCCCCTAAATACCATCTCCTCCTATTCCCTTATTACACTTATAATTTTGGAAGATTACATTGGCATCTTATTGGAAAATGGATTGGTAGGGATTGGAGAGGTACTTAAGGCAGGAGGACAGATGAACCAGAAGGCTCTTGCAGTGGTCTAGGAGTGAAGCTATGAGGGCTTGCTCTAGGGAGCTTGCAAAGTAACAGGAGAGAAGGAGGCATAGGCAAAATAAAGGCAGAATCAACAAGCCTTGGCCACCAATTAGATATGGAGGAGGGAAAAGGGTAAAAGAGAAAAAAGAATCAAAGATGACGCCTAAGTTAGGAGCCTAGGATAGCCTGTGTAAATGAGATGATCATGAAACCCTCAAAAGTAATAGATTAGTTAGAAAGAAGGGAGGAGTAGGGGAAAGGATGAGTTCCATTTTAGCCTATTAAAGATCTCTTCCATTTAACCTTGAAGGACCTTCATGCCTTGGTTCTAACCTACTGCTTGGAATGCATTCTCCTCTAACTTTTAAAAATCCTTTTTTTCCTTTAAAATTCTACTCATTCAATACCTTTTTCATGAAAGCTTTCTGGACAACTATAGTTGTTCTCTTTCCTGTGGAAAATCCCATGGATTTTTCCTGTATCTTTGAAGAGTATATGTGCATGCACACACACATACATATATATACATATATAAATACACATGTACATGTGTATATATATACATGAACATGTATTTATGTGTATGTATGCATGCATGAGGTTTCCCCTCAAATAATTGGCCTAGAGGGGTTTTTTTGTGAGAGTCAAACATGATTAACATGTAAAACACTTCAAAAATATTAAAGTAACATTATTATTATTGCTTATTTTTTTTCTCTTGGAGAATAACAATCAAGCAAGCTGTTTTATTATAGCTGAAGGCCACAAAATGGTAAAAACCTTTCTTAGAGTGCCCATTTCTATTAGAAGAGGGGAAAATCCTATTTTAAGGCAAAATAACAGCAGAGAACAGCCCAACTTCAGGTTCAGTTTTCATTTATGCAAGAAATTTGAATTAAATTGAAGTCCAAGAATCTCAGAGTTCTGGGAAAAGGTAAAAATTAAGTCTATCAAATTCCAAAATATAGTTATGAGTTTTCTTTACTCATCCTGCCAACCATGGACACACAAACACCCATCCCCTCTCACACACAACACAAAATCCAAACCAAACCAAATAAAAACCAATTTGATTGCAAAGGAAAGGGTTTGGGAAAATAAGATATCATAAACTGAGTAAAGTCCATCTGCTTTAGCATTTCAAAATTTAACATATCTATCTTAATATGCCATGGTTTCAAGCAATTGGAAATTCCAGAACAATTTGGAAACAAAGTCACTCAACTCTACTAATCTGTACTTTCTGTTCCTCCTTCAAATGACTATTGGCATTGATAATAAGAGATACCTTCTAAAGAGCTGACTATAGTCAATCCTTTCCCCTATCCAATCCATCCTCCACACAGCTGCTAAAATGCTATGTCTGAAACCACAGGTACAGCTATGACAATGAGAGTCTTAATGACCCTCTATTGTCTCTGGATATTTAGAGACATATATGTGTGTATGCATGTATGGGTGTATATATGTATATGTACATATACATATATGTATCTGGGTAGTTATAGAAATGTCTCTATGTATATATATAGATATAGATATAGAATATGTACAACTAAAGCTGATATTTGTTTTCATACTCTATATTGCTTAGCTTTTCTCTGCATCTAAAACTTCCACTAATGCTAATTACAAGGAATTTGGAGAAAAGGATTGATTTCTTTTGAATCAGCAGGTTTTCCAAACAGTCTAAAATGAAACTTTTGTATTGCTTATTCTCTAGGAAAACCAAATTTTGTGTTTTTAAAATAATCGCTTCTTGTAAATTCCACCTCTTCTTGGGGTAGTGTTGGGAATATCCACTTATAAATGTTTTGTCCTGAATGTAATATGATCTTTATATCATGGATGATTTTTGAACCACTTAGAAGAAGAAAAAACCTATAAGATACACACTCAAAATACAAAGCACTGGAAGGTTTGTGTGTGTGTTTTTCCCATTTGTTTCTTTTTGTTTTTGTTTTCTTGGGATCTCTTTTACATTAAAGAGCAACCATGTATTTTAGATGACTTCTATGTTATCTGCTTCATTTTTCAGTTTTGTACATATAACTGATTTGGAAGATTGATGTTTTACCTACATTATTTATTGAGAAGCTGACCTAAAGAAGATGTGACAAATTAAAATATAACATATCAGGGACATTATGAAAAAAGCATGCACACCTATACAAGCACATACACACACATACAGAACACAGGATTGATGAATGAAAATTGCTATGCAAATTCAATGGGAAAGAGGAAGTTAAGGGAAGAATCTAGTGCCTAATTAGTATGAGAGTTCCTTTAAAAATTATTATCTATTGGAAGAAAAGTTGCTATTCAGTGTCTGGGGTAGAAAACTGGCCTTGGAGTTGGAAAGACTTGTGACCAAAGCTTGCCTCCGACACATAGTGGCTCTGTGACTTTAAGCAAGGCACCTAATCTCTCAGTGTCCAAGCAATTATCTAAAGCTCTACGACAAAGAACAAGTATGGATTGATATCACTATATGGAGTTGCTTATAAGGACATCCCTAAAAACACTGAAATTATGGGGTCGGGGAAGCATTAATTCCTTAAACTTATGTAAAGCATTTGTTCTATTAATGAGTAAAATTTAAATAATCTTTAAACCTCAATTCAGGCTAATAATTTCCTTCTAATACAATTTAAATGCCTATAGGAACTACCTAAGCAGAGTATAAATGATCATAGACATTTCACTGTACCAAGAATATTGATTCTCATAAAACATATTTTCTCCTCACCATTATTATCCCCTTAAGTTCCCTTAGCAAATTAATTCAAAGAGAAGTAAAATGATCACCAGATCCTCCATTAAGAACCTCAAAAATAATCTACACTTTATACAGAATTACATGTTCCATTTTATCATTGTATAGTACTGCTCTGCATTGTGTTCTGTTTAAGTAGTCTTAGACCCACTATTGCATTTATATCCACACAGCAGAATGGAAGTGGTCATGTTTAAGGTCTATAATAAATTTGAGTAATTTAATTTTAATGTGTTAAATATTACTATATTTATAATTGGTTTTATCAGCATGGAAAGTAGTCCCTTTTCTCAATGAATTGTTAGGTGTTTATTATCTAACAGAAAGAAAATATATGAGAAATGCTCCTAAAAAACAAGCTGATAGTTTTAGAACTTATTTTTAATTTAGGAAATTGTTACACAAGCTTTCTATTACTTTTAGAATACAGCTATAGTAACAGGTTAATCATACATTCATTTCCCTTTCTTGCTGACAAATATGTTTTACTTGTCCACACAATATTCACCAGTCCTTCCCGTAATTGCTTATGTCATGCTCTTATTTGTCAAAAGTAAGAATTGAAAACTAGCAATTGGTAGCCTTAAAATACAGTAATAATATTTCTCTAGAGGCATGGCCCAATTTCTTTCAGACTCTAGGTCTAAAGTGTAGCATATATAAATGCTATGAAATCATGCTAACTGATATAACTATAACTCTATAATACTCATTTAATTTATCCATGTCTAGATTTGATGAAAAAGATAAGGCAAATATATATATATATATATATATAATCCTTGCCTATATAGTTGATCAAATTAGAATAACTGGTTTTCTACAGAGAAATAACATGCTAATGTCAACAAAACCCTTCGGTCTATATTGGAGTAGGTCAGTGAAGTTTAACACTAGAGCATAATCTCAACTATCTTTCTGTCTAATAGATTCATGGTACTGATCACAAGAGAGCATGGAAGAAAGTACAAATGTCAGTCTGTCACCAATGAAAGAAAATCTACTCATAGCTAATGATTATATATATATATATATATATATATATATATATATATATATATATATACGTGTGTGTGTGTGTAGAAGTAGCTCTATATGTTATCATCACACATTCTTGGACATTCAATAGACATGTGTTGGGCACTGTGTTAAGTCCTGGGTTATGAAAACAAAGGAGTCCCTTCCTTCAAAGAATTTACTTTTATCATTTAAGGATTGACATTTCTGGCACAGAGAGTTGGGCTAGGTCATCTCTAATTCCTTGTTGGCTCTAAAATTCTATTAATCAAGTTTAAGACAAGGATAAAATATGATACAAAATATGCTTAGATCAGAAGCAAAAAGGAAAGAGAAAGATGGATTGATAGAGGCAAAGGAAACCTGATATATTTTTAATGATGGTGAGAGATTTGAATATATATTATGAAAAGGAATATACTATTAAATTAACAAAGAAAGCAGAGGTCATAGAAAGATTAATTGAATAGAACTTATACTGAGGCATTTGTTTATTTTTGTTTGTTTTAGAAAGTTTCTTATTGGTACAACAACATCATAATTAAGTCATCAAATATGAAGATACTCCTGGTGTCTTCACTGGCCAGAGGAGAACATGTCTGAGTAGAGAAGTTACCCACAACACTCCTTTAAAGGCTTGATGAGCATCCTGGCAGCTGATTTTTAAATGCCTGTGAAAGTTCACCTATAGACTTCCATCTGCTTGTGTTGAATACTACCTCAGGAGAATGGTGTACCTGAGGTGAATCAAATCTGGCCAGTAGCAGATTGTAGTCAATTCCCTGTGAACTTCAGTTTCTCCTCAGTGAACCTGAAGTGGCTGCCAATGGCCAAGAGCATTCTTCCATCTGCTTCTGGTGAAAGTTTGCTGTTCACTGCGGTTGGGACTCAACATGAATCATTTACAAGCAAAATGTCATGCTGCAGAGGCCACAATATGCTCAATTAATTTAATGTACCTGAGGAGAAATGCTATTGATATACATCTATCTATTTGAGAATTCTGATGGAGCCAATTTGGTCATGAAAAATAAATTTCAAAAGTAGGGGTCAGCTTTTTCAAATTTTTAAAAATAGTACTTACCCTCACATTATTCTATAAGTATATGAATTACCATGTATTATAATTAACTGATTTTGAGGGAGGGTGCTCAAATTGTAATAAGGATCTCCGGATATAGGAACTAGTCTTACAAATGAAAATCAGCAAATCTTTTATGATTTTGGAACTGATGAATATTAAGAGTCAAGTGACTTGCTTGTGAAAATAAAATTATTATTATTATTGGTAACAATAATAATATGGATAACAACTTTATAGTGCTTAAAATTTGCAAAATTTTTATGTTATTCTTTTTGAGCCTTGCAGAAATCTTGAAAAGTAGGTGCTATAATTATTTACATTATGCAGATGAGGAAATTGAGGATAAGATAGGTCAAGTGATTTGTTCAGGGAAACACAACTAGAAAGAATCAAGAATTCCAGAGGAAAGCAGTTAGTACATTGGGTAGACCAACACACTAGATCTCTTCTGTAGAGGATATCCTTAAAGGCTTGGGAAAGAGTCATACGGAATTATGGTACATGGATAATTTGCAATCTGCTTAATGGGAGAGAGTTACAAAGATCATCTCCCCTAACCAAAAAGGTATTTTATCAACAATAGTCTTATTAATCATAATGTTCTAATGCTTTAAATTTAAAATCCATTTTATTTCTACAGAAAAGCTTGGAATAACCAAAGAAGCAGAAATCTTCTACTGTGACTCATTAAATATGAATTGGAAAAGCAATATGGTTCAACTCCCTACCTTTTTTCCAATTCAGGAAAAACCTGAGTCTAGTAGAGATCAAGTCAAGCTTTGTCAAGTGAAATTAGGAAGTATTTATTATGTGTTAAGCACTGTATTTATTTTTGTGGCTACAAAGAAAACAGAAGATAGTCACTGCTCTCAAGGAATTTGCAGTCTAATGGGGAAGACAACATGCAAATATTTCTATACAAAGTAAATATGGGTAGAATAAATTGAACTATGTTTTGGTGTATTTATCTCCTGAAAATACCCCACCTCAATTGTTTGTTCTGTAAGCAATATGAATTGTCCAGAGATTTATGAATAAATTGAAAGAAGAAATACCTGGGTGCTATCAAGAAAACTATTGAATAGGCACAAAAGGTCAAAACTCAGACAACATACATTTGTGTGTATGTACAGTTTTATTTGTAATAATTGAATCAGGTACAAAAATAAAACAGCTCACAACAGATTCATTTTAAATTATTGAAACATTTTTAGCTTTCAAATACATTCTGCAATCCTTTCAAGTATCCCACACAATACTAATTAAAAAAAAATGTAGCCTGGTTTGTATGTGTGTATGTTTGCTTTATTTGCAATTTTAGCAAATTTAGTATACTGTATTTGTTATTTTAACAAGTTTAATACATTTCACACTAAACACCACCATCTTTCCAAAGAATATAGATACAAATAATTTAATTTTATGGAGAAATGAAAAGGCCCTTGGTGAAGTGGATGGGGAGTGTCTTTAGAATCACCATGACCTTCATTTAATTCCTGACTCTGTAACATACTGCTTGTGAATCTCTAGGTAGTAGTGTAACTTTTCCATGATATGAAACTCTAAGTTGCAGAATGGTTACAGATTAGTAAATAGAATTTTCTCACCAGAAAATCCAAGAGCTCTGAACTCCTTAGAGATTATATATTGCATTCTTTCCCTTGGTTTGTATCATATTCAAATTTAATAAGCATACTATTTAGTAATGTTAACTACACAGGAATCCCTACAACATTTCATAACAGACCACACAGGTCATTGTTTCTTTTTATTTGGATCCAGTTATTTGGTCATTCTAAATACATCTGCACTGTGTTATCTTCGAGATCAGTGATGGGCAGATGCGGCACCCTGAAATGTTCTATCCAGCTGTGTGACGTTATTCCTAATCTGACGAATACAATGAGTAGGATACAATACAATGAAACTTCGAAAGAGTTGCCTTAGAAACAGACTGACAGATGAGCATTTCCTTTCCTTTGGTCCCCTCTTTAAAAAGTTTGCCCATCACTGTTCTAGATAAATTCTCCATCTAATCCAGCAGATATTGGGAAGCATTTGATAAAAAAAAAAAATGGTCAATCAAGGTAAGATTATCACTTTCTTCTGATCTAAGTCTAGTGACTGTTTCAAGAAGGAAATTGCATTATCCTGTCATGTTTTGTGACTGATAAATAACAATAGGCTCCAAGTAAGTGCAGTTTCCCTTTCTAAATACCTAGAATCAATCTCTAAGACTGATAAGACTTTTTTCCAAGAACTAAAGTCTATGCCAAATGCCTATTGTTTAAAGAATTCATTCACTTCCAAAATTTGAAAAATAAGGGCATTTACCTGTCCCCAGTCCGATGAAATTTTCCATTACTCAAAGTATTTGATCCAAGATGATCAATAGGAAATAAGAAAAACAGAAGGAGAAGAAAAGGGGAAAAGAGGGAGAGCGAGAGAGACAGAGAGAGACAGAGAGAGAGAGAAAGAGAGAAACTTTTGTATGAGGTTGTTGTCATGAATATTCAACTCATACTCTATGAGAAGTGTTTTCCATTTATTACATAATGTGAAAGACCAGCACTTCTTTTCATGTTACTTTTCTTTGTCCTTCTTTTATCCATCACCCTCCTCACACAATTTAGGATTCTCTTCTGAATCTTTAAAGTAGACATAAAGAATATAAGATTTGGTGTATTGTGTTTATCTTTTCCTACCTGTTTTAAAAGTAAAGTTTTTTCTCTTAAATTTAGAAGAAGTAGTATAAGGAAATTAAAATAAATACTTATAAATTTATTAACAAAAATTTAAAAACAAAACAAAAAGTCAAGAAATGCAACCTCTGTTCCAAAAACCATTGGTATGGGACTCTCCTTTTCTGTGGAGATTGTAATGATATAAATTGATACTGCATCCATTGAATTGTAGATATTGATCTTGAAGACTTATTGGAGACAGTTTACAACAACAACAAAAACTGTTTAATAAGTTATTGAAAGGTTCAAGGAAAGGACAGAAAGCATGAATACAGGATTAAGGATATATTCCCTAATCTAAAAGAACTAAACTCTTTCCCAGTACACCTCTGCCATCACTTCAGGTACACCCCTATGTTTGCAGGGTGTGGCTGCCACTGCCCTGTGACAAAAGCAGCATATCTTGTGTTAGGATGCCCTTTAACTATAATGTGCCCCCATGATGCTGAAGCATTAATGTTGAGACACAGAATCCAAGTTTTTTCAGACCAGCAGCTTACAAGGTCACCTTGCTGGGGAATGACAACATCAAACTAAAAAGATATAATAACTTGAATCTTGCAACTTTATTACCAGATTTGCCAACTCAAGGGGAACCATTGAATGACTGTAAGAAAGTGGTTCAGCTAGCAAAAAAAAAAAAACCCGGGAACATCTTTCTGATACACCTCTAAAACAATCCTGATTTAATTCTCTTCACTGATCGCTTAGCCTACATGAGAGAAGGCATAAGGTACACTGGTGCGGTTGTAGTAACTGAGTTTGAGACTCTTTGGTTTGCCTCATTACCTAGATATTTAAGTGTCCAAGCTGCCTAACTCATGGCCTTAAAACAAGCTTGCCTCATAGCTAAAGATAGAGATGCAACAATATACATGGACTCAAAATATGCATTTGGCATATGCCATGCGATTGGTTTTATGGTTACCACATGGGTTCTTAACATCTTCTGGGAGAACAATTGCAAATGCAAAAATAATCAATGAATTTTTATTAGCTCTCCAACTACCAAAATAGCTGGCTGTAGTCCATTGCAAAGCACATACTTGCAATGATGATTTTATAGCAAGGGGAAATCATAGAGCAGATGTCACAGCTAAATGAGCTACAGTAGAAGGTCCTGAAGTTATATTAAACCTCTCAATCATTACTGACACAGATTTAACAATGGCATACACAGAAAAAAAAGTACAGAAGTGGAGAAAAACATTTTAAGGTCCAACAAAAGAATAGTGTATGGATAGCCTCAGCAGGAAAGCCTATTCTCCCAAGAATATTCTATAGTCAAATCTGCCAAACAATACATAGGAAGAGTCACTTTGGCACACAAGGCATAGTGGATACAGTAAAGAAAACATGGGTAGCACCTGCTATTACCAAAATTGCTTCAAAGGTTTGCTCATCTTGTCAGGTTTGCCAGCAGTATAAGTAATACTTATTTAGGCAAAAAACTTTTGGAGCAAGGCCACTAGCATATATACCTTTTGAACATTTACGAATAGATTATATTAACGTGCCAAAGGCAGGGAATTACAAATACTGCTTAGTGATTGTAGACCAGCTGACAAGATGATCAGAAGTTTTTCCATCCAATAAAAACATAACCACCTTTGTAGCAAAGGTATTGTTAAGAGAAATCACACCTAGGTTTGAAATACCAGGAAGAATAGATTCTAACAGAGGTACACGTTTTACAGGCACAGTATTAAAACAAATATATGAAAATCTGGGAATAACACCTAAATTCCATGTACTTTATCACTCACAGAGATCTGGCCAGGTAGAAAGAATGAACAGGGAAATTAAATCAATACAGGAAGCTGTGCACAGAAATTCATTTACAATGGCCTGATATGCTACCATTAGCTTTGTTCTATTTAAGAACTAGGTTCAGAGGTGACTTGCACTTTTCACCTTATGAAATGTTGTTTGGACACTCTTATAAAGGCAAAAACATTCACTCCTGTGTACACATCTATGCTGGGAGGTAATGCAACCACAGATGAATATGTAAAGGAATTGTAGAACAGGAAGAAGAAATTACAAGAAATCGGAGTAATAGTGCAAACAGGACCAATAGACTTTGTGATACACAACATAGTTCCTGGTGATAACATATATGTTAAGAACTTTAGTAGAGCAGGACTCACAGAGCCAGCCTGGGAAGGAACATGTAAATTATTGTTAACAATACCCACTCCTATAAAAGTTGCAGAAAAAATTCATGGGTCCACTATTTGCATGTCAAGAAGGTGTCAACAGGTCAAGAATATGACAACAGTTGAAAAAGGCTGCAGGTGAAGAGGGTAATCAAGAATTAGGACACAATAATCAAGGTGACAACTACACAATGACAACGACACGAGGACAACAATGACAATGACAATGGGATAAGATCTACTACACAAGGACAAAGGAAGGAGAAAAACAGAATGCCTATGGACACTATTTTAAAAGAATGATGCACTAATTAAAAAACACACTAAACACATATTACAATCAAAAAGGAACCCTGAAAACAATGACTTTTGCAAGAAGAAAGAAGACAAAAGATATTACTTTGCATTTAAAAGACAGATGGACTTGTATAAAAGAGGTTTATATGAGAAGATATGTGGTAAGTAGATAGAATAGGGAAAATTTTCTAGTTTAAAAACTGGTAAAATATAGAAATAACATAATTTGCAACACTATATAATTCGGTAATTAGAAATGCATAGTAATATAAATAGAGGTTAATTAAAATATAGTAGAAACATTACAATGGGTATAAAATTATACTTTAGTATAAATTCTAACCTCAAGGGAGGATTTTATATTTTCATATGAGGTAATATAACAGGAGAATTTATATCCTTATTAAAGGAAACCTTCAAGGTTTTTATACCCACCACAAGAGTAATTTTATATCTTCTTAACAGGTGACTTTAAGGGGATATGTAGATAGTGTGTAAATAGTACGTATACATCTGCTAAAGAAACTGCAACCTAAAGTAGGGGCAGCTGGGCTAGCTCAGTGGATTGAGAGCCAGGCCTAGAGACAAAAGGTCCTAGGTTCAAATCCGAGCTCAGACACTTCCCAGCTGGGTGATCCTGAGCGACTGTGTGACTCATTGCCTACTGGTTGTGGCCCTATGCTCCTACAATGGAGTCCCAGGATTAAAAAAAAATATTCGTATTTATGTATATTTGTATATAATAAGTTTCTTACAAGTTTTTTTTTTTGTTTTCATGGTATTACAAGTTGATTTTGAATTTTTATCTATAGAAAGATTTTTTTTTCCTGTAATAGAATAGTTAAAAGTTTGGTTTGAATTTTTTTTCTTCCATAGTATTTTAAAGGTGCATTTTGAATTATTTTTATATACGAATTTTGTTTTCTGTAAAAGTATAAGTTACAGTGTGCTATTTTGTTATTGTGTTATTGCTAATGTTTGAATATTTAAGGTAACATATAGACAAAAATCTAGTCAAGTAACCTCTCTGTCTGAGGAGAGCAGAGTAGCTTGAAGAATTAACTTCCTTCTTTCCTTTCGGATAGGAATGAAAGTCTCTTGAAGAAGCTGTGAGGAGAAGCAGTTAAAGACATCTTTCTTTTGATTCCTTCAAGCCACACAATAATGGGCCTCAGGACTGATAGCCTTTGTAACATGTGGACCTTGGTATATCAGTTAAGTTCATTCTTTTACTACAAAAACAAGAAAGCTTCAAAATTATTAAGTAAGACTTCAATTTTTTTCCTCTCATAGTCTAAAAAGTGGAAAAGTGTTCAGCCTTCTCCTTCCCCTGATGCTCCAGTTAATGCTGTGGATTTTGACATGGGTCCACATTCTAGCCTTTTTTTCTTCCTTATAGATTTTTTTTTCCCCAAGAGATCGCTCTCATACTTCTTCAAAAAACTTAATTCAATTCTGAATTCTTTGAGAGGGAAAAAAAAAAAGCTTGTTGTACTGAATCTTGTAAAACAGAGCTAGTTGTTTAAATGGCTTGTAAATATAATGTAAACTATCTGATGGGAGAGAGAAAGCTTGGAATGAGTTTTTCTAAAATTATTATTCTAATTGGTAATTGGAGTGTAAGGAAAAATTTTGTTTCTGAAGCAGAAAGCTCTGACTAATCTCTCTCCCTTTGCTTCTGCCTATGGATTAGGAGGAAGGCAACAATTATAAATTAACTGTTAGCAGGAACTTTGGGAACAAAAGTATATATGTGGCAAATATGATATCAGGCCATTGATTAGTGGCAAATAAATAATTTTTTAACTCTCACAAGACATAATCAGGGTCTTCTGATGCTAGATTTCCCCTGAATTCAGACTATTTGGGTTGTAGACATGTTTTTGGCAGAGCTTTTGATGTTAAATAAAGTTCTAATCAGACTAAGGAGTAGAATAGAGAGGACAATGAACTTAGTGATTGTTAGAAACTATTGAAAAATAGTAAGGGAGCTAATTGTATTTGGATAGTGATTGTTTTCTTAATTTTTTTCTTTAGGTCTATTACAATTTATTCTTTAATGTTTATATTTACCTATTTTTTAAACTTTTATTAATATTTATTTTTTAGATAAGTTAACATGGTTACATAATTCATGCTCTTATTTTCCCCTTCACCCCCCCCCAAGATCCCCCACCTCATGGCTGATGTGTATTTCCACTGGTTTTAACAAGTATCCTTGATAAAGATCTATTTCTAAATTGTTGATAGTTGCATTGGTGTGGTAGTTTTGAGTCTACATCCCCAATCATGTCCACCTCAACCCATGTATTCAAGCAGTTGTTTTTCTTCTGTTTCCACTCCTGCAGTTCTTCCTCTGAATTTTGGTAGCGTTCTTTTCCATAAATCCCTCAGAATTGTCCTCGGTCATTGCATTGCTGCTAGTACAGAAGTCCATTACATTCGATTTTACCACAGTGTATTGGTCTCTGGGTACAATGTTCTTCTGGCTCTACTCCTTTCCCTTTACATGAATTCCTGGAGGTCTTTCCAGTTCACATAGAATTCCTCCAGTTTATTATTCCTTTGAGCACAATAGTATTCTATCACCAGCATATACCACAATTTGTTCAGCCATTCCCCAATTGAAGGACATACCCTCATTTTCCAGTTTTTTGCCACCACAAAAAAAAACGCAGCTATAAATATTTTCTTACGAGTCTGTTTATCTATGATCTCTTTGGGATACAAACCCAACAATGGTATGGCTGGATCAAAGGGCAGGCATTCTTTTATAGCCCTTTGAGCATAGTTCCAAATTGCCAGCCAGAATGGTTGGATCAGTTCACAGTTCCACCAGAAATGCATTAATGTCCCAGTTTTGCCACATCCCCTCCAGCACTCATTACTCTCCCCTTCTTTCATTTTAGCCAATCTGCTAGGTGTGAGGTGATACCTCAGAGTTGTTTTGATTTGCATTTCTCTAATTATTAGAGATTTAGAACACTTTCTCATGTGCTTATTGATACTTTGATTTCTTTATCTGAAAATTGCCTATTCATGTCTCTTGCCCATTTATCAATTGGGGAATGGCTTGATTTTTTTATACAATTGGTTTAACTCCTTGTATATTTGAGTAATTAGACCCCTGTCAGAGTTTTTTTTGTTATAAAGATTTTTTCCCAATTTGTTGTTTCCCTTTTGATTTTGACTACATTGTTTTTGTTTGTACAAAAGCTTTTTAGTTTAATATAATCAAAACTATTTAATTTACATTTTGTAATTTTCTCTAACTCTTGCTTGGTTTTAAAATCTTTCCTTTCCCAGAGATCTGACAAGTAAACTATTCTATGTCCACTTTAACTTATTTATAGTTTCCCTCTTTATATTCAAGTCATTCACCCATTCTGAATTTATCTTGATGTAGGGTGTGAGATATTGATTTAAACCTAATCTCCCCCATATTGTTTTCCAAATTCCCCAACAGTTTTTGTCAAATAGTGGATTTTTGTCCCAAAAGTTGGGCTCTTTGGGTTTATCATATACTGTCTTGCTGATGTCACTTACCCCAAGTCTATTCCACTGATCCTCCCTTCTGTCTCTTAGCCAGTACCATACCATTTTGATGACCACTGCTTTATAGTACAGTTTAATATCTGGTACTGCTAGGCCACCTTCCTTCACATTTTTTCCATTATTTCCCTTGATATTCTTGATCTTTTGTTATTCCAGTTGAACTTTGTTATAGTTTTTCCTAATTCAGTAATAAAGTTTTTTGGTAGTTTGATAGGCATGACGCTAAATAGGTAAATTAATTTGGGTAGAATGGTCATTTTTATTATGTTAGCTCATCCTACCCATGAACAATCAATGTTTTTCCATTTGTTTAGATCTAGTTTTATTTGTTTGGAAAGTGTTTTGTAGTTGTTTTCATATAATTCCTGTGTTTGTTTTGGTAGATAGATTCCTAAGTATTTTATATTGTCTAGGGTGATTTTAAATGGTGTTTCTCTTTCTACCTCTTGCTGCTGTGATGTTTTGGAAATATATAGAAATGCTGATGATTTATGTGCATTTATTTTGTATCCAGCAACTTTGCTAAAGTTGTTGATTATTTCTACAAGCTTCTTAGTTGATTCTCTAGGATTTTTTAAGTAGACCATCATATCATCTGCTAAGAGTGATAGCTTAGTCTCCTCATTGCCTATTTTGATACCTTCAATTTCTTTTTCTTCTCTAATTGCTACTGCTAGTGTTTCTAGTACAATGTTTATATTTACCTATTTTTACATGAAGAGCTATTTCAGTAAACAAGATCATTACTTAAGAAACATAGTAATCCTGATTAAAACCTCTTATCTTTATGACACTCATATTATAATACAACTTTTCTGTCATATATCAAGGCATTATTTGTTGGCACTGTATCCTAACTCAGTGGTTCTCAAACCTTTTTGGCCTACCGCCCCCTTTCCAGAAAAAATATTACTTAGCACCCCCTGGAAATTATGAATCTATTTATTGAACTCAGAATAGAATGTAATACAAAAAATGTGTGGCCATCACCACCTCCCTGGATTGCTGCAGCACCCACCAGGGGGTGGTAGTTTCCACTTTGGGAATCACTGTCTAACTGCAAGCAAAGAACACGTGAAAAATTAATGAGCTCATTTTTGTGCCTGCAAACTGAAAGGAAAAATGACCCCAAAATCACATTTGCAATATAGGATCAAATGAATCAACTTTTTCATAGGAAACAATGTAAGTCAATAAAGTTTAGGACCTGGGAAAACCAAATTAAAAATCTAATACAACCCAAAGAGCAATGGGATGGAGATAATAAAGAATAGAAATTTAAGAAAAAACATCTTAGATAAGGATATTGCTCAAAAATGCATGTATTTATCTTGCAGTTATAAGACTGTAGGCTTTTGGTTTCTATTATCCAATCAGTAGATACCATTACTAGTGCAATCCAAGGTCACCATCTCTCTGTAAATGCAAAGAATTGGGCTCCTGGAAAAGTGTCAATAATCTCAACTCCTATAGTGAACTGGTCTATAGGAATTTTGGATCACTCCATTCAAGTTAATTTGCTTCTGAATTCAAGCTCTCTTCTTACTAGTGTAGAACACAACTTATCTTTGACTTGAGAAAATCATAAATTTAGGACTTAAAGGGGTTGTAGAATTTAGCTAATTCAGTCTTTCATTTTATAGGTCTGAAATTTGAAAAGATAAATACTTAAGTTAATATAAGTAAAAAAGGAGACAAGAATTTTTGAAATGTTGATTATTATCCAGGCATTGTGCAAAGCACTGGACATTTAGAGGGAGAAAAAAACCATTCCCTGCTCTCAAGGAGAATACATTCTTATATAGAAGATGATATCCAAAAGGAGGTGTGTTTTCTCTCTCTCTCTCTGGTGCACCTCCTTGAGAGAGAGAGAGAGAAAGCACACCTCCTTTTGGATATCGTCTTATATATCATATATATATATATATACATACATATATATATATATATATATATCTGTCTCTCTGTATCTGTCTCTGTCTCTGTCTCATCTCTGTCTCTCTCTCTCAAAGGGAATGGGTGAGGTCAAGAGATGAAATACCATGATTCTAAAGTACTAGAAGTTTAAAATGAGGTTAGGATGGAAATCAAGGACAGCCAGCCTGGACTACTCCAAAAAATAAAAGTGTCAGGAAGAACCTCTCCAGTAAAAAAATGGAATGCTAATTGTAGAGGACTATTTCAGAAAGAGGACTTGGAAATAATTGGATATCCAGAGCAAGGAGGTCCTTGGTAGTGAGAGAGGTTCCAGGAAAATATTTGGAAGTCTAGAACTCAGACCAAGGCCAGAGGAGAATGAAGAAGAAGAGCCAGAATTTGAATCCATGTCTGACATGAAAAAATAACATGTCCCCTATTCACCTCTGCCACCTACCTTTTAACTACTTTTTAGGTCCCCTAACTCCAACATTCTTTTTTCTTCTACCATAGTAAAGTTTTATGGAGTTGCTTGTATATATATAGAGAAAGGGAAAGGTGTATTTAGAGAATATAAATATAGATAGGAATGTGTAGAGCTGTATATATAAACTGAGGGAATGTATATGTATGTATATGTGTGTGTATGTTTGTAGAGAACAAAGGAATTTCCCAGGGTTGCATAGCAAGTAATTGTCAGGAGAAAGAATTGAACTCAGGTCTTCCAGACTAAAGCATGCAGTTACTAAACTTTTACTCTCTGCAAGGTACTGATCTAAGAAATGGGGCTCCAAAAATGAAACAAAAATAATCCTTATCCTCAGTAGCTTACATTCTAGTATAAGAGACAATCTGTGTATACAGAAATATTCACACATATGTATATTATATATGCACAATAGAGATACAATGCACATACACGTTTATATATGCACAGATTAGATATGCATGTATATGTATATGCATCTGTATACATATATGTATAAATATACACATACACACAAAGCACACACATACAAATATATTGTTAGTTTTGAAAGGAAGTATACTGGCAGTCAGGGGGTAAAAAAAAAAGAGAAGGCTTTGTGGAGATACCAGGGATTCCACAAAATGAATACAGGAGTGAAAGGAACAACAAGGAGACAGAGTGAAACAACTTTCAAGAAAAGAAAAACCCAAAAGGTAGGCAAAGAATATCTGGGGCACTGGGCTGAGAAGAGAGAAGATGGAGCAATAAGTTGTAGCATAATAAGGAGGAAGAGGAAGCCAAGAGCAAGTTACATACCCTCTCCACCCCACATCTGCTGCCCAAGGTTTGGAACCTATCCTCAAGCCAACATCCAGAACCTGAGATCCTGCCTGAGCAAATAGAGGTAAAAGCAAACCCATACCCCTTGAAATTTCAAACCTGTGGAGAAATCCAGAACCCCAGCCAAGGGAATTCAAATCTTAGCTTGGGATAAGGACTTAGTTCACACTTTGGGGTGACTGATAGTACTAAGTACTAAGTACTGATCTTTTTGCCTAAAGCTCAGGGCTTCATGACAGGATAATCAAGGGTGTGACTAATTGGATCGAATACACAGTGAGACTAAAAATTTGAGCCTAAGCCTGGAGCTAGAATTTGTTCAGCCCCAGACCTGATCAAGATCAGAGTGAGATCAAAAGCTTATACCTTAGTCTGAGGTAAGTCTTTAAACTATTAGCATCTCAAGGGTCAATTGAATCAGCAGGGAGAGGGAGATCTCAGTCCTCAGATAATCACATCATCTACCCAAGTCTACCTATAATTAAATAGGAAAAATTTTTTGAGCAAACAACCAAAAAAGCACCTATGGAGACAAAGAGCAAGGTACAGACACATCAGGGGACAGTGAAAGCAAAGGAAACACATGCAAAGTCCAAAAGAAAATAGATTCTGGAAGAACTCAAAAAGGACTTCAAAAACTAATTAAGAGAGGCAGAGGAAAAGTAGGAAAGAGAAATGAAAGTGATCCAAAAAGAAATGGGCCAATTGAAAAAGGAGAACCAAAAACTGACAGAGGAAAATCAGATGCTATTTAAGGGGTAAAATTATAGTTGGATTGAATATTCAAGAGTTTGGTCACAAGAAATTAAGTACTTAATTCCAAATGAAAGACTTAAGTCGGAATGACTTTTATGGTAGTTTATTTACAAATAGAAAGAGTGAAAGTAAGGAAAGTGAGTGAGAGAGAAAGTCAGAAAGACAGACAGACAGACAGATAATTACTCCAGCCTGGTCTGAACAGGCATGGATTCTGAGGCCTCAGCAAAGGAGGGGCCCAGAGGTAAATTAAACAAGGAGTCTAGACATGAGGCTTTTCCCAAGATAAGGGGCCTCTCCACAGGCTAGTCCTTCCAGGAAAACTAGGAAAGGGAGTCAGCCTTTTCACTCACCAATGTGACAGTCCAAAGGGAAGCAATCTGAGGTCTCAAGCCTAAGCTCCTCCCAGGCCAAGTTCAAAGGTGAAAAAACCACCTCACAGGAAGTTACTATCATGTTTAAAAGACAGTTCTTCGTATCATTTCCTGTGTCTTCCTTCCACTTAAACATGGACCAATGGCAGCTTAACTTTGCTTTGAACTACCCAGGGGGCAGTCAGTTGTTTTTGATTTGTCACTCACTAGCACACATGAGTCATAGACCTCCCTCCCTCACTTAATCCTTAAGTGGCGGTGTATACATTCCTGGTGGCTAAAATCTAAAGAATAATAGGGGAGAGTTAATCCCATGTTCACACTTAAAAATAAGAATTGACTATCTATAAAACTAATGATTTCATGAGAATCCAAGAAACAAAAAAGCAGAATCAAAGGAATGAAAAAACAGAGGAAAGCATGAAATATCTTACTGGGAAAAAACAACAACTGACCTAGAAAATAGATATAGGAGAGACAATTTGAGGATTATTAGACTACCTCAAAGCTCTGATCAAGAAAAAAACTTGGACATCAAAGATGTCCAAAATGCCTGCCCAAAGATCCTTGAACAAGAAAACAAAATTGAAATTGAAAGAATTCACAGATCACCTCCAGAAAGAAATCCTCAAATGACAACTTCCAGGAATATAATAGCTAAATTCAAGAGCCACCAAGCCATACTTCAAACAGTCAGAAAGAAACCATTCAAATTCCATGGAGCTACAATCAGGATCACATAGGGCCTAGTGGCTTCTACATTAAAGGATCAAAAAGCATAGAATAGGATATTCAGGAAGGCAAAAGATTTGGGTTTTCAACCCAGAGTCAACTATCCAACAAAACTGAATATATTCTTTTAGGGGAAAAAATGGACATTCAATAGACAGGACATTTTCAATCATTCCTAAGGAATAAGCCAAATCTAATGAAATAATCTGAAGTCCAAATATGAGACACAAGAAAAGCCAAAAAGGTAAAAAAGAAAGAGAAAATTTAAGGGATTCATTAAGGTCAAAATATTTATGTCTACACAGAAAGAGCATTGCTATAATTCTCAAAGAATATTCTTCATAGTAGATAAGATATAAGGAATTTACTCATAAAGTGGGTAGAGAAATAAACTGATTATGATGATATGATATATATTTAAATATGATTATATGGAACAATATGTATGTATGATGTGACATGTATGAATATAAATGATATATAAAAAATCAATCTAGGCCTGAAAGAAAGGGATGCACTGAGAGAAAAGGGAAGGAAGAGATAGAAAGGGTTAAATTATATAACAAAGTGGCATGAAAAATTATTATAAAGAGGGAATGATAAGAGTGGTGATGGCAATGCTTAAACTTTACTCTTATTGTAACTGCCTCAGAGAGGGTAAAACAAGTATACTCGGTGGGGTATAGAATTCTATCTTACCCCACAAAGTAGAAGGGGAATAAGACAAGGGAAGAGGGAGGTAATTAGAGTGAGGGCGAAGTGGGATAGTGACAAAAAGCAAAATACTGCTGAAGAGGATCAGATAGAAAAGGAATAGAGCAGGACTTGAAGGGGATAATATGATGGAGTGCAATACAAAGTAGCAATGATACATGTATAACCCAGTGGAATTGCTCGTCAGGTCCAGGAGGGGAGAGGAAAGAGGGGTGGGGAAAATCATGAATCATGTAACCATGGGAAAATATTCTAAATAAAAAAAGAAAAATATCTTTTTGGTAATTATGGGGAGATTATATTCAAGTGAAAAGACCCTTGTGCCAGAGAAACCAAATAGAGGATGGGCTAACCCATCATATTCTCCATTATACCACCCTGCCCCTGTACCGACTTACTTACTGGATAAATATCTCTTCATTTAGAATTGCTTTTTGAGTCTCTTAAGTGCTAAAAAAAAACCTATAGGAAGAATTCTTGTTTTATTTAGCAAAGCCATTCCAAGGTAATGTATGATATGCTTTCAAAGATCAGAAAATAAGGAACCAACCCAAGAAATCATGTTATAAAAAGAGATAGAAAACCATGCATTGAAAGATAAGAAGTTTGAACACAGAATAGTCAGGATTTCCTGATTTCTAGTACATATGCTGACCTGAGTATATCAGTTAACCTATTAGATACAAAATGGGTCAAGAATTTTGTGTACCACAGGGGACTGACAGGATTAATTCTCTAATCACAGTAATGTGCTTTGAAAATGAAAAACACTGCAAAAATGCTTAGTGCCAAATGATAAAAAAAAATAATCTCATAGGATTAGATTAAATATTCTGCAGAATTTCCATTTAAATGTTATTTGGCAGTCTTAGCATCCTTTTGGAGAGGCCTGCTTTAAAGGTTGCCAGCCTTGGTAGTGGAGTATGGTACTTTGATGAGTATGCAAGCATACTTTGATGATTGTGGTTAATTCACAAGGTTATTTGCTATTCTCCAGAGCTTTTCACCAGCATTTACTACATCTAAATTCAATTATGGCAAATGTGAGGCCATATGTTTAATAACAGGCTATGAGATTGTTAAAGATAAAAAAACCTATCAACCTCCATATTCTATAAAATAATATCCAGGAAACAACTTAAATTCAACAAGCACATATTAAGTGCTTAATATATACCACTTCTGTACTAGTTGATAAGAATACAAAGACAACACAAAACAGGACTAGCCCTCAAGGCATATATATACAATATGTTCAAGAAAGAGCATGGTATAATAAACAGAATGTATGCTTGAACTAGAGTCTAAGGACAAAACCTCATATCTCCTACCAATCATTTACTACTTATTTGACGTGGAGCAAGTCACTTTACCCCTTTGAACCTCAGTTTCCTCCCCTTTAAAATAGGGGTTGAATTAAATAATTTTCAAGGGCCTTTTTAGATATAAATTTATGATCCTGGGAGATGGAATTCCATAAATATTTATTCTGTGCCTACCCCATACAAGGAATCATACACTAGGGTCCCCTTACTATTTATAGAATCAAATTTAAAACTCCTTTCCTTGGTTTTCCAAGGTCCTTCCTACTATCCTAGTTTTTTATTTTTATTTTTTTAATATATCAATCCACTACATATACTATATGGTCCAGTTATGTTGGCTTACTTGCAGTTCTTGACCATGACATTTCATTTAATGTTTGTCTTTCTCAATTGATTAACCTTACAATATTGCTGTACCTGTGTATTATGATCTAGTTCTCTTCATTTCATTTTGCATCAGTTCATAAAAATTTTGCTAATAGTAGAGAAGTCCATTACATTCTATTGTACCACAATGTATTAGTTTCTGTGTATAATGTTCTCCTGGTTCTGCTCCTTTCAACTCTGCATCAATTCCTGGAGGTCATTCCAGTTCACATAGAAATCCTCCAGTTCATTAGTCCTTTCAGCACAATAGATTCCGTTCATCACCCTCAGATATCACAATTTGTTCAGCCATTCCCCAATTGATTGACATCCCCTTATTTTCCAATTTTGTGCCACCACAAAGAGCATGGCAATTAATATTTTTGTATAAGTATTTTTCCCTATTATCTCTTTGGGGTACAAACTTAGCAGTGGCATGGTTGGATCAAAGGGCAGGCAATCTTTTAAAGTCCTTTGTACATAATTCCATATTGCCTTTCAGAATGGTTGGAAAACTTACAAACTCCACCAGCAGTGTATTAGTGTCCCAATTTTGCCACAGCCCCTCAAACATTTATCACTTTCCTTTGCTGCCATATTGGCCAATTTGCTAAGGTGTAAGGTGGTAGCACACTGTTGTTTTAATTTGTATTTTTCTAATTAGGAGGGATTTATAACACTTTTTCATGTGATAATTAATAGTTTTTATTTCTTCATATGAAAACTACCTATTCATATCCTGTGACCATTTGCTGATTGGGAAATGGCTTGATTGTTTTGTAAATTTGACTTAGTTCCTTATGTATTTGGGAACTTAAACCTTTGCCAGAGATTTTTGTTATATAGATTTCTCCCCCCAATTTGTTGCTTTCCTTTTAATTTTGGTTGCTATAATTTTGTTTCTACAAAATTTTTAATTCGATGTAATCAAAATCATTCATTTTAAATTTTGTAGTGTTCTCTATCTCTTGGTTGGTCTTAAATTCCTTCCTTTCCTATAGATCTGATAGGTATACTATTCTATATTGACCTAATTTATGCATGATTTCATTCCCTATCTTTAAGTCATTTACCCATTTTGTATTTATTTTGGTATAGGGTGTGAGATATTGATCTAGACCTGGTTTTCCCATACCATTTTCCAATTTTCCCAGCATTTTTTGTCAAATAGTGAATTCTTGTCCCCAAACCTGGAATCCTTGGATTTATCAAACACTAAGCTGCTGAGGTCATTTACCCCTCCATTGATCTTCCCTTCTGTCTTTTAGCCAATACCCTATTGTTTTGATGACCACAGCTTTATAGTACAGTTTAAGATCTGGTACTGCTAGGACGCCATCCTTCACATTTTTTTTCATTATTTCCCTTGCTTTCTTGATGTTTTGTTCTTCCAGATATATTTTGTTATAATTTTTTCTAGTTCTATAAAAAAGTTTTTTGGTAGTTTGGCAGGCATAGCACTGAATAAATTAATTAATTTGGGTAGGATTGCCATTTTTATTATATTAGTTCATCCTATCCATGAGCAATTAATATTTTTCCAATTATTTAGATCCACTTTTAATTGTGTGAGAAGTGTTTTGTAGTTGTGAACACATAATTCCTGTGTTTGTCTTGGCAGTTGGATTCCTAAATATTTTATATTGTCTAGAGTTATTTTAAATGGAGTTTCTCTTTCTAACTCAGGCTGCTGAGTTTTGTTGGGAATATATAGAAATGTTGATGGTTTATTTTGTACCCTGAACTTTTGCTAAAGTTGTTAATTATTTCCACTAGTCTTTTAGTTGATTTTCCAGGATTCTTTAAATATGCCATCATGTCATCTGCAAAGAGTGATACTTTAGTTTCCTCATTGTCTACTTTCATCCCTTCAATTTCTTTTTCTTCTCTAATTGCTACTGCTAGTGTTTCTAGTACATTAAATAATAGAGGTGATAATGGGCATCCCTACTTCACTTGTGATCTTATTGGGAAGAACTCTAACTTATCCCCATTGCAGATGACACTTGCTAATGGTTTTAAATATACACTGTTTATTATTCTGAGGAAGGGTACTTCTAGTCCTACGTTTTTCTAGTGGTTTTTGATAGGAATGGGTGTTATATTTTATCAAAGGCTTTTTCTGCATTTATTGAGACAAGCATGTGATTTCTGTTGGTTTTATTGTTGGTCAATTGTGTGGATTTTTTGCCTAATATTAAACCATCCTTTCATTACTGGTATAAACTCTCACCTGATAACAATAAATAATCCTTGTGATAACTTGCTAAAGTCGTTTTGCTAGTTTTGTATTAAAGATTTTTGCATCTATGTTAATTAAGAAGATTGTTCTATAGTTTTCTTTCTCTGTTTTTGTTTTGCCTGGCTTTGGAATCAGTACCATATTTGTACTTTGCTTATTTCTTTGCTTATTTTGTCAAACAATTTTTATAGTATTGGGATTGTTTGTTTAAATATTTGATAGAATACACTTGTGAATCCATCTGGCCCTGGAGAGTTTTTCCTAGGAAGTTTGTTGATGGCTTGTTCAATTTCTTTTTCTGAGATGGAATTATTTAAGTATTCTATTTCCTCTTTTGTTAATCTAGGCAATTTATAGTTTTGTAAATATTCACCCATTTCACCAAGATTGTCATATTTTTTGCCATATAATTGGGCAAAATTTTTCTTAATTATTGCCTTAATTTCTTCTTCATTAGAGGTGAGATCTACCTTTTCATCTTTGATACTGTCATTTTGATTTTTTTATTTCTTTTTTATTAGATTAACCAGTACTTTATCTATTTTGATTTTACAAAATACCAGCTCCTAGTTTTATTAGTTCAATAGTTCTTTTACTTTCTATTTTAAATGACTTCTATTAATATAACTACAAATAGCTTTGATTTTTTTCTTCCAAAAACTTTATTTCCTTAGACCATTTTTATGTTAGAAATACACTCTTATTTTAAAAATAATTCTCAGTTCCCTATATACTTTAGAAAGAGACGTTTATCAGAGAAACTTAAAAATTTTTTTCTCAGTTCTCTGCTTTCTTTTCAATTTGGACTTTTGTTTTGGTTTGTGCAAATACACAAAAAAATTTAATACAAACAACATGAGCTATCTTATCTCATGTGTTATTTCTCTTGTTTCTTTGTTACTCTTCTCTTACATTGATCAGAGTTCTTACTGCTTTCAAATCTTTTTGTCTTTTCAGCATTTTATTTCAGACATTCTCTTAGTTCTACTTACTTAAGTCTGCATCAATTCATACAAGTCTTCCTAGGTCTCCGAAACTGTCACCTTCATCATTTCTTACAGCACAATAGTATTTCATTACATCCACATAATATAGTTTGTTTAGCCAAATCCCAATTGCTATGTACCTCCTTAGTTTCATTTTCTTTGCTACTGCAAATAACCTGCTAAAATGTAAATAATTTTCCTCTTTCTTTACATTTTTGTTAATATCTAGTAGTAGAATGTATAAAACAAATGCATAGTTAGTAATTTTTTAGTTGTAATTCCAAATTATAATCCTCAAAGATTGAGCTATTCAGTGATTCCAACAGAAGCACATTAATGTACCTATGTTCCTAAAATCTCTAAAATATTTGAGTTATTCATTTTTCTAATCTGATGGCTGTTAACTGGGACATAAAAATGTTTAAATTTGCCTTTTTAAATTGTTTCTCATAGAGAGAATTTTTCCTATATGACATTTGATAATTTGTATTTATTCCTTTGAAAACTTACTAGTGATATCCTTTAAAACATTTATCATTTAGGCATGATTCTTAATCTTGAATAAGTTTCTTATATATCTTGGAAATTAGACTCTTATTAAAGAAATTTTCTGAAAATCAATTTTTTTAGTTTTGTTCCCCTTCTAATCTTAGCTACATTGTTTTTTATTTGTGCAAAACTTTTCATAATTTCATATAATCATCGAACTGTTTTGTTTTCTATAATCTTTTCTGTCCCTTTTTTTGTCATGAACCGATCTCATATCCCAATAATAACTGTTTTAAAAAATTCACACTGTCTTGCAGGGACCATGTAAAGTACATTAAAAGAATGATCAGATCTCTGCCCTTCATCCCATTCTCTCTCTAAACTTCAATATGTTACTTTTATTTTACTTCTTCCCAGCTACCTACAATCATGCTATATCTTCTCCATTCTTAAGGGTGGTGGTGTTGGGAAACTCTCACTGGATCCTGCCATCTCCACCACTCTTATCCCATATCTTCCAAATTTTCTGAAAATTCCTATAAAAAACATCTATGTTGGATGCCTCTCTTCTTACTTTCTTCTAAATGGTCTGTAATCTGACTTCTGGCTTCACCATTCAACTAAGATTGCTTTCTTTAAAGTTAACAATAAATTCTTAGTTGACAAATCTATTGCCCTTTTCTGAGTCATGATTGACATTCCCAAACTCTGAAACTCTAGGGACACTCTCTTCTCTCTAGGTTTTCATGAAACTTATGACTCATAATTGCCTAATTATCCTTTTGAGTCTTCTTTTGGCTTCTGCCATCTATGTAAGAGCCACCAACCATCAATGTTCCCAAAGACTCTGTCCTGGGCTCCCTTTTCCTGACATCCTCACTCAACTAGTGATAACATCAACTCCCATGGGTTTTTCATCTTTATGCAGATGATGCATTGTGGGAGGCCAATAAGAGAAACAGAGTCTCAAATAGATATTTTTATCTGGACCCCATTGAAAGTTACTTTGCTAGTCAGAGCCACACAGGTTGGGCTATCTAAGATAAAAATCTGAGACTCTTCTTTTGACCCATTTTATGATCCATACCTTTTTTTTTTATTGAAAAACATTATAGCCTTATTGGAAATCTTTAAGTTCCTAGCAAATCAGAAGTCAAGAGGTTAACCTTCTCTTCTTTGATCAGAAATACAACTGCTTGGTTTCAGACAGCCAAAACCAAATCTAGAAAAAACCTTTTCCAGTGGGGGCTATTCGTCCCTGAGAAAGTATTCCCAGAATTAGCTTGTTGATAATCAGCTAGCTGAAAGTTCAGCTTGTTTTTTTATTTACACTTTGAAGTTTCTGAAGCCTCTTGTATTATCTATGTTGAAAATGGCATTTCTGTATAGCCGTAAATCTTTCTCTGTGCTTTTGGGTGAAAGGGAGTTTGAATTTTCATATATAATAAACTTGTGACTCAATGGCACTTCGGAGAAGCAGTTATGAGTTAACAGAAAGACCTCCCATGTCCCTTTATTTTCTTATCAACTAAGCTGTTCTTATCAGATTATCTGGAGATGATAAATAGATTTTGACAATGCATAGTTCTTCATATCCAAACATATTCTCCCTCCTAAACTGTACTCTCCTCTTTCCAATTATCTTTTGGTCAGATTAAACTGGATGCCCTGGAGGCATCTGAAACTGGACATGAACAGAAAAAAGAACTCATCATCTAATAGATCCCTAAAAATACAAAAAAAGAAAATGAACAAATAATAACAAAAAATAAACCTTTCCTAGGGCAGTATTATCTTCCCACTCACTCATGCTTCAAAACAGCATTTTTTGAATTTTATTTTATTTTTCCCCAATTATACAAAAAAAAAAAAAAGAGGTTGGGATAGTAAACAATCTCACATAGATTGCATATGTGCAATCAGGTAAAACATTTGTCCATATTCATCCTTTTGTGGAAGGAGACTTGGGACAAAAAAATAATTAAGAAATTGAAAAAAGTTTGCTTTAGTCAGGATTTAGATTCCATTAGTTCATTCTTTAGAAGCATATGGCATTTTTTTTAAATCATGAGTCCTTGGGATTGTTTTGAATCACTGTATTGCTGAGAATAGTTAAATTATTCACAGTTGTTCACTATTCCTGACACTGTGTAAGTGCTTTTCTGGTTCTGTGTTTTGTTTTGGGTTTCAGTTTGTGTAAGCCTTTCCAGGTTTTTTCTGAGCTACCCTTGCTTATCATTTCTTACAACACAATAAAATTCCATTACAATCACATATAATTTACTCAACAATTCCCTAATTGATGGATATCCCTTCACTTGCTAATTCTTTGTCCCCACAAAAGAGTGGTTTAAAACATATTTGTGCATATAAGTCTTTTACCTTTTTGTTTTTTATATCCCTCAGATACAAACTCAATGACAGGAGTGAAAGATCAAAGAATATGTACTGTTTTATATACATTTGATCATAGGCCTAAAATGTTCTCCAGAATGATTGAATGAATTCACAACTCCTCACACAGGACATTAGTGTTTCATTTTTCCCACATCATCTCCAAGTTTTGCCATTTCTTTTTCTGTCATAATTGCTAATCTGATAGTTTTGGGGTGGTACCTCAGAATTGTCTTAAATTGCAGTTCTCTAATTAATAGTGATTTAGAATTTTTTGCATGACTATAGAGAGCTATATTTTGTCTGAAAACTACCTTTGGTCATTCTTACACATTTGACTCATTTCTTTGTATGTGAGAGATGAGGCCTTTCCTCTTTCTCATGCCTAAATTTTATGTTTTAAGATTTAACTCTATTATACTCAACTCAAATGTTGGGATCCAGGCATGAGCAAATCTTGGAAATGTTATAAATGTACCCAAAGACTGACTCTTATGAACAATATGCTCGGTATCAGATTTATGGATATAATTCTTATATTTCACATGATTGATTTCTTGGTCCTTGTAACAAAGTAAAACTATGCCAATCACTCCCCAAACCTATAGTCCAAAGGTCAATTGGACCTCTGGGCAGAGAGCTGAATTCTGCCTTGTCCCTTGTCTTAGCCGCCACCTCTTTCATTTTGTGGTTGTCAACCAAGCCATGTTAAATTCTCTACCATGTCACATGTTCATTAACTACCTCCCATTCCCCATTCCTTGATTCTGCAATAAAAACTGGATTCACTTGTGGCCCACTCTCTTTTTCCACCACCATAGGAACACTTCCCATGCTGTGGAACCTTTTGTCCTCCTGTCTTTCTTTCTTCCTCATGTTCTTTCTCTCTTAACCCCTTCACCCATTTTTCCACAATTTTCAACTTCCCTTTTAGATGCTCATCCATAAAAATAATATTTTATGGCTGCTGGCAACTACATCAAATCCTTGCCCACTATCTATGCCTTCTCCTTCCAATTCCCCTAATAATCATAAAGCTCTTAGAAGGTACAAGAATTATCTTCCCATGTAGATATGTACACATTTTACCTTTATTGTCTTTTGATTTCTATTTCCTGTTTACCTTTTTGTGCTTTTCTTCAGTTCTTCAGTCTTTTGTTTGAGAGCCAAATTTTCCAATGAGCTTGGTCTTTTAATTGGGAGTTTTTGAAAGTCTTCTATTTTATTACATTTTATTTTATTCTCTTTTATTCCCCTGAAGAATTATGCTCAGTTTTGATGGGTAAATGATTCTTGGTTGAAGTCTTATTTCCTTTATCCTCTAGAATATCCTATCCCAGGCCTTCTGATCTTTTTCATTTGGAAATGGCTAAATCTTCTGTTATCCTGAATGTGGCTCAATGATAATTGAATTGTTTCTTTTTGGCTGTTTGCAATATTTTCTCCTTGACCTAGGGATTCTGGAATTTGGCTATAATATACATGGGAATTATCCTTTTGGGATCTCTTTCAAAAGGTGATTGGTGTATTCTCTTAATTTCTATTTTACTCTTTGGTTCTAGAATTTTAGAGCATTTTTCCTTGATGATTTATTGAAAAATTATGTCAGCTTTTTTTTTTTTAATCATGGCTTTCAGGTAGTTCATTAATTCTTAGATTATCTCTCTTGGACTGGAAGAACCTCCAGGAACTGATGCAGAGTGAAATGAGCAAAACCAAGGGAATATATATATATATATATATATATATATATATATATATATATATATATACTCACACAGAAAGTGAAACATTGTTGAACAATACAATGTAATGGACTTTGCTACTACAAGACACAAGACAATCCAAGGGATTTATGAAAAAGAATACTATCCACATTGAAAGAAAGAACTGGGGAAATAGAAACACACAAGAAAAACATTTGACTCATTATTTGTTTATAAGAGTAAATGATTTGAAGTTTTTGTTTTAAAAGACTGCTTTATTGCAAAAATGAATAATATGGAAATAGTTTTAAGTGATAACATTTGTATAATCCAGTGGAAGGGTTTATTGGCTTCAGGAAGGGGGAGGGGTAATATTAGAGGGAAAGAAAATGAAACATGAAAACATGGGAAAATATTTTTAAAAATTAAAATTTAAATTAAAAAAATTATCTCTCTTAGATTTATTTTCCAGGTCAATTATTTTTCCAATGAGAAATTTCACATTTTCTTCTATTGTTTTTCATTCTTTTGACTTTAATTGTTTCTTGATAGCTCACAGAATCCTTAAATTCCACTTTCCCAATTCTAATTTTTAAGACATGATTTTCTTGAGTGAGTTTTATACCTCCTTTTCCACTTGGCCAATTCTACTTTTTAAAGAGTTCTTCTCTTCGGTGGATGTGTGTGCCTCTTTTATCATTTGGTTTATTCTGATTGTTAAGATGTTAATTTCTTCAGTATCTTTTGTACCTCCCTCACCATGCCATTGACTCTTTTTTCATGATTTTCCTGTACCACTCTCATTTCTTTTGCCTTTTTTTCCTTCTATTTCTCCTATTTGATTTTTAAAATCCTTTTTGAGGTCCTCCATTAATTCCTTTTTTGACTTGAGACCAATTCATATAGACTTTGGAATCAACACTATCACTTTGTTGTTTTCTTCTGAGTTTGTGTTTTGGTCTCCCTTATCACCAAAATAACTTTCTTCATTGAGTTTCTTTTGTTGTTGTTGTTTGCTCATTTTCCAGCTTTTTTCTTTACTTTGAATTAAAAACAGTGTTAAAGTTGGGCTCTACAACTGTGGTGAGGGAGTACAATGTTCCAAGCTTTGTACAGTTGCCTTCAGAGACGGCTTTGAGAATCTATAAGCTTTTGGCTCTTCCAAGGTAGAATGATATAAAGAAAATTGTGTTTAATACTTTCCTGGCCTGTGCTCTTATTTGTAAATAATTACAAAGCATTCTTTTCCACTCTAGAACTGTGATGAGGGTTCTCTGTTCTGCTATAGTCACAAGTGTTAATTTGTGCTAGTTAGTGCTCCTCACCCTGAGACCTCATGCTGGGATTGCTATTTGTATTAGCATATGGAGATGCAAGAAGACTATTGTACCTAGAGCCATTAAAGGGACATCTTTAATTTCCTTCTGAACAGTTGTACAGTTCCCATTACCATCTGTAGCTCAGAGTTCTAGAAGTCTTTGCTGCTGTTTCAACTATACTCAAGGACTATTGCTGACGGGGTGGGGGGGCTGCCTTGGCATGCTACTTTGAGCTCTACTTATACTTCAGTGCACTAAATCTTTTGTGTAGGCCTTCTAAGTTATTTTGGGCTGAACAACTATTTCATCCCATCTTTTGTAGGTTATGCTGCTCTAAAATTCTCTTTGAGATGTTATATCATAGGTTTTTTTTGGAGATCAGATGGATACCTTTTCCATTCTCTTGACTCTTCTGTAAAAACTCATTTTTAATATCATCCTTTGGTTCCTCATATGCACTAATTCCACATAAACTATTTCCAAAGCTTGTTATTTCTATCTCTATTATATATTTCATATATACCCTCTTCTTTTCACTCATGAAGTCACCACCCTATTGTTTGAGAGGACCTAGTCAAGTTCTACTAATGTCATGCTTGGATTTTTGCAAAAGACATCTAATTGGTCTCCCTGCCTCTAATCTTTTCCGTTCCAGTATAAGGTTTAATCAGTTACTAAATTGATTTTCCCAGTGTTGACTCATCTCACTACTCTGAATAATAAACCTTTGTGGCCCCTATTCCCTCTGGGATCAAATACAAACATAAACACACTGTTTGGCTTTTTAGGCTATTCATAACATTCTCCATTACACTTTCCAGTCTTCTTACATTTCACACTCCTCCACATACTGTATGATGTGGTTATACCATCTACTTATTCCTCACACTTAACACAAACATCTCCTATTTTCTACTATTATACTAGCTGTCCCTCTGAGGAGACATATCCTCTTCTTCATATCCTATAGCTTTTAGTTTCTCTGTTTGCCTTTAAGACTCAGTTCCCAAACCCATCTTTATCAGGAGGTTTGTTTTTTTTTCCTACTCTATTTCTCCTCCCTTTTCAGTCTACAGATACCAGTGCCACTAGTCTCTGATTTTCTTGGAACACAACATTCATTTCCCGATTCTGAGTATTTGTACTGGTTTTCCCTGACATGTGGGAAAGCTTTCTACTTTCTACTGTCCCTGGCTTTCTTCTATTCACAGATAGAATGGTAGATAGAATCATACTTTGCAAGAAGCTTTTCTCCAACCTTCTTAATACTAGTACCTTTTCTTTGATAGTAGAGGTTGCTTTGGGGGTTTTCTTTTCACCCCTACTACTTATCACTGTGTCTGACATATAATAGGAAGTCTATAAATCCTAGTGACTGAATGACTGTCTCTTAATAGTTGCTAGTACCTTCCCCTCTAAGATGACCTCTCAGCCACTCTCTGCCTTTCTCTTATATGTACCTAGTTATTTATATATTATCTCCCTCATTAGAATCTGAGTTACTTGTGGACAGGGAATTTTTTCCCCCCATATGTCCAGTGATTAGCAAAATACCTAGTACAGAGTAAGTACTTAAGTATTTAAATAAATGCTTGCTGATTGCTTTGATTTAATATCTATTAATTAAAATATTTGTGAATACTTACCTAAATCAAGAATTTCAACATGAATAACATCCTAATTTGACCTTCAGCCAGTAGATGGAGAAGTTGATCTAACAGTGGCTTCCTGGTACCATTAAAAGTCCTTCTTTACATTTCTGTAGTGTGGAACCAAATAGCTGCTGATTCATGTACTTTTGATTCATGCTGTTCTAGTTCTATTCTACCTATTTTATGAAAACTGTTCTTATATTTGCTCTCTAGCATTACCCAAGGGATCACTATTGTGTCTTAGAGGCCTAACTACACAATCCTTTTTGTGTTTTGTTTATGGGCACATTTTTATTTTTTACTGTCTATTCTAGTTTAAGCCAGCTAGAAATATTTCTTTTGTTTATAAATTATTACAGAAAGTTGATACAATGTAGATTCTTTGGAAGCATGGAATGTTAATGTTGCAAGGACATTGAATTTTAGAATGGGTATCTCTCAGGGAAGTTAGAGATACAATTGCCAGCAATGCAAAACTAAGTTGCTGAAAAAGCCAGTATGTTTGTGTATATATTACTCAGCATGGAAATGGAAGTTTCTCTCCATTTTTCATCCAATAGAGCATGAACTGCTCCATATACACATCTCTTATAGCTATGAGACAGTGAAGAATTTAACTAAATTTAACAATTAAACTCATGATTCCTTCAATTCCAGTATCTTTGGCAAGAAAACCCCAACTGACATTCTATTGCTTTATAAGTACATTTCATAAATAAAGTTCATAATCTTTAGCCTGAAATAACTGGAAGAAATGACTGAAAAAAGAGAAGTATGATAAGGTCTCCATGAATTGATACAAAGTAAGCAGAAAAAAGAAAACTAATATTAAATGAATGCAATAAAAATGTAAACAATATAAATTCAAAGTGATGACCACAAAATAATCAAAATTGAATGCTATAAAATTATAATGAAAAAGATTGGACCCAAGAAGAGATGGGGAAACTATTTTCCCCTTCTTTGCAAATGTAAAGGAATATTTATTTAGAACACTGTATATAATGTCAGACTCTTGGATGTGTTGGTTAGGGTCATTGAACTCTTGCTCTGTCTTTTCCTGTATCTTTCTATCTTTCTATCTTTCTCTCTTTCTCTCTAAAGTGGTAAGAAGGTGCTAGATCTGGAGTCAGGAAGACCTGTATTCAAATCCTGCCTCAGATACTTACTAGGTGTATGACTCTGGGAGAGAGTCTTAACCTCCATATGCTTCAGTTTCATTGATTTTTTAAATTAATGGGAATGGTAATAATAGGGCTGTTGTGAGGATCAAATAAGATAATATTTGGAAAGTGCTTAGTATAGTGCCTGCTACATAGTAGGTAGATAATACATGTTTATTCTATTACTTTCTTTCCCTCTCTTATTATTTATTTTAAGGGTTATCTCCTTGGAAGGGTTATATTATGATAGATTTAGAATTGGAAGGGACCTAAAAGCCTGCCAAATTCAATCTCCTCTTTGTAAGGATGGGATTTTGCAAGGGGGATGAGACAAAAGGAGCCAGAGAAGGAGTGGCTAACATGTGGTGACAGTTGGTGATGGTTGAGACCAGGGAGAATTCTGGGAATTCTTCATAACTTTGGTAATGGCTCTCTTTATTCTTATATCTTTCTACAGGTGAGAAAACTAAAGTACATGGATTAAGAAATTTGTTGAAGTAACACAGTGTCTTATGTTGAAGTTATACTAGTGAGTGTATAATGGAAGATGTGAATACAGAACTTCCTCACTTAGTCTACTACTTGAGGAGTAAAGGAAGTTCTTTGGAAAATGGAAGTGATATCAGTGCTAATGTCTTTTTAAAGGATTTTAAGTCTAATAGGTCACTCTCAACACCTAACATAGATCTAATTTTTTTTCAAGACCTGTTGATTTTACTTTGGTAAAACTTTTTTTGTGGTCCCTTATTTGTTCTGACACTACCACCACCTTGGAACCATGCAAATTGGACTATGGTAATGGTCTCCTTGGTCTCCCTGCCTTGATTCTCTCCACACTCCAATCCATAATCCATTCAGTTGCCAAACCGATTTCCTTCAAGCACAAATCTGATTGTATAATTAGTATCTTCCCTCTCCCTCCAATTCAGTCAATTCTAGTGGCTCCCTATTGCATCCAAGATCAAATATAAAATCTGTTTGTAGTTAAAAGTCCTTTGTAACCTTGCTCTTAACTTTCACAGGATGATAGTAAGGATCAAGTGAAATAAGGAAGGCAAAATCACTTTCTACACCATTAACTAATATTTAAATATTACATAGTTGGTTATATGTTAGATGATAATAATAAAAATTGCTATTTGATAAGTAACAATTATTTTTTATGGTATAGTCATTGTTTTCTCCAATTGGATTATTTAACTTCTCTATTTCATTTTTCAACCTCAGTATGTTATACTTTTGTAAATATTAACTTACTCCCTTTAAGATTTCACTTTTTTTTTATATGTCTTTGGACAAAAGAGTTTCTGATCATTTGCCTTGCCTCCTTTTCACTTTTGTTATTTTTTCCAGTTAGATTTTGATGGCATGCATTTCCTTTCTTTTTAAAAATTAGATTGGCTAATGGCTTATCTATTTTATTTTATTTTTTTTAATTTTTAAAAGAGAGGCCCCTGGCTTCATTTATTAAATTTAATGTCTTCTTTTCTATTTTATTTATCTCTTCTTTGATATTTAGAGCAGCTATTTCTGTGTTTAGTTGTGATTTTTAAATTTTAAATTTTATTTTATCCCATCATGTAAAAAAGTCTCCAATATTTCTAAAAAAATTGTGTCTCAAATTCTCTCCTTCATTACCACCCAGCCCCAAAGTGGTAAGGAAATTCTTATACTTTTTACATGTACAATCATGTATATAAACATTTTTCCATATTAATGCTTTTGTGGATGGGAATTCAAACAAAAAAATAAGAAAGTGAGAAAGATTTGTTCATGTCTCCATTGAGACTCCATCAGTTCTTTCTCTAGAAGCAGTTGGCAATTTTTATCATGAGTCTATGGGATTGTTTTAGAGTAACTAAATTATTCCCAGCTGTTCATTGTACAAATTTCCTGTCATCATGTACAATGTCCTTCTGGTTCTGTTTATTTAACTCTGCTTCAGTTAGTGTAAGTCGTTCCAGGTTTTTCTGAGTTCCTTCTGCTCATCATTTCTTACAGCCTACTAGTATTCCATTACAGTTGTATATTATAGCTTACTCAGCCATTCCCCAATTGATAGGTATCCCCTCATTTTCTAATTCTTTGCCTCCACAAAAAGAGTAGATTTAAATATATTTGTACATACAGGTCCTTCCCCTTTTTGTTTTTTATATCTCTCAGATAAAAACCTAGGAATGGTATTGCTTGGTTAAAGGGCATGTACTGTTTTATAGGCCTTTGCATAGAAGTATAAATAGTTCTCCAGAATGATTGAGTCAGTTCACAACTCCCCTCATATTGCATTAGTATCTCAGTTTTCCTATATTGTCTCCAAGTTTTGTCATTTTCCTTTTTTATCATAATCATCAATTTTTTAGGTGTAGAGGGTACCTCAGAGTTGTTTTAATTTTAAAAATCTCTAATAGCTATTTAGAGCATTCTTTGCATGACTATCCTGGGCTTTAATTATTTTGTCTGAGAGTCTTGTTCATGTCCTATGACAATTTATTAATTAGAGAATGACGTATTCTTATACATTTGAATCATTTTTCTCTGTATTTGAGATATAAGATCTTTATTAGAGATACTTGTAAAAATTTTTGGAGCATTATGTTTCCTTTGTGTTCTCCATCCTACTTACTCATTTAGTTTTTAACCACCAAATCCCCCATTTGCCTTCTTTTCTATCAGCCCTATCTCCTTCTTTTATCTCCTTCCCCTCCTACTTTCCTACAGGATAAGATAAATTTCCATACCCAATTGATATTGTATGTTCTTCCTTCATTAAGCCAATTCCAATGAGAGTAAGGTTCATGTGCTCCTCTCTCTGACTCCTCTACCTTCCCCATACACCTAAAAACTCTTTCCTGCTTCTTTTATGTAAAATAATTTGTTCTATTTTCCCCTTCCTCCTCCTGCCAGGGCATTCTTTTTTCTCATGATTTAATTTTATGTTTTTAGATACCATCCCATCAAATTAAACTCAGATTCTTACCCTGTTACTATGTACACTTCTTCAATGGCCTTAAGAATCAAATAGTTCTTAGAACAGTGATGGGCAACCTTTTGAGCTTGGTGTATCAATATTTGCAAAAAAACTGAGCATAACTTGGGTGGTGTGTCACTTCAAGAAAAAAACCAAAATTTTGCAATAAAGTAACAAAAATGTATAATTGTAATATATAACTGTATTTAATAAACTAAAATAGGTAAATTAATATAGGTAGAATTGTCATCTATAATGCACAGAGTGTCTATACTACACTACAGCAAATGTTTCATCTTCAGTATGCAGTCCCATACTTCTCTTTTGTGGCTGTGTGTCACTGAAAATGGCTATGTGTGTCAGTGCTGATGTGTGTGTCGTAGGTTTGCCATCAGTATCTTAGAAGTTACAAGAATCATCCTCTCATGTAGGTATATAAACAATTTAACCTTATTGTTTGTCTTTTGATTTCACTTTCTTGTTTACCTTTTTTATGCTTCTCTTGATTCTTGTGTTTGAGAATCAGATTTTACATTGACTTCAGTCTTTTAATTAGGAATTTTTGAAAGTCCTCTATTTCATTGAATACTTTTTTTTTCCTGAAGGAATATGCTCGGTTTTTATGGGTAAGTGATTCTTGGTTGAAGTCTTAGTTCCTTTATCCTCTGGAATATCCTATCCCAGGCCCTCAGATGTTTTCATTTGGAAATGGTTAAATTTTGTGTTATCCTGAATGTGACTCAGTGACATTTAAATTATTTCCTTTTGACTACTTGTAAGGTTTTCTCCTTGACCTGGAGTTCTGGAATTTGACTATAATATGCCTGAGAATTAACTTTTTAGGATCTCTTTCAGAAGATCATTTGTGGATTCTTTCAATTTTTATTTTACCCTCTGGGTCTAGAATATTCAAATAGTTTTCCTTGATGATTTCTCAAAAGATGATGTCTAAGTTCTCTCTCCTTTTTTTTTTATAGCTTTCAGGTAGTTTATTAATTTTTAGATAAATCTCTCTTGGATTTATTTTCCAGGTCAATTGTTTTCCCAATGAGATATTTCATATTTTCCTCAATTGTCTTTCATTCTTTTGACCTCATTTCTGGATGTCTCATGGAGTCATTAACTTCCACTTGCCCAATTCTAATTTTTAAGGTATAATTTTCTTGAGTGAGATTTTATATATCCTTTTCCATTTGACCAATTCTACTTTTTAAAAAGTTCTTCTCTTCAGTTGATTTTTGTGATACCATTTGCTTATTAATTACCATTCATTTTAAAAAAGTTAAAGTTGAACTCTGTAAATTGTTGTGAAGAGATCACTTTTGCAAGCTACAAGTTCTTTGTGCAGCTGCCACCAGAGATAACTCTGGGGATCTATAAGCTTTCAATTCTTTCATGATTGTATGATATAAAGAGAGATGTGCCTAATACTCTCCCAGCCTGTGCTCTTGTCTATGAGTAATCACAAACACTCTTTTACATTTTAGAATTGTGACCAGCATCCACTGTTCCCCTGTGACTGCAAGAACTGGTGTGTACTAGTGCTCCTTCTCACCCTGAGACTTTGAACTAGGTCTGAGACTTGAATTGGCCTTTTGGCAATGTAACTAGAGTATAGTATCCAGGACAGCAAAGGGACCCCTGTAATATCCTTCTAAGCAGATATCTGACCACTCCCACCATTACCATTTGTGTTTCAAATCTCAGTAAGCTTTTTTAGCTAATTCAACCACCCCTCAGGCCTTTTGCTAGGTGGGTCCTGCCTTGGTGTGCTATATAGTATTCCACCTTAATCCTAGTGCAATAGACTTTTCATGCTTATCTTCTAAGTTATTTTGGACTGAAAAATTATTTTACCCAATCTTCTTGTGGGTTATGCTTCTCCAGAGTTTATTTTGAAGCCTTGTATCATAATTTTTTAGAAAGTTATTTGTTAGAAATCAGGCGTTTCTATGTACCTTCTCTACCATCTTGTTTCTGCTTGTAATAATTGTTTTTAAAAAGGCAAAGGCCAAAATAATACCAATAATAAATTGCAAGAATAACTGAAGAAATAAAGTCGAGAATATCTACTGTTAAGGCCTTTTTATGTCATTGAAGATCCAATCAAATACATCAAAAACATTATATATGCTAATGATATTTTTTAATATCTGCTATGATCCTATATTTGTGCATGGGATCAAATGTACCTTTGCTTGATGAAATGGTTTCATTTAGAGACAGAAAGAAGAAGATCTTATAATAATGTCATCACACAAAATATAGTCATTTAATAAAGTCAGCTAAAGTAATTATGAAAAATAAATGAAATCTGTGAAATATTCTGGTGAAAATCCTGAAAATCTCAGCTTGAATGACTACATGTGCAAATGGGAATTTCCTTCTGTGTAACTTGACAGAATGAATCCAATTCATACAGATTTTCACAAGTTACCTTAGAATTTATCTCTATAAACATATATACATCCTAAATGGTGTTTGAATTCTCTCATTTTTTTAGCTTAATTTATTTTTACCAAATAGCTGCAAAACATCTCCACCTAGATGTTCCATACACAGCCCAAATGCAACAAGCTAGAAATGGAATTCAATATCTTTCCTCTTAAACCTGTTCCTCTGCAAAACATTTCTTTCTCTAAAAATAACTACCATATTTCCAGTCATCTAGTTTCACAACCTATAGGGCATTTATCAACTCTTCCCTTACTTTCACCCTTCACATTCAATCAGTTGCTAAATCTTTGTGATTCTTCCTTCAAAATTCTCTGATCTTAAAAGTTGTTCTTTTCTCTCCACTCACATGGCTATATATCCATTTAAATCCCCCATCACTTTTTTTTGTACAACTTAAACAAACACCTAGTTAGTTTCCTTCATCCATTTGTCCCCTCTTGGAACCATCTTCCACAGGAGAGTTGTGTAATCATTAGTCAGTGGTCAATCACCAAATAATTATTAAGAGTTTACCACATACCAGGGGTTGATCTAAGTGTCAAAGTTACAAAGAAAGGCAAAAAACTTCCTTTCCTCCAAGATCTTAAAGATTGAATACCACATTGTTATTCTTAAAGCATGTCTGATAGTGCTATTCCCCTGTTAAGAAAGCTCAGCTCTCAATGTTGTATCTGTGGTCTAAAATATTATTTTGTATTGCTTAATTTGAAACTTGAATTTGAGAGAAGATGCCATATTCCAACTTGTTATGGAAAGCAGAATCTCACAAAAGGCAAAAATTTGATCTTTCTAATCAAGAGATTAAACATTACTAAGTGATATACAAAACCTAATACCTTTTCAGTTAATTCCTTGACCTCTTAAACCAAAAATTCTAAAAAATAAAAATAGGAATCAATAACTACATTTCATTAAAAGTGGTTTCTTTTTGAGACGTTTATTACATACTCTTTCTTTTCTTTCTGCCATATTTTTTCTTCTTTTTTAGGCTAAAAATCCATAACTTTGTTATCAGAGGCATGGATGAAATGGCTTCAATTCCTTTTGTCAGATTGAATATTCTTCTTTGGACATATTTGATTTAGTTCTTAAGTGTCGAATTCCTCTTAAAATATAGTATTAAAACTGAAGACAAAAGTTCATGAGGGATCTGACCTACTGCATCCTGGGCATTATACTTTTATTAAATTATATTAAATTAAATTTTGAAAGAGTTCAACAGATGGATCACCTCAAGAGAGCTACAATTGTAGTTGAGTTTAAAGTCTATGTAATCTAGAATTAAAATAACCATCAAGGAAATTACAATATGTGTCATGGACCACTGACCATGAATACAGCATAGAGCTGGTATAGACATGGGCTGATGAAGCCTTCAAAGTTTCATAATTAGTTTGTCATTACAACCTGCTAATTGCAATCAAGTACAATGTTAGAGGAAATGACAATTTTTATGTTTTTTAAATCCTTTATCATAAATGATAAGATAGAGCCTTCTTACCTTTGCACAATCAGAAATTCTGAAATGACTAAAAGCAGCACATTTTAATTTAACTGGAATATATATATATATATATGTAGACAAATACATGATTTTAATTATATGTATGTAAGTACATATAAGCAGCTATATGATGCAGTAGATAGAGCACCAGGTCTGGAGTCAGGAAGATTTGAGTTCAAATCTGAGACCTCAGACACTTGCTGGCTGTGTGACTCAGGACAAGTCATTTAACATCTATTTGCCCCAGTTGCTCATTTGCAAAATAGGAGCACACTGGGAAAGGAAATTGTGAACCACTTTAGTATCACATAGAGTCAGACTTGACTGAATAAACAACAACAAAAAACAATAACAAGAGACACATATATGTGTGTATACCTGAGCATTTAAATATTGTATGTTCTTATATATACTTATGTTTAGATGTAAGTCACACACACACACATACATATATATATATAAACACATATAAACAGATAATATATTATACATACATAAAGTAATTAATGCCCATTATTTTTAAAAGGTTCAACTGTCACTGAACATGAACTGCTTATATGTTTATAGCTATAAGAGTAGTGCCAGTAATTCAAAGTTATACATTTAGAAATACCCTACAGAAAAGAGCCCTGATTTGGTTTCCTTAATAATAAGATGACAAAGCATGCTTCTTCGGATCCTAAAATATAAATTTCTTTTTGATGAGAATGATTATTTCAGTCTATTAGAGTATATTATAATTGAGGAAATGGAGTAACATTAAAGCCAAAAATTCTAGACAATAGTACAGGGCATATTTCGAATCTATTCCCGAGAAGGTACTGTCCCTTTTAAAGGGGTAAGTATTCAAGTTAATACTAGTTGAATGAGGGATTTTGTTTTTTCCATTTTTGTGTGCTTTTACTGGTGATTACTTCTATCAAGCAATCTGTTACCATAAAATCATAGGGAGATTTTTGCAATGCATAAAGAACAAAACCAGAGTTATAATATTAAACCCACAATCCATATTTTAATTATAAGATATTTCATTTTACAACATAAACAACATGATAGGAGAGGCAGTGTTTCAAAATGGATAAAGTGATCTCCTCAGAACTGGGAAGCCCTAGGTTCAAGTTCTTCTCCCTCATATAAAATACCATCTCATATGGCAATCTGCATTGGTGCTGAGGGAATTTTATCACTGAGAGTTCTTTAGACTAATGAATTAGGTAAAATCATACCCACTCTCTTCCTGCTCCTCAAAATCATAAGAAAAAGAGAAACAAGAGGAAAAAATCATAATTAGTTCAAAGGGTTTACTTTATCACTTAGACTGTTTAATCTAATTTCTATCTTTCTTGTTTATCAAACTCTTACCTGCAGGTGGTTTCATCTTTTTATATCTTTAGGATGTACTATCAAAGCAAACTCTCAACTTTTAACTCAAATCAGTGTTAAATTCCACATTCGTATTTAATTAATACTTATAAAGTGATCTAATATCTCGCCCAAATCTCTTAGGTTCACCTGAAAGTTCTCTCATGTTCCCAAGTTATTAACACCTGTATGGCTCTCAGCTCTCAATTTTCTTCTTGCTGTTTCTGACTTTTTTTGTCCAAGCTTCAAAGCTACCTTTTATGTATGAAGAACATGACATCACTGTGTTTGTTTCTAGCAATTTAAAATTCTCTCCTCAATTTGTAGTTACTGGGCAAAGGACTTAACCTGACTCAGAATTCTGTGGCTTGATATGCTAGAACAAAAGAACATTTTGTGATAGAACCAGGCCTGGGTTAAATTAAGGTGCATTCTACAAATATGTCAGACAAACTTAAAAGCTTACTTTTAATTAGAATGTGATTTCTTCCTTATTGATGCATTTTCCCCATGAATGGGAACCTTTGGAGATGTTGTTTTTATGGCATTGGATGCATTGAGGAGGAAAAAGGAAGCAAAGAAGGAAGACAGAAAAAGAAAGAGAGATAAAAGAAATGAAGTGCCGTTGGTTGTGTCAGTGTAATTTTAAGCTTTAATAGCTATTATTTCTCTGTCCTTTTTTCTTCCTCCTTCCCCTTTTCATTATAGCTTTTTCTTTTAGTACACAACAGTCCCAAAGCAAAAATATGTTGTAAATGTGAAATTTAAAAAACATGAAAGGTATGTTATATAACTTCATTTTACTTATTACAACTTACACAAAAGAAGGGGAATAAAAATCACGGTCTCACAGATCAACATCTGAAAGAGACCTTGGAAATCATCTAAATCAAAACCTTTATTTTACAAATGAGGAAAATGAAGCCCAGAGAAGTTAAGCAACTTATTATGTACAATGGTAAAAATACTGAATATCAGAGGAAAGAGCTGAACCTGTGTTGTCAAACTCTGGAGCCAATGCTTCTTCCATGTACCAATAGATATCTTATAGGAAAATTGTTATGAAGAAGTAGGTGGGCCAGAAATATAGCCAGAACAAAAGATAACAGATAGAATCAGAACTACACTATTATCCTCCCAAATTAAAAGACCTAGAGAAATGGTTTTAGTATATAAACTATGGAAGATTAGTGGGAGAACACATGGACATGAGTTCTAATCTTTGAAAGAAACACCCACATTAATGAGATCATGCTTCCATCATAGTATCAAAGCATAGTTTAAAATTTATGTATCTCTCAAATTCTCAAGTGGATCTGTGATCTCATTGACTTGGACATTTCCTCCAATAAGGCAGATCAGGAGCCATCTCTACCTTTCAAATTATGTGCAGCTCTTGATTTCATCTTCCCATAAATTCACTCCTCAGTGTTCACATAATATGCTGAATGCATTATTTACTATTGACTGACAATGAGAAGCTACATGAGACTACTCAGGTTGTTCATCTGTCATTCTTCAGTTTTGGTACATGATCAGCCCATCTTATAGTCCTATTTTACATTTCCCCAATGGATTCTTTTACTCCTGTTCTTCAAAGTTCTTTATTGGTTATATATGGAATCCTGCTATCATGACCATGAACCTCTCTAATTACTCTGTGTGTGACATTATTTTTCAAGTCTTTAGAGACTATTATGTTCCAAGTCTCATAGCCATAAGACACCACCAGAATATTATTTTTTTTATGAATTGGATCATTAAAAGAGCTTTCCAATCTTCTGAAAACCAGCCAGGCAATTCTCCTCTTTTCCTGTTTAATTCTGCAGCCAGCTCACTGAACCATTCTTTCTGTCTGTCACAGATACACAAATTGATGGACGAGCTCCTTAGATTGCCCATCCAGTTATATGTCATAAATTGGGCTATAGAAATTCTTTATTCCATTGGTCTTTCCCCATGGATTGTTAATGAGCAGTTATTGATCTCTTCTAGGAGGCTCTGTATTATAGAGGGAATTAATTAAATCATGACACTGACACTCAAAAACAAGAGCATCTGTCTAGAGTATCACTCACATTCATAGGGAATTTCTCTTCAACTTGGATTATGCATTGAATACTAATGAAATTAGGAAAGAATTATTTCATAGAACTAGAAAAATAATAAAATTCATCTGGAATAATAAAATGTCAAAAGTATCAAAGAATCAATGAAAAATGTGAAAGAAGGCATGCTAGCAGTATCAGATTTCAAAATATATTACAAAGCTGCAATCATCAAGATAATCTGATATTATCTAAGAAATAGGGTGGTGGATGGATAGAATAGATTAAATACACAATACACAACAATAAGTGATCATAGTAATCTAGTATTTGTTAAATCCAAAGATCCAAGCTTTGAGGGTAAGAATGAACCATTTGATAAAAATTGTTGGGAAAACTGGAAAGAAATTTGGCAGAAACTATATATAGACCAACATCTTATATTTTATACCAACGTAAGATAAAAATGGATAAAAGATTTAGACATAAAAAGTAATATCATAAGTAAAAATTCAGGGTTCATGGGAAACATGTATCTATAAGATCTATCTATAAGTGGAGCCTTCTTGACCAAAGAAGAGATTTAGAGAATAATGTAAAGTAAAATAGATGGTTTTGATTATGTTAAATTTAAAAGCTTTTGCCCAAACAAATCTAATGCAGCCCAAATTAGAATGAAAATAGAACACCGGGAATGGGGGTGGGGATCACATCAAATTTCTCTCAAATCACAGTTATATACTGAACTGAGACAAATCTATTTAAAAAGAGCTATTCCCCAGTTGATAAATGGTCAAAAAAAAGTTGAATAGGTAGTTTTCTGAAGAAGAAATGAAAGCTTTCAATAATCACATGAAAAAATGCTCCATATCATTATTTATTAGATAAATGTACATTAAAACAACTCTGAGATACCATCTCACACTTATCAGATTGACTAATATGACAGGAAAAGAAAAATAACAAATGCTGAGAGATGTGGAAAAAAATTGTGACCCTAATGCACTATTAGTGGAGTGGAAAGACTCAGAAGGACTGATACCAAATAAGGAAAGCAGAAAAGCAGATCCAGGAGAACAATGTCTACAGTTAATAGGATATGGTAATGATAACCAACTGTGAGCATTTTATTTATCTGATCAATGCAATGATCTATGACAATTCCAAAGGATCCAAAGGGAGGCATAGTAGAGAGAGAGCTGGGCCAGGAGTCAATGGGACTCATCTTCCTGAGTTCAAATCTGGCCTCAGACACTTAAATCTCTGTGTGATTCTGGGCAAGTCATCCTGTTTTCTTCAGTTTCCTCATATGTAAAGTGAGCTGGAGAAGGAAATAGCAAACCACTCCAATAATGTTATCAAGAAAACATCAAAATCAGGTCACAAGCAATTGTACACAACTGAAAAATGACTAAACATAATGAAAATGCTATCTACCTACAGAGAGAGAATTAATTATGAATGCAGATGGGAGCATATTTTTATTTTCGTCTGTTTTCTTTTTCAACATGGTTAATATGGAAATATGTTTGGCATAACTTTATATGTATAATCAATATCATATCATTTGCTTGGCTTCTCAATGTATCAGGAAGTAGTGGAACTGGGGAAGAAAACAATAACTATTTTACATAAATTGAGAAATAGTTAATGAAATAAAAATATATCAAAAATAAAATGATAAGAATACTTGAAGAGAATTTCCTTTTTTTTAGCCTTTGTGGTTCTTTCAATTTCATTCTCAAAGGTCTTAATGACTTAGTTTACTTAGCTTTCTTGTCACCCTGCTTTGAACCTTAATTTGTTCTCAACTGTTTCTTTCCCATTTGAAATAAGCACTGTTCATAATCATCCTTCTCTGCAGTATTTTATAAATAAATTTATATCCTAATTGACATTTTTGGCTGCCATCACTCTTATTTTGGCAAGTAAGTCAATTGTTTGCTGTCTAAAGTGCTTTACAGACTTTTCCCCTCAAATTCATCATAAAAATGGATTTAGACCATTTACATTTCTTCCAATTTCATTAATTTTAAATGCATACCTTTTTCCATGATTATATAGTCAACTCTATAATATAGCATCAAATATTTGGGGCTAGAAGGGACCTTAGAAGTCATCAAGTCTTAACTTTGTTCCTATAAAGTCCCATCTTTGTTCTATTTAAGGCTGTTTTAACTTCCTCTATTTTACAGATTACCTCCTATATTTACATTTAGTCTTTTGTTTTCATTTTACAAGTGAGGAAACCTTGACACAGGATGGTTAAGTAGCTTACCAAGGGTCATATAGATAGTAAGCTTACGAGACAGGATTTGAAAACAGGATTTCCTGATTCAATCTGTTATTTCTCAAACATTTATATAGGTATTCATTTGAGATTATATATGTTTAGGAATACAAAAATTCAAGACAATTCTGAAGGATTTATGATGAAATCTGTTGTCCACTTCCAGAGAAAGAACTGAGGGAATCTGAATGCAAATTGAAACATAAGATTTTTTATTTTATTTTATTTTTTTGGTCTGATCCTTTCACAACATGACTAATATGGAAATATATTTTTCATGACTATGCATGTATAATTTAAATCAAATTGCTTGCTTCTCAAAAAGGAGTCAGAGGAGGGAATGGAGGAAGAAAATTTGGAACACAAAATTAAAAAAAAACCAAGTTGTTAAATTTGCTTTTATATGCAATTAGAAAATGTTTTCAAAATATCATGTGCTCTAAAGGCAATTTTGAATTTATGTTGCGATATAAGTTCACCATTCTTAAGATGGGTTATTTCTTAACATTTAGCACATTGCACAGTCTCAATTTTTGAAATATTATTTCTTTAGATATAACTAAAAACATTCTGGACATTGACCAACCAAAGAGACAAATTATTAGACAACTAAACTCATTGACAGTCCATAAAGATCTTTAATATTTTAAATTGATTCTTGCATACAATAATTTTAACTGCTATATATGCACTTTCCCCCCTCCTAGCCTGCCTATATGGTCTAGTTTCATACAAAATTGGGTTATAAGCCTTCAATTAGATTGCAAAAAGAAGCTTTTTAAAGATAAAATTCTTTTGATGCACCAACTTATATCTTTTTATTAGAGAAGTGAGGACCTACTGTCCTGGAAGGTTATATATATTTGAAACATTTTTCTGTTGGTTTCATATAACTCCTATACCGTGTGAAAAAGGGAAAGATACTGAGGAAGGGGTAATAAGAAAAGAATAAGTAGGATAATAAGAAAAAGACTAATAATACACTTTTATATGCCATTTACTATATGTCAGGCACTATACTAAGCTCATTAGAAAAATTATTTCTTTTGTTCCTTAGTACAACTATGAGAGATAAACACTGTCATTATCCCCATTTTACATATGAGTTTAAGAGAGTTTAAGTGACTTGCCCAGGGTCACAAAGCCAGAATCTGATTTGTACTAAATTCTATTCTGACTCCAGGTCCAGTTCTCTATTCCCAGTGTTATCTACTACCTCAGGGCACAAGTACTGAAATAAACACAGATAATATATAAACAATTCTTAAATAAAAATATGAACCAATTACTTGTCTAAAGCTCTGGTGAAGCAAGGGAAATTGGTGGAACATAAGAAATGGAATCTCACCTCCAGAAAAAGAGGAAATTGCGAAGCAATCTGTTGTTGGGCCCTTTCTGACATGATGTGATTGGTAGTAGACAAGGTAACTAGGGGAGATATTAAGAAATTTTTTAAATCCTCTCCTATATCTAGACCTTCAAGAGAACTTACTATCCTGTAACCTTCCAATAAATGACACTCAATAGATACTTGTTATACATGAGGTCTCTTCTTTCATTCCTAGCATGGACACCCTAACCTACTTAAGAAAAGCGCTTACTGATTAATATGAGAAACACATTAGGCAAAAGAGATTCTCAATTACTCTATGAACTTATACTACTGTAACTTCTATGGACTTAAGTTGTATTACTATAAATCCTACTCTGGGAAGCCAAGTGGTGAGAGTGGATAAAGTGCCACACCTGAAGTCAAGAAGGCTTATCTTCCTGAGTTCAAGTCTGGCCTCAATCACTTAGTAGCTGTGTGACCCTGGGCAAGTCACTTAACACTCTTTGCCTCAGTTTCCTCACTTGCAAAATGATCTGGCGAATAAAATGGCAAATCAGTTTGATATTTCTGCCTAGAAATCTCCAAAAATGATGCCATGAAGAGACAGACATGACTAAAAATAACTGAACAGCAGCAAAATGATTCTTCAATAGCTCCCACCAATGGAAGTTCCCAATATGATTTTTGAGCTTCCGATGCTGGAAATGTATCACTTCTCCCTTTAAATTTCTCACTGACATACCCCCACAGTGGTAAGGATTGAATAGCAATATACTCTTAGCTCAATTGTCATGGATTTGAAAAAAAATTTACTTTAGGTAAATGGATCGATTATAGTTTAAAAATAAATGAACCACAGCAGCAAAAGCAAAAACCAAATATGCTTGTATAGAAGTATAGGAGATGTGGCAAAACTAAGGAGTATTTACTGAATACAATTTTATGTTCCTCCAAATTGGAAAGGTTGTTGAGTTGATCCTTTTATCTCTTCCTTTATAAAGAAATATAAAGCTAGAAGTTATTTTTGACTGATATAAGGCTCTTTAAATCTTTTTTCCCTCCTGCAGGTCGATAGCTTTCAATAGAAAAATAAAATATTTTTGTCTACCTTCCAGAAATTTGTCAGCCATGATACTGGTTTCTTGAAATACTTTCTAACCAAATTTTACTATATCTGAATAAACACTTAATATACCACTCAATTAATTTTATTGAGTATGTTTTCAGAGATGGGGGTGGGAAGGCTGAGCCTCTAAAAAAACTGACAATATGTATAAATTTATAGATTTTTCTGATGTTATTTGCAAGATTCATTTAATACTAAAGTGGCGAGTTTTAGATACCCTAGAAAAGCCTTTTCCATCCATCTGTTCCCCAGAGGATGAGATTTCCATGAGCTCATTTTGACTGAATATTGCCTGCAGGTAAAACTTGACCTTGTTCATCATTCCTCTTCCTACAACTTGTAGCAGCTAAAAGGTAAGATAATTCTAAAGCCCCTGAAAGACTTCAGGAAAGGAAAGGAAATAAATTCCCTTCACTGTTATCTTTATAGCTGCCAACAATTGAAGAGAACACATTTTAGATAGGATAAATTTAAAGTGTTTATTGAATGGCTCTTGGGTGGGAGTTCCTACAGAAGTGCCTAATGTCTAATCATGATATATTTGGGGGCAGCAAAAGGAAAAAATTATGCCTGCCCTCAGAAATTGCAATCTAGCTTGACTGACTAAACAGAACAAGGATGAAGCAAAACAGGAAGAATTACAAAGTAAAATGAACAAGTTGTACTGACCAAATGACTAGTATACATTAAATTCAATACATATTGTTGAAGATAATAATCAGCAATGGTGATGTAATTAGCATATATATAAAATTTGTTAAGTGGCACCATAGTGCATAGAATCCTGGGCCTAGTCAGGAACATTCATCTTCCTGGGTTCAAATCTGGCCTCAGATGCTAGCTGCATGACCATGAGCAGGTTGCTTAACCCTGTTTGCTTCAATCTCCTCATCTGTAAAATGAGCTGGAAAGGGAAATGGCAAACTACTCCAGTATCTTTGTCAAGGAAGCCCCAAATGGGATGACAAAGAGTCAGACAAGAATGAAGCCAATGAATGAAGACAAAAGCTTGCAGAGTGCTTTGTGTATGCTATTTCATTTTGATCCACCCAGTTATCCTTTGAGATAGGGACTCCTATCTCTATTTTACTGAGAAGGAAAATGAAGCACAGAGAAGTTACTTGTCCAGGGTCATGCCACTAGTATCTAAGGGAAAAATCACAGTTCAGATCTCCCTGATTCCATGCCCAGTTCTCTAACTACTGTTCTAGTTTATAGCTAATTATATATCTAGAACTGAAAGATACCTCAGAATGCCATCTAGTTCTACCTTTATTTTAGAGATGAGTAAACTGAAACCCCAGAACCTGTGTCTTTCTTTAGTTGTCAAGGGCAATAAATGTCATAGGTAGTATTTGAATATATATTAGACTCTAGAGGCAAACATTCTTACTATACCAAGTTATTTCAGAGAATATAGATCTCAGTTTATTTATTTATTTAGGTGTTTGTAGGTTAATTTTGGTCCTCTTATTAGTGAAGAATTTTCCCAATATACAAGTGTAGATTGCCAATTGCTCTCCTACTTAGAATCTTTTGAAGTTAAAGTCAGCCTAGCACTGAGGAAATATTAGATAATAGAGAATGTGGTTAGGCTTAATCTTTAAGAGAATTGAGAAAGAATACTGGGAAAGATGAATACTAAACTCAATTCTTGAAGAATACAACAGTGACTTTAGATTATATATATATATGCATATATATTTAATTTGAATATTTTATAGGCTTAAATAATTCTGTTGCCTATAAATCAGCTTCATTTTCCAGACTACTTCTAAAGAAAACCAAATTGGAAAAAATAGGACTTTTTCGATACATCTAGATTTAGGTAATTTATGATTCTTCAGAGTAATTTATGTTAATGCATTTATGCTTTTATGCTTATTAAACATAGTTTATTCATCATAATATCTCTATGATATTTAATCTTCTTTATTAAAATCTTGTAATAGTTCATATGCTATGTGGCAATACCTACAAAGTATTACAAGTTGCTCCATTCCCCATTGTCAAGGATTTTCTTAAATCACTGTTTTGAGCAAAATTCATCTGGCTTCCTACTTGGTAGCCCAAAGAAAGGTGAGGCTCCTGTGAAATCTCTGGGTTGCCAATTCCATGCCATAATGAATTAAAGATCAGATTATTTCATAATGCATACCTGTCTCTGCCTTGCACAAGCCAGAAAGTTCTAATCGATATCGTAGAGATTAGAAAGCATATGCTCCTCAAACTGTGCTAAAGTATTCAATGGTATGACTTACAGACACTGACACTTAATTAGAACTAGACTTGGTTCACTAAAGTGGTCTTTCTCTATTTAGGTTCTCTTATGTACTATTCTTTGGTTTTTGGTATATACAGTGATCCTTTGCCTATTACAGGAGTTACGTTCCAGAGACCCCTGTGATAGATGAAAATCCATGAAGTAGAGGTATTATATTTATTATTTATATATATTTCAAGGCTTTATAAACCCCTCCCACTCTCCTATAAACCTTTTCTACACTCTTAATAACCTTTCCCACACTCTTATAAACACTAAGCCAATCGGCACCCAGGATACAGAACACAGCGCTGTGTTTGGTTGCCTTTCATTCCATCAGCCAATAGTGTGCCATGTACAATCTCAAGTTGGCAAACTTGGGCAAGTGGTGTACTGTATTTCCATTGTGTACAGTATGTTATTCATCCACAAAATCCCATAATATGGCAAAAACTCCACAAACCCGTGATAAAGTTAAGCCAGATAAATGAACTACAATATAGTGAAAGATGACTATTATTTCTTTTCAAGTATTTTTTTCATCCTCTTCATTTCTCTCACTTTTCCTTTTTTTAATCTTTTACCTCTCTCCTTGCCTCATTCACTTCTTTTCTCTAGAATCTATTTCAAGTCATTTCATTTGAATGCTTCCTAAATTTTTAAAAAAGAGTGTGATTCATTCTTCTTTAGCATTCTCATTCTCCAGAAAAAGCAAGCAAAGTTATTTCATTTAAATTCATTATTATCTACAATTAAAATAGCAATCCAAATTTAAAACTTAGACAGAATTGTCATTCTTTGGAAAGGGCATGTAAATCTCTGCCCCTCACTTCAGTTTATACATTCTCAAAAGGTCTAGAATATAACCATGAGGTCTTAATGAGGTGTCAAAATGGTGATAGTGATGCAACCACTTTATAAGGTCAAATCACTTCTCTGAATAAAGAACAGAACAAACGGTTAAAAGTGCAAATAATTCAACCACACTACTAGGGGCTTTAAATAGTTAAAGTCTGAATGAATTTCAATCTTTCAAGTTTGGGAGAAGATGGTATTATAAACCAGGCACTGCCAATGGAAAAAAAAAGACTTGGAGTAGAGATTATGGAGGTAATTTTTCCCTTGACTCCCACCAGCCCCTCTTGTTAAACATGTAGCTTTGAAGGGGAGTTATTGGACAAATAGAAAACACTACATATATCAAGGCACAGATACACACTATAGATATACATGAATAGAGAATCATTTAAGGTAGGAAGCTTCCTCAAAGAGGAAAAGTCTTAGCAGTAGGAAAAAAAAATTGACCTTAGAAAGAAGCAGACTCCTAGAACACAAATGAGTATCCCACTTAGGAAGCCTATTGAATCCACAAGAAATTGCTTGAAGATGCTATAAAAGGAGAAAAGATTTAAAAAATTTGCATTACCATGAGTTGTAATATAACTTTGCCCATTAGTTCCTCCCTACAATTTTATTCTGAGTCCACTCTTCTCATGGACATTCATTACATTTTATGGTGTGTATATCTCCGGTGTCTGGGAAAAAATATTTTGTAGCAACTATTTATATTTTATCACTTGGGAAATTACTCAGCTAAGAGCTAATTGTGTCTATTGGCTGACTGTTAATGAAAAGTGCACTGTTTAGGGCTAATAAACTATGGTATTAAAAGGATAGTCTCTCAGGTGGCTTCTTTAACCTTGAGATATTAGACATATTGTGGGGACTCACTGCTGAAGTGGCAGTAACCTGGGGCTGAGACTATCATTTTTCTTTTTGAAGTGGATTTTATGTTTCTATTACTGAAGTTCTCTGACAAATATGAGATTTCACTAAAAAAAAGTTTTCTATCATTGTATAAATTGAAGGAATCAAACAATACTAAGGCAGAAGAACCCCATAAAACTCCCTCTTTTTATAGAAGATAGGGTGACTCAAAGAGTTGGAATAGCTTCTTCAGTGTCACATAGTAAATTATTGGCAGAGATGGGAATCAATTCTAATTCTGCTGACTCAAAGTTCAGTACAATATACAATAGTATAACATACGATATACAAAAGCATAGTATATAAAATTAAATCCAAAATATATAGTGATTTGTTTATCTCATGATGAAAATGAAAACATTTATTCACCTGTGAAAAATTATTTTTACTATTATTGTTGTTGTTATTTTTGTTATTAATAATAGTTTTTCTTGCACAGTTATATTCAGTTGTCTGATTCTTCCCAACCCTATTTTAGGTTTTCTTGGCAAAGATACTTTGTCTTTTACTTCTCTATGTCATTTTACAGATAAGAAAATTGAGGCAAACAGGATTAAGTGGCTTGTCCAAGGTCACATAGTGTCTAAGGCCAGATTTGAAGTCATTAAGATTAGTCTTCCTGACTCTAGGCCCAGCACTGTATCCACTGTGCCACTTAGCTATCCCATCAATAATAATAATTTCTAGTAAATTATAAAATTTTCAAGGGCTGAGTATTTGCTCTAAATTACCAAGGCCTTTTGCCTTATTATTCATGTAATTGTCACAGCTGCATCTTGAACCACAGTTCAGAGTTCTTTCTACCATAGCATATTGCTTGAATTGGGTCTTTATCTCAAAGAGATAAAAGCAAAAGGAAAAAGACCTATATGTACATAACTATGCATTGCTGCTCTTTTTGGAGTAGCAAAAATTGGAAATGAAAGAATGCCTAGAAATTGGGTATAATTTTTGAGTTATAATTGAGATGAAGCAATATTTTGTTATAAGAAATAATGATCAGGATGATTTCATAAACTCATGCAATGTAAAGTGTAGAAAAACAGGAAAACATTGTACATTGTAACAATGATCAACTGTAGAAGATTTAGCTATTCTGATCAATACAATGAACCAAGACAGTTTTGAAGGATTAGTGCTGAAACATGCTATTCACCTCCAGAAAGATAATTGAGTAGGCCTGAGTGTTGATTGTAGAATAATTTTAATTTAATATAATAAAAATTATTCATTTTACTTCTTGTAATATCGTCTGTCTCTTGTTTGGTCATAAATTCTTCCCTTCTCCATAGATCTGACATGTAAACTATTCTATATTCCCCCAATTTACTTATAATATCACTCTTTATGTCTAAATCATATACCCATTTTGATCTTATCTTAGTAGAGGTTAGCATTGGTAAAGTATTAGCATGTGTGTTGGGCTGCTGTGGGGGGAGTTGCTCTGCTCCCCTTCTTCCCAGGTTGGGGTGGCTGACCAGCACTCCTCTGTGTATAGTTTTGCTTCTGGTTCCCCGCTTATCCAATGAAAATCAACTCTCTCTCTCTGCCTACCTTTCAAGTTGGCTCTTCAGTGGAAGAGCCCCTCACTTTGTCTTGCTGTTCATTTTTGACTCCTATCATTTTGTGCCACCTTTTAAAGATTGGTTTGGAAGGACTGTCAGAGCAGTTTCAGGCTTCACTACTACTAAGCCACCATCTTGGCTCTGCAGGTCGCTAGTTATTTTTAGAATCATGTAAGAACTGGAACTCTAATATGCATAATGCCTTCTAGTAATAATAGGTCTTTCTATCGCTTTTCTGTCTCTCATTTTTTTCCCTCTCTGGCAGTACTTGAACCCATTTCTGCTTCTGATAAACAGTGTCTATGGGATTGTTGACAAATAATTTACAAATCTTAACTCCAACATTCAGACATTCAACTAAATATATTATTACTTGGCAATAACTTATGTCAAAAGAGATCACAAGTGAGTCTAGACACCCAAAAATAATAATACAGTATTTATTTGGGAAGAGAAGCTTGAATGAGAGGTATTATGTTAATAACAAAATTAAGATATAAATCAGCACAAGAGAAGACACAGAGATATTAAGGGTACCAATGTATTTCGTTCATGCTCATAATAAAATAAATAATTTCTTTCACAAAATGAAAAACACATAATGGTTAGTAACATCTGTAAGCTTTTAAAAACACTGTACTATGAACAATAAAACATCCTTTTAGAGCATATAACCCATTATTTTGTTGTCACAATTTAATTACACAACTTTTCTATTTAGACTTGTTTTGCTTGTGAGAAAGAAAAGGGCTTTTAATTCATTATCAATTTTTCTCTCTATCAAAATGAAATTATTTTGCTGTTAATAATGGTTTCTGATTAAGTTTATCCTAAAAATCTGACAAATGCTGCAGTGATATAGACTAATTTGCATCTCTGTTGCCAGCTCACAGACTGAAACAACAGCTTGTTATCCTTCCTTCTTTGTTGACTTTGAAAACATTTCACTGTTCAGCTACCTTTCGTTATTTTTATCCTGCACCATAGGAAGGAAACATTTGACAACAGGGACACTCAATGAATTGAATTATTTCTTAGAAAATTACACATTTGGGACTGATTTCTTTTGCAATTTCCATAGATGCAACACTCATGAAGAAAGGATAAGCCTGCCTGGGTTTATCTTCTCCCTAAAGATCAACTGCCAGAATGAAAATAATTCTGGCCTAAATTCCTAGAATAAAATAACTGTAATAAACAGAATGGAATTGACTCTCTGTGGATCTTAATGTGGCACAGGCATTGAGGTGCCATGGCTATAGATGGCCACAGTTGAACAGTTATGCTAGATTGGTATTATCCTCTAGGATCATATACTTTTCACTGTTAGTACCAGAGGGAAAATGGCACATATCTTAATACACATTAGCAGATGGTCCCAGGAGTGGCATAATTTTAAGAATATCACAAAAGAAGACCAAAGTTATTCATTCCCATACTTGTTTCATCATACTCTAACATTGAAAGCATTTTAACCAGCTTTATACATGTATAAACATACACATGCATGCATGTTCACACACATACATATATCTGCTCAAAAGCAGGAAAAAAAATTCTCTTTCTCAGACTAAGTCTTTGATTTAGAAAATATCTAAAAAGATCTCATCTTACATATATTTAATAAGAGATTTTCTCTAAAACATATTTACTAAATGGTCATTTAGCCTCAACTTGAAGACTTACTATTAAAAAAAAACAACCTACTAGCCTCTGTAGTAGTCCATCCTCACTCTTGAACTGCTCTACTATATAGGATTTTTTGTTAATGTGTCTAAGTCTGCACCTTTTCTAATTCTGCTTTCTGAGCCATGCAAAAGAAGACTAATGCCTCTTCAACTAGAAAGACTTTTAAATACATGAGAAAACTATGATGATTTTTCTGAAACTTCTCTTCTATGCTTTATACATCCTCAATTCCTTTATTTCCATATGACAACTCTATTCCTCTCCTATTTCAGGTTGCTCTCCAGAGTGCCTTTATAGCATAGCAAAGTCCACCCTAAAATGAGGAATCTGAAACGAAGCACAGCAATCAAGATGACATCTACTCAGGAAGACCATTAGCTCCTTCATTATGGATATTTGGCTAAACTCAAGGATAGGAGTTCGTGTGTTCCAATACTACCATTGATACAATCTTGTGCCAGTCTAGGCATTCAACCTCAGAGGCTGAAACAATTTTCTAAGATTATGTGTCTCAGAGAAAATGATAATCTGCATTGAAAGATGGTATTTCTTCATCTTGGGACTCTCTCTGCTAATGAAATCATAGCTCTAGTCCTTGTCCAAAGTAGTTAGCTTTTATTTTGTTTTGTTTTACTGCCTTGTGGCACTGATAACTCATATTCAGCATGGGGTCCCCAAGTGGGCAATGGGAATTCAATGGCTGATCAATCATAGATCCTGATCTTATTAATTGTAAAGTACCATCTGCTGACCTGGCCTTTTCCCTTCGGTATATGTATATGACAAATGCACAGGGGAGAATGCAGAGAACTAGCCAGCTGACATTATTTAATGTCAATCACCCCTCACTTCATTTCCTTATGACCAATATCTCCTGTTCAAAGTCTCCATTTGAACTTCTATTTACTCCCTCCCCTACTACAACCAGCTAAAGTATTTATAGAAGTGAAAGGATTGAGCTTTGGGTTAATTAATCATGATAAATAGGATTGAAATTCTGTTCCCCAACTAGGATGGATTTCTTTTTTCTTAAGGCAAACTGTTCTGCCTTTAGAGATTTTACACACACACACACACACAAACACACACACACACACAAACACACACACACACACACACATTTATATATACTTTATATATACACACATATATATATATATATATATACTCCAGAAATTATTTGAACAAACTCAAATAAATGATGAAGTACAGTCAAGATCACATAATCAATTACCACTACAGGAAATAATATTCAAAACATGTTTTCTGTTGATGGTGGTCAGTGGCATTAACTTCAAGATTAAAGGCAATTCTCATATTATAAATTTCCAGAGAATTAGAAACCAAGAGAGTTAAATTATTTTTATTTAAAATATTTTTGAACTCTATATTATCTGCTTCTAGGAGATTTGAACTTGAGTTTAATTTGCTATTTTTGTATACTAATTATGACACTAATTTTGTCTTTAATGTAAGAAATATTTGAATTCATACATTCTTTGGTTTGTTTAATCATAAAATGCCTTTTACAATTAATTATGGGGATATAATTATTTATTTAAGGAAAATAAAAGAAAAAAGAAGGATAAAATAAATCACATGCCCTTAAATTTATCTTTTTCAATTTTATCAGACGTGATTGCTTTGTGATTACTTTTAGGAAAGTATGTCATTCAGAGATTAATTTTTGAGAATGACTTTCTCATCAGTTTGGACTTTTCTCAAGAACAGGGAAGCAGTGTTCCATGATGGATAGTTAGGAAAAAGATGAGTTCAAGTCCTGCCTCAGACTAAGTGTGCAGTTATAGATAAATCACTTATTCTTTCTGTGTCTTAGTATCCACATTTGCAAATGAGAAATCTGCATCCATTTGACTCTAAAGTCCCTCAGTTTATGATACTATAAATGTACTTGTAGATATCATATCTTTTTTTAGGAAACAAATCATATGCAGCTTCCTTATAATTTTAATTTAGTTTTTATTTCAATAATTAACATCTATAAAGTTTGATATTTGAGTATCTTCAGTTAACTTGTATTAATTTATTATAATCAAGTTAATATGATATTAATTGATTGAAAAATCACGGATCCAAGTTAGTCCAGGGCTTTTATTAAACACATTAAACACATTGCATAATGAATATTGCTAACCACTGGGAATGAGATAAAGTTTAGGTGAGGTATAGATTCTGTCCACATTGGAACTCACAATCAAAATGAGAATAGACAAATAAATAAAAAATAACATACAAGTCCATTATAAAGGTATAACAAAAAGTATTGCACATAGTAAAGCTTGTTAGTAAAGGTCATGGGAGGCTTTATTGAAGGGTGTCATTTGAACTGACCTTAAAAGCAAGGGAAAGAATTCAGTCAATAAGGAGAGGGAGGTGGCACTCAGGGGTAGAAACAGAATGAGGGAAAGCATGTTGGCAGGAAAACTAGGACATGTTCAAGGGCCTGAGATGCATTTGGCTAGAGTCTAGAGTTGATGAAGCCAAGTCACCAGATAAAACTGGAAAAGATAGAGTGCTACAAGATTATCAGAGATTTTCAGTGTGAGGAAAAGAGCTTGTAGTCAACAAGAAGCTATTGAAAGTTCCATGAACAGGGCTATGAAGAGAAGAATTTTTTTTGTAGATTATTGCAAACAATGGTAGCATTGATGAGCCTTTTAGAGATAGTGTGTCCAAACTGTACCTTCAATTTGCCTGTGAGCCCCCTGAATTGCCCCAGAAAGCAGAGCGAGGAACTGCTCACATAGACTGCTGGGGAAGGGACAAGGCTTGTGAAAATTGTTCTCAGGCATATTGGAGAGGGAATGGAGCCGCCCCCTCTGTCAGGCTGGGGCATGCATGCCATGCCTTCCCAAAATAGGTTTAGAGTATATAATCCAAGAACAGTTGTTTTTGGTTTTATATCAGACCTATGATTTCATAAATGCCCAGAGATATGAACTGCCTATATCAAGGTAAGGCTGTATGTTTTGTAGTTTGTAGTGTTAAAGGTTTTCCCAGGGAAAGAATTTATTACTTTCTGAGGTTAAAGAGGAGAGCCAAGACTGGGCTCAGTACAATCAAAACTTGAAGCCAAGATATCCTGACCTCAAAGCTGGATTCATATGCACTCTGTCATGCTACCCTAAGAAAAAAAAAAAACAATAAAAATACACTTTAAGAACTACAATAAGGTCCCATTTCATGTTTCACTGAAGTATTTTTTGGATATATTCAAATTCAAACTATTTGAAATTATGATTACATAAAATTGGTAATTGGTTCCAGTACTATAGATATGTGTAGTATGAATATGAATAATGGTACAATTTTAGGGAAGTCATTATTTGGGACTTAAATGAATTTTTATGGTATCATACCCTCAGACTTCTTTGTGAGAGAAAAAAATATTGCTTTTTCAGCATGGAATTACCATAAAAGACATGACTATAAATTTAAAAATTCTGTATTCATTAGCCTAATCCTTATGCAAATATGCAACAAATTATTTTCTCTCTTTTTGTAAAGGAATACAATATTTAATATTGATATCAGTATGCTTGCCCTGTTTACCAAAACCACACAGGTTGATTTTTCTAAATCTAATTAAAGTCATATAGCCATTATAGAAATAGAAAAACATTTTTTTGATAAAAATATTGCAATGAATTTTCTTATCTATGTATCTGGATAGTTCACGCACACAAGAAAATGCTGTTCAAAGTAAATTTCAATAGTTTAGAATATTGTTAAAGCATTACCCATATACAGTTTTAGTCATTAGGCTCTCCTCAGAAGAGATGGGCAAATTAGGGAATGTGGTGTAATATTGTAATCAAGGAAGGAAAATCATTTTAATATAGCTTTGGGGAGTTGTCTAGATAAATTTCCATCATATATTCCAATAATTTATTATATCAATCTGAGATCTTAATCATGATGGCCAAGTCAGTATTTCCAGCTTATCATAGTTCTAAAGCAAAAATATCTAAAAAAAAAAATTTTTAAGGGAAATATTTCCAATAAAGGAGATTTTTAATAGAAATATTTGTAAATCATATCCCCTTGTTACCCAAAGAAGCAGGCAACATATAAACACAGAGACATTCAAAGGGATAGTTTAAAAAAAAAGTATAATCACCTTAAAGGAGCAATCTCTACTCCAATCTCTGTCACTATCCTACTTCTTACATTCTCGGCAGCTTAGTCTTGGATCTCATTACCTCTCAAGTGGAATATTATAATAGCTTCCTGATAGAGTTTTTTGACCACAATCTCTTTCTGCTCTACTTTATACAATGCTGAAAGATTGTTTAAATGCCTGTTTCTTATATCTTTCCATTGCTCAAAAATTTTCTTTGCTTCCTTATTGTCTACTAGATTTAAAAAAAATGCTTCGTAACATGCCATTGGAGGCCTTCCATACTTTTACTCCAATTTCCCTCACTAATCTTATCCCAGTTAAACACTCAGATAATAAGGATTTAGTAGGTACCTATCATATAGGAAGGTCTGCACTGGTGATACAAAGAAAGATAAAAATTGAGTTAAATTTAAATTTAAAGATCTTTCACATGAAAGGCATTCAGACTCTAACCATGGAGACAATATGCTAAAAGCCATGTAAAATAAGCTAAAAAGAGGATAAATTAGAGTTGATCCAAAAAGAGAAGGCACTAGAACTAATTCTTCTTATGGGAAGTGGAATTTTACCTGGGACTTGAAGGAATCCATGGAAGCTAAGAGGAAGAGAAGAGGAAGAAGAGAATTATGGGTATGGAGGAAAGGCAGTGAAAATTCCCAGGATTGGGTGATGAGATGTCTTGTGCAAAGATTTTTATGGAAGCATCGATAGTTTATAAAAGTTTATAGAAGCTATGATAGCAAAAGCAAGAAACAAAATAAGCACCCAATTATAATAATGACCAAATAAATTACTTGTGAAATGTGATACTATCCTGTTTTAAGTAATTATGGAAGGCAGTGTGAAATGATGGGAAGTACTTTGGAGTCAGAAGCCCTGGCATTAAGATCTTTTTGAGGCTCACCACCTATATGGCCCCTTGAGAAAGTCACTTCTCTACTTGGTCAATCAATAAACATTTATTAAGCACCTACTCTATGTAAGGTACTTTGCTGAGTACAGAGAAAAGAGATAAGTCCCTGTCCTCAAGGGATTTACAATCTAATGAAGGACAGAACAAATAAATACACATAATCAGTAAGCTAAATACAAAATACAGAATGAATATATACAGAGTGAAAAGGAATTAACAGAGGGAATGAAAGAGAATTAAGAGGTTTTATATAAAAAAAAGTCTCTCCATAAAGGATGAGATTTTAGTTAGGACTTAAAAAAAAAAAACAAACCAGGAAAGCTAACAGAGAGATATGAGGAAGGAGAGTAATCCAGGAATGGACAGCCAGAGAGAATGCCCATCATTGAAAGATGGAGTCTTTTGTTCTTGGAGCAGTAAGGGAGGTAGTGTCATTGAATCTGATAGTATGTGTCAGACCTGAGCTTTAGAAAAATAGCTTAGTCGCTGAATGGAGGAGGGACTGAGGTAAGGAAAACCACAGAGCTAAAAAGATCAAATAGCCTGCTATTTCAAGAGTCTAAATGTGAGGTGATGAGGGCATGGACTAGATTAGTGGCATTGTCAGAGGAAAGAAAGTGGTGTATTTGAGAAATGTTGCAAACATAGAATTGAGAAAGCTTAGCAACAGATTGAATCAAGGATGACATCTAGGTTTGGAGCCTGAGGGACTGCTAGGATGGGGTTGCCCTCTATAGGAGTGGGAATGTGGGGGGAGGTTTAAGGGGTAACCAGGAAAGAAGATGAGTTCTGTTTTGGATATGTTAAGTTTAAGATGTATATTAGAGATCTAGTTCAAAATGACTAAGAGGTAGTTGGAAAAACAAGATAGAAACTTAGTAGAGAGGTTGGAGAAAGATGAGTAGTTTTAAGAAACATCAGCATAAAGATGGTAATTAAATCCATTGGAGTTGATAAGATCAATTTAAACAATAAAAAGGAAGAAGGGAAGAGGGCCATCAGTTGTGTCATTTTTTAAAAGAAGGTTGAAATAGGGGCTTTTTTAGATTATTTATCATTGTAGAGCTATGATTCTATGAATATGAAGAATTCAAAGAAACATGAGAAGACTTGGACGAAATAATGTAGAATGAAGAAGTTAAAGGCAAAAAGAACAATATACATGGTGGTAATAACATAAATAAATGCAAACTGTAGATGCAATGAAGTCTTGTCTAAATACAACACTCTGTGCTAGTACTATAATGGCAAAGTTGAATAACATAAATAAAAGATTATTCCAAAGAATGGAGATGTATGTTGTCTTTTTGGAGGGTGGGAAGGTTAGCAATAATGAACTTCTTTAGATATACATTAGATAGTATCTTATGTTTCAAAATTAAAGTTATTAATTTTTTTAATGTTAAGATTAGGGAAGCGAGATCAGTTGACTGACAGTCAATCCAGTGTTTTGGTTTTTAATTTTTTTCCCTGTGAAATTTAAAATGAGATATTCCACTGATAACTTTTCAAGATACTTTCGACAGGAACATGAATTTCATCATTAATAAGCTTTGTGAAATAATTAAACAAACAAAACAATTAGACTAGAAAATATTTTCTCCCATCCCACTTTCTAAAGCTTATTGTGAGTATTTTAAAAGTGTAATAAGCACTGGGAAGATACAGAGTGGTCATTTGCTTGCTCAAGCTCTATTTTAGAATTATATGTGAAATTATTTGGGTCAACTTTTTGTTGGTTTCTGTTGGTTAAAATTGTAACCAAGTTGTTTCTTTTCATTCCTCCAACCTCTCTAAGAAGGAGGTCAAGTAGCCCTAGATTTTAAGCAAAAATCTTTTTTAAAAATTACCAAATTTTTCAAGGAAGTAAGTGCAAAGGGCTTAAAAGTGGAACATATAAGCAGTGAAAAGGAGGATTCTAGGTGGGTCTGGTCTCCTTTACTCATTCTAAAAGTAGACCATAAAATAAGCCTGTTTCATAAAGATTTTACACATAAATACCAGGCTCATTATGTCTTCAGCAAGAGGTTTCACATAGTATACAGTCACAGTTCAAGCCTATATTAACGCCCCATTTATGTCTATTGAAATATGGGATTCAAAACAGCATTCACAATGTTGACAAAAGAAAACAATTCACAATACTTTAAAAAAAGGAAAAAAGAAAAGAGATGTCTCTGATACCTGAAATACATGTGCTTCTTGACAATTTTTTTGTAGCTACTCCATCTTCTAGGATTTATAATGTGACACTAAAGGCAAATAAGATTGCAAGCAGCCTTTTCTCCTCCTCTATAAAAGTAGGTGCCTTGCTACACTTTCCCCCATGACAAAGAAGAATTCTGCTATTTTTATCACATTTTGTCTTCTCAGTGGAGATTAGCCTGAATTAGAGCCTCGCTATCTGAACCTTTGAAAATCTAGGCACATATTCACTCAGAAATTATGCTGGCTCCTTTTAGAAGCTAAAAGGTTAAAATGGCATTGAGAAAGTAGGATAGTCAATCTTGGTTTTCATAACACTACTAATTTAATGTGCAGCTAGATGGCTCACTAGATAGAGTCAAGAAGATCTGAGTTCAAATTCAACCTCGGATATTCCCCAGCTGTGTGATCCTGGCTAAGACTTTTTAGCCTGTTTGTGTAATTCACCAGATAAGGAAATGGCACAGAATTCCTATAGCTTTGCCAAGAAAACACCATTCTGGGTCATGAAGAGTCAGACACAACTGAGCAATACCCAGAGAAACTCGTGAAGTTCCTTTATAAAAAATTTATAGGAAAATCAAGTTATCAAGACACCTTGATAAAGAATAATAATATTAATTCTGTAACTTAATTCATAAATAAATTGGAACTATGTTGGCATGTTTCTAACCTTTTAAGTTAGTGAGAAGTCATTAGGACACAACTTTATTCATCTCTGCTATAAGAAAGGCTGCTGGAGGCTTTGCAAATTTGTATTCTCAGCAAAAACTAGAATCTGATCCGAATCTGACAATGTAATACCATATAGGTATTTAATATATGTTTTCAGCTCTTCGTCTTTGGAGCCACCATAATACAATGAGGAGAGACGTACATGAAGTTAAATACAAAAATAAAAGACTAAACACTTAGGTTTTAATATTAGTTCTAACGTTTACTAGCTGTATGACCCTTGGCAAGTCACTAAAACATTCCAAGTCTCTGTTTCTATATATTGCTGATATTAGGAGTTTTACTAGCTATTACATAATAGTAATGCTACTCATAATATATTTGTATAGCACTTTAAATTTTGTGAAATACTTTAGAATTAGTCTTTCTTATTTGATTTTTACACTTCCCTTTCCCTGGGAGAAAGACGATATTTTTAATCCTCCCTTTACACATAAGTTAACTAAGGCAACTAGAAGTTAAATGTCCAGGGTCATGTAACCACTTTCTAATGTTGTTGTGAGGACAAGATCTTGCAAGTTTTTAACGTAATTTATCAGCTGGTTTTGAGAACAATTACTATGCTTCTATTTAATTGTTAGTGTAAGGAATAACAATTAAAATGGTATGTCTTATAATATAAAATATTGCTAGTAAAAATTTAATATGGAATTATTTATGTCATTAATAAAATTAACCATTAAGTAAATGAATGCAATTACAAATTAATTGACTAATGGGCTTTAAGTCAAAAAGAGATGTATTAAATTCCTGATTCTGACACACATTGGTTGTGTTACTACGGGCAAGTCACATACATATGAAGCACCCCATTTTTAACCCCTGACTGATTTATTAATTAACTAATTAATTTGTATTTATTCATTTTATTTTTCCAGATTACAAATTGATACAACTTTCAATGACTGTTTTTTTTTTTATATTTTGCCATCCGTGTTTTCTCTTCCCACTCCATTCCTTTGCCCAAAAAGCAGGTAATATAATTTAGGTTATATACATGTTATTCTACAACGCATATTTCATTGTTTATCATGTTGTGAAAGACACATATCACTTATACTAGAGGAAAATTAATGGAAGAAACAAAGTGAAGAATAGTATGCTTTAATCTGCATTCAGATTCCAGTGGATAGCCTCATGAGTCTCTTGGAGTTGTCCTGAATTCTTACATTTCTGATATTAGTTATAATTCACAGCTGTTCACTGTACTTTTCTTGTTGTTCTTGTTACTGGATACAACAATCTCTCAGTTCTATTCATTTCACTTTGCATCAGTTTATATGTCCTTCCAGATTTTCTTGTGATTATCTTGTTCATCATTTCTTATGGAAGAACAGTATTCCATTATACTCATATACTACTTTTTCAACCATTTTCCAATTAAGGAACCTCCCTTTAAATTTCCATTTCTCTGCCACACAAGAAGAATAGCTATAACATGTTTGTACAAGTACGTCCTTTCTCCCATATTTGATTTCTTTGGGATATAAACCTAATAGGGGTATTGCTGGGTCAAAAGGTTATTACAGTTTTATGGCTCTTTGGGCAAGGTTCCAAATTGTCTTCAGAATGGATGTATTAGTTCAGAGATCCACCAAGAGTGCCTGTGTCCTAATTTCTCTACATCCCCTGCAGCATTTATTATTTTTCTTTTTATTATTAGTCAGTCTAAGAGATGTGAGGTAGCACCTCAAAGTTGTTTTAACTTGTATTTCTCTAATTAAAAGTGATTTGGGACAGTTATTTTTTATAACTAGAGATCATTTCAATTTCTTGATTTGAGTTCTAAATTAATTTATAGGAATATTTTAATCTCCTTGATAAAAAAGAATTTCCTTAACGCTTACAGCATAGTCCATTTGCTTATGTCTCCCATTGATAAATGTTTTGCACCTAGCAGTTAGTTGATAAATATCTGTTCATTTGATTTGCATCACAAAGAATATCACTATCTTATTCAGAGAAGAATTTCAACTTTCAAACTAAGAATATGTGTGTACAGTGCCATAAACTCATCAATATAGAAGGGCAAATGAGTTAAATAAGGTTTGTAAAGTTTGAAGAATCAAAGATTTAGAATTGGAAGGGAACTTAAGAGGTTATTTATTCCAACTGTTTTGTGTCAGAACAAAAGAACTGAGGCTAAGAAGTCATTTGACTTGTTCATAGTCAAAGGGTTTATGAATAGCCTTTAGGATTTCACCTTCTGTCCTTTCACTTGAAATTCAGTGATCTTTCTTCTGATACAGACTGCTTACTAATCTCAGGCCCTCAAACTTCACAGATGTTGAGCTGAAAACCTATTATTTAAATATAAAGAAACTGAGCCCTTCCAAACTTTGCCCAAAATTAACAGATTCATCCCTGGCCATACAAATACTAAATGATATGGTCAAGATTCAAATCCAGTTTTTCTAACTCAAAATCTACCACTCTTCCCATCAACAGAAAGGGGACTTCTTATATAACACACACACATGCATACATGCATGCACAAGCACACAGGAACACAAATTATATATACTATTTTTATATTCTTTTAAAATTTTTTGTTCTTTTATAGTTATATAAAATTATTAAATATTATCTTTTGAATGACTGTTTTGCTTTATTATTTGTGGGAGCATATCTTCAGTCTGATAAGAATCAGTAATATATGTTAGAGGCTGAAAAGATTTTAGTGGCAAAAAGTGAAATTTTATTTTCAGCTAATTTGTTACAGTGAAAGCTATAAGCTGAATGGTGTAGGCTGCTGTGGGCAGACAGATAGACAAGTGGATAATTATATGTATACATTGGACACTCAATTAAGCACTTGCAGGGCTAAATATATAAATTAGTGCCTTCCATCGAGCTTAACTTCTAATGGGAGGAGATAACATAAAGGAAATATGGACATTTAAGTTCCAGGAAACATAAGACAAAATCTCATCTGTCATCATTTGGAATTCAATACATAGGGTACAAGTTTCTACTGGAGGCAAAAATAAGGATGATGAAGATCATGTCTGGAGTGGAGTTGGCATGTTTTTATCATGTCAACAAAGAGCTGCCTCAGTACTCCTGAGTAAAGAATTACTAGTTATTCCTCTTCTTCCTCTGCCTCTTACTGGATGTCTCATCTGATAGCTTCTGTGCCTAATATATTATTCTTTGGAGATCAAGAAGCTTCTTCCTCCTTAGATTAGCCAAATCTTTTTAAGAAGAGCCATTCAAACTTTATTGCCTTATTGTACTCAAGATGACAGTCATAAATCTAAGACATGCCTTTGTGGGGTTATAGGTGGCATCTAAGTCCTCAAAATACAGTGCAGAATGATAGAGTTTTTTGCAACATTCAAAAACTAAATCACATGTAAATGATATATAACTGCAGGGTATGTAAATAAAATGCTTTATCCACATAAGCACCAAAGGCCATTTGAAAGAATATAGCCCAGTTATCTTTTATGTCTTTTACTGTCTTTGTCATGCTAAGATCCCCATTATTGTGTATAATACATATCACTTTAGTAATATAACTTATTAAACTCAGAATGGAGAAGGGAGCTAGAGGAATACACAAAGATAAAAATTCATACCAAAACTATGTATTTTAAAATATAAGTTTAAAGTAACTAACAATACCTTTTGTGACTAATATCTGTCATAAAAATCTAAGCAAATGAGATTCTCTGTGATATCAAAAGGCATACAAATGCTCAGTGGATTGAGAGTCAGGCCTAGAGATGGGAGGTCCTAGGTTCAAATCTGGCCTCAGACACTTCCCAGCTGTGTGACCCTGGGCAAGTCACTTGACCCCTATTGCCTACCCTTACCACTCTTCCACCTATGAGTCAATACACAGAAGTTAAGGGTTTAAAAATAAAATAAACAAAAACAAACCAAAAAAAGGCGTACAAATGTACATATTAAACTTATTAATGAATACTTCATTAATTGCATGGATATTGATCTATCACTTTCATTAGACTATATGATAGTTAAAATATCAGTACAAGAGAATATATGCTAGTGTGTAGGTAATTGTATTACAGAATAATTGATGAGCTCAGTGTGACATGATATGTATAAGCTTGTCAGAGGACAATCTCACAAGATGGGATAGGTTGCATGAGTTGCATTTGATGTGATCACATACCATGAGTAATGGAATACATGATTATAATACTTTGATCTATATCTTATTATTAGCATTGAATGTTCAATGGAATGCTATGGTTGTATTTCATATAATTTATTTCAAAAAGCTAAATTATTTGGGAGACCACATTTCTTAAAAGGAAAACAAGAATATTATAAACACATTCCTATGGCAAACTATGTGCATCATACATTAAAATGAGTATGGCAATGCTGTGATGTAATAAATAGAATATAATAATGTAATATTATATTATACAAATATAATAATGTAATTAGTAAAATAATACAAAATACACGTAGAATACAAAAGACAAGATGACCAAGGGGAGTAAACATTCTTTGTATTATTTCTACCTTACAAAGCATTTTCAGTTGTTGTACATAATAATTATCAGTTGAATGATATCTTTGTGATTCTTTCAGTAAATAAAACCAGTTTATTGAACCTATAATATAATGCATTTCTATAATGAATTGTTAGAAAACCACCAGACCATAATTTGAAATCTATTAAAACACTAGCAGTTTTACCCTCTTGGACTATTCTTTAGGAAAGGAATAACAATAATTTTTCTAATATATCAAGAATCTATAATTTCCTTGGTGTGGGTACTCCTTCAACTGATGTAATTTGCAACTCTTCTACAAAGCTAGAGATAGTCTTAAAGAGCTTTTGTGACAAAAATAAGAATTCAAAAGCTGGCCATAGTAATCATATTCAAATTTAATTAAATTGGTTCTTGGACAAAAGGCACCAAGCCAGGGGACTGTTAGGTAACTCAGGAGATTGAGAGCCAGGCCTACTGATGTCTAGGTTCCTAGATTCAAGTCATAGATTCAGATCTGGTCTCAAACATTTACTAGCTATGTGACTTTAGCCAAATAACTTAAATACTATTGCCTACCCTTTACTTCTCTTCTTCCTCAGAACCAATACACTGTATTGAGTTTAAGATGTGTAAGGATTAAATTAGGAGTTTTGACAAAATAAGAGAGCAGATTTTAATAATTTAACAATTTAGTTTAATTAAAAGAGATAGTAAAAGAATATAGTAAAATGAATATAGTAAAGGAGAGAAATATAGGAAAGAGGTAGAGAAAGAAAATTTCCTAATGTTTATACTTGTTATCCTATAACTACCTATAATTACTACCTAAAACTGCCTATATCTACCTATAACTAACAACCACACCACAAAGTTCCAATACAATCCAGCCCAATCAAGACCAATGCAATCAGTGTTTAATCCAACCCCAATTAGGTCTGTTAGCAAAGACCAGTCACGTTCCAAAAAGTTCAAGAAAGAAAAAAAAAAAACCTAACAGCCCAAACCAACAGCCCAAAATCCAAAAGCCAAAAAGCCCTTTAAAGGTTAAAGCCAAAAGCCCTCTCAGTAAGCTCAGGCCTGCCTTTATATTTCAGCAACTACATGCCAACCACCAAACTAACACATTCCCAACAGCCAACTTCCCTGCAACTGCCAGTCCTAACTGTCAGCAACTGACCAACCAACCAACTGATGTTGGTCTCCTTTTATACCCTTCTCCTACCTCACTTCTTGTCTCTATGGTTTCTCTTTCCTCTTTCTATGGTTTCTCCTTACTGTCTCTATGGTTTCTACTTCCTGTCACTGTAGGATGGTAAATCCCTACATATCTCTATGGTAAGAGGACCTCCAGGTTCCCCATTAAATTGAAAAAGGAATAAAGAATTCTTTTTTACTGATGGAAGGTAAGGGTTTAAAAAGAGGTACCAATCCATCCCATGAAAAGTACTGATGAATCCTTTCCAGTTTGATAGGATAAGTGAGACCTTGTTTTCTGTTAGGGTAACTAGGTGGCATAGTGGATAGAGTACAGTTCCTAGAGTAAGGAAGACTAATATTCCTGAGTTCACAACTAGTTTCAGATACTAACTATATGAAACTGGGAAAGTCACTTAACATTATTTGATATAGTTTCCTCATCTGTCAAATGAGATGGAGAAGGAAGTGGCAAACCACTCCAGTATCTTTGCAAATAAAATACCAAGTGGGGTCACAAAGAGTCCTATATTACTGAAAATGACTGAATACATGTATTCTGATAAAGGACTTCTAGTACCCATGGTCATCTAAATGCAGTATGGAATATCACAATGGGACTTTAGTCATCCAACTCCCAACACTGAGATAGCATTTTGTAATTTTCAAAATTGTTTGTCTGAGTTATCTCATTTGCCCATGAGATAGATAGGGCAGACATTATTATACTTATCTCCTAGCTTAGGAAATTGATTTTAAAGAAATGAAGTGATTTATGCCAAATGAAAAATTTAGTAAGTGGGTCGGCCAATAAGTGAGATAACTCATAAGTAGGCAGGACAATAAATAAGAGGGCCAGTTAGAATTGACTTCCATCTCAAAACCTAATTCACTTTCTGCAACATTACAGCTACTACGCTCAGTATGTTCATCATTTTACTTATTTCATTAGCTCTGATTAATATTTGAATTTTAATTTTAGCCATGTTTCATGACAATCATATTATAAAAATATAACAATGTTATATATCCATGTTAGGCTTTTTTCTTGTACTCTCTAGATTTTGAAGGAAGCTTCCATTCATTAACCAATAATTTGATTATTTGTCCTCATGCAAGGGGTAGAAATGAAATCAAATGAAAATATATTCACAATTCTTTACAGAATGTAAAGTACTACATAAATATAAATTCCTACTATTAGTATGATCTCTGCTTTATTTCTCTATACTATTGCTTCCAAGAACCACACTTTTATATAATTAGAAGCCTTATACTTTAACAGTATTAAAATGAGGAGGGCTTGGGAGAGTCAGTCAAAGCAGAATATTTATGCTTGATACATACTAAGCTCTATGCATCAGAAATACTGAAGAAAAATTAAAACAGCATCAGCAGGTTAGAAGCTTAATAGCTGATCAAATTCACTTCTCTATTATCTTTAGAAGATAAAAGAGTACCAATTTCTATATTTCTTCATTTTAAATTTATCAAAACAACACTTAAAAGAATTCCAAAAAATAAATAAATAAATAAACTTGCTTAAGAGCCCTATGCTTAAATTAGTTTATTTCAGATTAACGCATTATAAATCTATTTCAGTTACTTCCTATGTGTCTCTATTAGAATTCTTTTTTTTCTTCATATTATTACATTCCTTATAAATATACCATGTTCCAGTAATGATCTCCTGATATTTGTTCTATCTATATTTCTCTTAGTAAAGTTATGAGCAACCTTTTTCTTTGTCAACTTTATTCATAATATGATAGAGGGATAAGGAAGGCTGCAATAAGATTCTGAAGTATAAAACATGGTTAAAATTAAAATACAAAGATAACATTTATATACAAAATTCACCCTACTCAAAGTAAGATACAAGATTATGAAATCCATGGGAATCAGTAATGACTTAGTGTAGTATACTGGCATATACCTATCCATCAAATATGGGTTCCTCCCCTTTCCATTAGTTTTTCTTAATTGCCTAAGCTTCCTCAGTTGTAAAATGGATATATCACTCCTGAGCTCTCTCCTGGGTATAAATGGTGATTGATTATGAGGATAAAAATGTGACATAGACAGGTATGGAAGAAATTAAAATTATTTCAAAATCCCATGAATAATTATAGGAGATTGGTTTGAAATTATATTTGGTCAAATTTCATCTCTTAACCTATTTTTTAAAGTATTGAAATAACAAATCATTCTCTCTACAGAAATATTAAATATTTTAGGTAAGCAAAATGCATATATAAAAACAACTTTTTATTAGTTTAATTCAAAGAAGTAATGAAACTGTGCTAAGCACTGATTAAAGGAATTTTAGAAACACAGTAAAATGTTAAGGACAAGATGACATAACTTGTGCTAGAGAGAAAAAAAAATCTTCCAAAGTGTGAGCTAAAACAAATATGCATATGCACAGTCACAAAGACCTCCAAATATATTTGCTCTAACCATCGAGAATTTTCTTCACTCTAATTAAGGTTCCAGTGCATACCTTATCAGAAAGGTTAACAAATGATTACTTCTGCTATTTGGCTTTGATAAATCTCCTAGGACAGTTCATTTAGGAAACAAAGCCAGGAGAGAGAATATTAATGATTTTACCTTTGACACTGGTAGAAGCCAAATTGATATAAACACAGAGAAGCCATGGCTTGCATAATAATAAGTAAGAGTTGACAATGTATATACAAGGAACATAGAATGGGGGTGATGGCACTGAATAAGTCAACAGGAATTCTCAGAACTGTCTATACAAGTACAAAACATTGCATAGTGTTTCCATGAATGACTGAGAAAGATAAGAGGAATGAATAGAAACTTAACCAAAGTAAAAAATCATGGTAATCTCAGGATACAAATTATTCTTCCCCCTAAAGTAATATGTAAGTCCAAATAATACTTCATCTATTTAAGAAAATGAATTTTAAATATTTACATAAATTTGAAATTGAATGAAATAAGATCTCATTCAGTGCTTTCATGATTTCCAATAATATAAATTAGTAAACAATTATATCTAGGTATTGTGCCTCATATTACTTTAAAATAAGTAAATGCTGAGAAGAAATTTACCAAAATAATTGAGATGAAAAACAACCAGAAAAAATTGGAGCTGGATTATTATTTACCCCTAGCTAAGTTAGCAATTCTATACCTCCCAGTCAAAGTTACTAGTTTAATAAGAGGCTTTTGCTGCAGAAATAGAAGAGGTCTTCTAAGTGCCTCTCTTGTGGCTGCTGCTAATCTCAGGAATTTGGCAACAGAGGAGCTCTCTTCTTTCTGGGTAGAATTAAGATGATAGGGGAGAGAAGCTTCTCCAAATAACTTTATTTTTATTTTGTTTTAGTTTCCTCAATTACATGTAAAACAATTTTTAAACTATTTTTTAAAATTTGAGTTCTGTATTATCTCCCTCCCTTCCACTTCCCTCCATCAAAAGGTAAGCAATGTGATACAGATTATACATGTGCAGTTATGCAAAATATTTCCATATTAGTCATGCTATGAAAGAAGACACAGAACAAGACAAACAAGAAAAACAAAGAAAGTTTAAATAAGTGTGCTTTAATCTGCATTCAGGGTTCCTCTTCAGGTAGATAGCATTTTTTATCACGGCACTCAGAACCGTTTTTGATCAATGCATTGTTGAGAATTGCTAAACCCTTTACAGTTGATCATTTTGCAATGCTGTTATTATGTACAATGTTCTCCTCATTCTGCTCATTTTATTTTGCATCAATTCATGTAAGACTTTCCAGGTTTTTCTGAAAGCATCCTATTAGTTATTTTGTAGAGCATGATAATATTTCATCATAATCATATACTACAATTTGTTCAGTCATTCCCCAATTGATAGACATCTCCTTAATTTCAATCTTTGCCACCCCAATTAAAAAAAAAGGTGCTATAAATATTTTGTACATGTAGGTCTTTTTTTTTCCATCTCTTTCAGATACAGATCTAGTAGTGGCCTGACTGGGTCAAAGAGTTTGTTTTTTATCATCCTTTAGGCATAGTTCCAAATCATTCTTTAGAATGGTTGAATCAATTCACAACTCCCCCACATACACAGTTTATTATTGTCTCAATTTTTTCGCTTCTCTTCCAAAATTTGTCATTTTCCTTTCCTGTCACAATAGAAAATCTGATAGGTATGAGGTGTTACTTCAGAGTTGTTTTCATGTGCATTCTCTCTTCATTATGGATTTAGAGCTTTTTTCATATGAGTATAGAAAGTTACTTCTTCTGAAAACTACTTTTCATCTCCTTTAACCACTCATCAATTGAGAAATAACTTGTGTTCTTATAAGTATGACTCAGTTCTCTATATATTTGAGAAAAAAGGCCTTTATTAGAGAAACTTGCTGAAAATTTTTTTCAAATTTCCATCCATCCTATTTCCCTCATTTTTCTTATTCTCTCCTTTCACCTTGGCCATCCTCAAAAGTATTTTGCTTCTATCACTTTCCCTAACCCATCTTCACTTCTATCAGCTCCTCTCTATTTTCTTATCCTCTTCCCTTCCTACTTTCCTGTAGGGTAAAAATAGATTTCTATTCTCAACTAAGTCTGTACATTATTCCCTCTTTGAATCAATACCAGCAGGAGTAAAATTTAACACTCCCTTCCCAAAATCCTTCATCTTCCCTTGCACTATAGAAACTTTTTTTGCTCTTCTTTTAGTTTAGATAATTTACCACATTTCATTCTTCCTGTCCCCCTTCATTGAGTGTCCTCTACTTTTTACCCCTAAATTTTATTTTTAGATATCATCCCATCACATTTAACTCACACCTATGCCCTCTGTTATGTATCCTTTGTCTAACTGCTCAAAAATAATACAGTTTTTTAAAGTTATAAGTATCAGCTTCCCAAGTAGGAATATAAATAGTTTGATTTTATTGAATCCCAACTGATTATTTTTTCCTCTTTATGTTTTATGTTTCTCTAGATTCTTTTTTTTGAAAGTCAAATTTTCTATTAAGTACTGCTCTTTTCATAAGGAATGGTTGAAAGTCTTCTACCTCTTTAAACATTCATTTCCCTTAAGGATTTTACTAAGTTTTGCTGGGTAGATGATCCTGAGTTATGATTGGAGCTCCTTTGCTCTTCAGCATATTATATTCCAAACTCTCCAATTCTTTAATAGAAAAGCTGCTAAATCTTATCTTATCCTGTCTTTAGACTCACAATATTTGAATTGTCTGATTGCAAAATTTTCTTCTTAACACAAGGGCTCTGGATTGGTCATAATACTCCTAGGAGTTTTCATTTTGTGATCTTTTAAAGAATGTGATTATAGGATTAATTTAATTTTTATTTTTTCTCTTATTCCAGAATATCAGAGCAGTTTTCTTTGATAATTTTCTGAAAGACTATGTCTAGACTGTTTTTTTATCATGACTATCAAGTAGTCCAATAGTTGTTAAATTATTTCTTCTCAATATATTCTCTAGGTCAGTTGTTCTCAATGGCAGGATTAATTATAGTTTCATCTTCTCATTTCTAGTCCTTAGCAAAGTATCTGACATAGTAAGAGTTTAACAAATACTTTTTTATATCAATCAATCATTCCACTGAAAAGTAAGAAAAAAAAAGGTTGGGGCTCCATTTAACATGAAGGGACATCATAGAGTAAAGGGACGCTAGAGAAAAGGAACTAATGCTGAGTCACAGAGTCACAGAAATTAAAATAGAATAACTGAGGGGAAAACATTCAATATAATAGAGATAGTTCTTTAAAAACTGACAAAATAGTAGGAATGAAATAAAAAATCTTTAATAAGTCATAAAAACGTGTAACCCAGGACAAGTCTTTTAACCTTATTTGCCTCAAAAAAAAATTTCAGAAAAGATAGTGGAATAGTTCATCAGACTTATGCTATTCAAATCACACCAAAATAACCAGAAATAACTTCATAGTGAAGCAGAAAGGAATGAGTGGTTGAATAAAAATAAGAAAAAAGCTCCAAAAGAAAAAAATATTAATGTGATTTTAAAAGGAGTAGAGAATGGCAGACATGCAACACAAAATTTCTGAGATGAAATACATGAGAAATATTCAAGTAAAATCAATTGACAGTGAAATTTGAAAAATATTTAGTTTCTACAAATAAAAAATCATGAAAAAATCTTGTATGAATGTATAAGAAAAAGTAAATTATTAGAAGATTATTACACACAAAGAGCTATGCCAAGGACTGGAGACACAGAGAAAAAAATAGTCCTTTTTCTTAAGAATCTCACTTTCTAAGAGGGAAAACAACATATATGGGGTTTTTAATTTGGTATGATTATTTAATTTGGTGTGATGTGGTTGGCACAGTGCAAATCAGTAGAATACAAAGAACACTAATAGACAGGATGTCTAAGTTTACATACTACAAATTTTAATTAGCAAATTTAATGTAATGGGCAAATTAAGACTCAATGTCAAACAATTTTTGTATCATTATATTGAAATATATCCAGCTGAGATTAACTAGTGAGGGGTTTTTTTTATTATTATTTTTAAAAGAACAGCAAAAAAAAAGGAGCAAACAATAGATACGATTCTAACTGTAAATAGGGCAAACTTCATAAAAAAAAGAGTTACAGAAAAAAAGAGTAAAAGGTTAGGAAAAAAACTTGCTACAAAAAAATTAATCAGTCAGTATATATTATGTTCCTACTATATTCTAAGCACTGGAGAGGTAACTTGGAAATTAAATAGTCCCTACTCGTATAGACCTCAAATTATATTATGTCATAGGAAATTTGACAATAAACTTGGTGCCTTGAATAAATAAATTAATGAATAAAGCATTTATTAAATCGCATATACAAAGCAATAAGCTAAGTGCTGGGGATATACATAGAAAAGTAAATATTCTTTTCTAGGAGCTCATGGTCTAGTAAGAGAGACAAAATATGTAGAAGATTTCTATTGCAAGTCAAATGGATTTTTCCTATAGTCATTAGAATGTAGTGGCAAATCAGATGTTAATGCTTCTTTATTGTCATTATTTAATGTCACTAATCCTAAAACTCTTGGGTTCAGGATACTAGGTTGTTCTCTTGAGGGACTGAGGGAAAATGATGATTAAGATGATGTAGCCCAAGTTCTTTGTGGTATGTTCTACAGAGTACCTTGGTGATTCAAATCAGTTGATTTTTTTTTTGTCATGTTTGTGAAAAAATAGTGGAGATGATGAGATCTTTCTCAACAGGAATGATGAGGGAACATAACTCTAATAGCCCCTGTTCCTATCTGCATTTTGGTGGTAATTGCTTAGCAATTATTACTGACTATGATGGAGATGGACTCTCTCTCCACAATGATTCCTTCCAACAATGGTGGCTGTGAGGTTAGGCTAGAACCAGAAATGTTCGTTTAAAGGATACTGAAATTCCCAAGGGTTCAGGGTCCTGGACTAAGTCAATGAGAGTATGAAGTCAAATGGTGGTCAAGGTAGTAGTTTGATTTGTCTTGTACATGAAATCTTATTCCTTACAAGTAGTATCAAAAATAACACTCAAAGATTTGGCTTGCAAATATCTCAGTTATCTCATCCTCTCCCAAGCAGGTAGGTGGTACAGTGGATAAAGCACTGCATCTGGAGTGATGAAGATCTGAGTTGAAATATAGCCTAGAATACTTACCATCTAGGCAAATCATTTAGTCTCTATTTGTCTTTGTTTACTCAATTATAAAATTATAAAATTATTATAAAATAGAGATAATAGCATCTAATTTCCTAGGTTGTTGTGAAGATCAAAGGATTATAGGATAAAGAATTTAGCATAGTAGGTGATTAATAAATGCTTATGCTCTTCTCTCTTCTCTCCTTCCCCCAAATCTCAATTCAAATAATATTCTAAACATACAACTGCAACCAAAAGAAAAAGAAAAAAATATTCAAGTCTTTAGAGTATCTAGTGATGGGCTTCAAAATGTGAAAATAGAATTTATATGACTCAGAATTAAAATGAAAGATGGATGTCAAAATTATGATTCAAGTGAAGCCCCAAAAAAGAAAAGAATGTCTATCATCACAATCAACATGAAATTAGTCAAAATATATCTCAAGAGAGACAAACAAGGGAAATGCAGTATGTTTAAAGGAAACAGAGGGAGGAAAACAATAACAATATTAAATGTAGAAGTCCTTATATAGAAAGCAAGCTGAATTAAAGAAATATCTTTATAGTAAAACACTAATCATAAAGGATTTCAATATAGGTCTAACAGATTTTCAAAAAGATAAACAAGAGGGAATAAGAATAGTGGTATGATAAATATCATACCCTTTGGTCATTACTGAATTAGAATCTGAGGGAAATGCTTTTTTATTCAAAATAAGATCTTTCCAAAAATATGTGCTTCATCAAAAAATATATAAATTAAGTTTTTACAAATCATATAGAACAGGGACCCTAAGAATGAGAGCTAGAAAGACATTTTTAAAGGCCATCTAGCCCAGCCACCTCATTTTACAGATGAAGGAAAAGAAGCTAAGATGTTTATTCCTTGTCACATAGTTAGTCAGTATCAAAGGTAAACTTTAAACCAAAAAAGAGCCTTCTGATTCTATTGCCTAATATTCTATCCATTAAACAATACTATTTCAGTGGGATACTGTATTATATCTTTCCTTTCTTATATTAATAAAAAGGAGAAATTTTAATCATATATATCTTTGGAGAAACCTCATTAATTACACAATGTTGTGATTTAATAGAATAGAAACAGAATAATAATAGAATTAATAACTGATTCATAAATTTAGAGTTAGGAATATCCTTGGGAATTATTTCTTCATCTTAGAAGGACGAATCTGAAGAACAGAGAAGTGTAGTGATTTGTCTAAAGCCACAACGGTAAATAGTAAGCAGAGCTGGGATTTGAACTTATGCTTTAGGTTCTATTGTCTTTTCTACTTCCTTTTTTAAAACACAGCTTTACACAAATCCAGACCATGAGCCCACATACAAAGAGATCCAAAATCTCCTATGCCCAGAATTTTAACAACTTTTCTCAATTTATTTATATAATAGAGCATGCTAATATAACTATCCCTATATTCATTACTAAACCTGGTATTCTGTCCTTACTATTGGCTTTCCTTTCACATAATGCCTTTAGGAGTTAATTAAGCTTATTGAAGATTTTCATTTTTGTCTGAAATCTTTTCACTTGAAATTTTCTGAAAAGATCTTTCCCAGTCAGCCAAAATTAGAGATCACTAAAACCTAACTTCTTCCCATTTTACAGAAGAAAAATCAAAGTCTACAATAGGCAAGGTGGTTTGTTCAGTTGTAAACTAATTGGTTGCAGAATTGCAGCTAAAATATTTCTCTTTGGGTTCTCAGTTCTGTTTTTTGCCTCACTACCACTTATGTCATCCCAATAGCAAAGATACTTCAAAAATTCTTGAGATTCAAGTGGACTGAATGAACATCTTGGCAGGCCCCTGTGTTTACTTGAAGGCTGTCAAAGCACAAATCATACAAAAAGGTCAGTGGTGGGTTGGGGTTTTTTTGTTTGTTTGTTTTTTTGGTTAGTCTTTATTTTTAGTTTGAAGTATTTTCTAATCATGATCTTATGTTGCACAAAAAAAAAAGAATATAAGGTCTCTTGAAACAGAGAGTATTTCATTTGGAACTTTATCAGTTATTGGAACTTATCAGGCACTTGATAAATGATGACATGGTTTAATTCTAATGAAAAGTGAATTTAGAGGGGAAAAGGCAAAGTCAAAATGTTGGTCTCATTTAGTCAGCTAGAAAGCAGGGAATGAGTTGAGTCAGAGAATGTTCTCACTAGTCTGGGCAAAGGTGGGGCCAAGGTGTTTGCTATTCACCCTCATTTCCTCTTCAATCAATCTAATTTTCAGGTTTTAGTGGATGGTCCAAGAGAGCCAAGTAAGCCAAAACCTTAGGTTTATTTATCATAGTATGGATTCAGGAATACAATAAACCTATTGCATACCAGAGAGAGAGAAGAGGTTTTATTTTTTAAAAATGATTGGACACAAAACTCTAAATAAAATCAAGGCACTTTTCCCTCCTACTATACTTTCACTTAGTTTTAAATGTGGACAATTCTTTTAACTAGTCAAATTCCATCCAGAATTCCAAAAAATGTAAGAATAAGGTATCTTGTCAACTGTTAGCTAACAGACACAGATGAACTCAAATGTCTAAAGAGACTCATCCATTTTCATTACATAGCCAAATCTCTATCACCACCTCAGGGTATAAACTTTTCCTTAATTACATTTCCATATGCTTTACCAAGAATTTTTATGGGGATATGATTTGTGCATATCATTGATAGGTAAAATATTTAGAACAGTGATTATTTTGGTTTGGGGACATCAGGGTGTCTCTAATTATCTCAAGGGGGGTGTTATGAGGTTCTCAAAACATTTTCCTCTCTGCTTGAATTTGTAAGGGAAAAATTAAATTAGAAAACTTTTAGACAAAGTTTTAGGGGAGGTGGAGTCAAGATACCAGAGTGAGGATCACACTTTTTATTTAAGTATTTTTCCATGGTTACATGATTCATGTACTTGCCCTCTCCTTTTCCCCTCCCCCCTCCCAGAGCCAACAAGCAATTCCACTGGGTTATACATGTATTATCACTCAATACCTATTTCCTTATTAATCATTTTTGTAATAATCCTTTAAAAACCAAAACCCCACATCCAATACCCATATAAACAAGTAAAAACTCAAATGTTTTCCTTCTGTGTTTCTATTCCCAGTTATTTCTCTCAGTTTGGATAGTATTCCTCCTAATAAGTTCCTTGGGATTGTCCTGGAGGATCACCATTTTTAGCTATCTCTCCTATCATACCTCCTACAGAAGAGCCTAGAAAATTTGCCAGACAAAATTATTTGGGAAATCCTCCCCCTAATATGAACAGTGAGTCATTTTTCCAGGAAAGAGCAGTTTAGGAAGACAAATAAAGAGATCCCTCAAAACTAGGGTAGGAGATAGCTACAAGTACAGTATAGGGACAAGAGAAGTAGCTATAATATTCCATCACTAAGGGGTTAAAGGGAAACCCCAAAAGAACACCAGTGCAGGAAGAAGTGATAGGTGACCCCAGAACTATCTCTAGGAATGGATATCATCTGGAAATTCTGCCACCCACTCATCAGTTCCATATCACAGATCCAAGGCAGAAAGAAGTAGCCACTGAATGTAGTGAGTTAGCTGAATACTGAGCACAAAATTAATTCCATAAATAGCTTTATGGCTCTGTGCCTAGAAGCAGAGCATGCATTCAGTTCTAATCTTTACACAAGAACATAAACCTGCAGTGGAAAATCTTGGGCAGTTAACCAAGACCAAAAAGGAGCCAGCAAGTTCTATTGCTCTAAAACTGCAGAACATCCTGGTGGGTTGATAGTATTTGATTCCAGCAATAGTCTTTGTCTCTATCTGTTCTTTTCTCTTCTCTTCTTCTCTTTTCTCTCTCTTTCCTCTCTCTTCTCTCTCTCTCTCTCCTGCACCTAGCAACAGTCTCTTGATACTCAACTACATACAACAAAATAAGTCTGGGTCAGGAATTTGCAAATATCAGAAAAAGAGGATTAGGAACATTCCTCTCCTTGGATAAGACTACTTTTGAAACACAGAGGACTTTTAAGTTCCAAGACTGAGCTGTGAAAGGAACACAGAGCACAAGTTCATACCATGCACCTCATTTCACCCTCCTAGTGAGCAAAGTTCAACACTAATATAAATTCCAAACTCAGGAATTAGGATGGAAGAATGAGTAAACAACAACAATAAAAAAGAACCTGAACATACTTACTATGGTACCAAGTAAGCTCAAGAAACAAAAAAAAAATAATGACTTCAAAACATCTATAAGCAATACATAAAATAAAAATCCTCATTAGACACAAACCAAAAAAGAAATTTTAGAAAGGTTAAAGAGCAAAAGAGAATTAAGAAAAACAAAAATGATTATTTTTAAAATAAGTGGAGAGATGAGGGGAGGTGAAATCAAGATGGTGGAATAAAAGCAGAAAGCTCAAAACCACTATGAGAATCTTCTCTAACCAATCTTAAAATAACACCACAAAATTAATACAGAAGATAAAGGACCAACAAGGAGACAAAGTGAAGCAACTTTCATAAAGAAGACAATTTGAAACATAGGCAGGGAGCATCTGAGACACTGGGGTGAGAGGGGAGCACAGCCAGCAAGAGGCTATAACAAGGAGTAAGGAGCAAGCCAACAGCAAAGCCCCTCTATCACCCCATACCATATCTACTGTTCCAGATTCTGAACCTTGGCCCAAGATAACATCCAGATCATGAGACCCTGCCTTAGTCAACAGGAGTCCAACCCAACACACACTCCTTAAAATTCCAAGTGAACATGCAGTGAGGTCTAGAATTCTATGCCAGGGCAACCTATAGTTATATGGACTGATTTGTGTGGGCACAAAGCAAGACCGGCAGTCCCAGGCTGGACTTGTAAGGACCTGTATCAAAGATTGGGGCACCTGATAGGCCCAGAGATGGGCTGCCAATCTCTGCCAGGGGCAGGCCCCAGGGCTTGTGGAAGCCTGGCTGGATCTTTCCAAAGCTCAAGGCAGAGCCCCAGGGCAGTGAAGTATATTGTGTACCTTGTGTCTGTTCTGATAAGCCCAGAGTAAAATCAAAAGTCTATGCCCGAGCTTGAGGCTAAAATTTAAGCCATTAGCAATCTCAAGGAGTGATTGAATTAGCAGTGAGAGGTGGCTCTCAGAGCTCTCAGCCAATAGGTCATCATATCATCTTGGGAGAACTGAAACTTGCAGCAACCCAGAAAAAAGGTTAAGGATAGCATCAAAGAAAAACTGAATTTTAAGAGAGTGCCATATCCTCCTTGAGAACAGGGTCTACATTTAAAAAATAAAATGAAAGTTAAGAAAAAGGTTGGGAAATAAACAAGCATCAAAAAAGCCACCAAAACAGAGAAAATTTTTATGGCAACAAAGAGCAAGGCATGGACATGGAATGGGACAGTGAAAGCAAAGCAAAAAAATACAAAGTTCCAAGGAAAAATATGAAATGGACTCAGATCCTGGAAGAACTCAAAAAGGATTTCAAAAATCAATTAAGCAGCAGCTAGGTAGCTCAGTAGATTGAGAACCAGGCCCATAGATGGGAAGTTCTTGGTTCAAATTTGGCCTCAGACAATTCCTAGCTGTGTGACCAAGGGCAAGTCACTTAATTCCCATTGCCTAGACCTTACCAATCTTCTGCCTTGGAACCAATACACAATACTGATTTCAAGATGGAAGATGGGATTTAAAAAAAAAAACAATTAAGAGTGACAGAGAAAAATGAGGAAGAGAAATGAAAGTAATGGAAGAAGAAATAGCCCGATTGAAAAAAAAAAAAAGCAAAATCAAAAGCTGCCAAAAAAATAATTTCTTAAAAATTAGAATTGGGCAACTAGAAGGTAATGACTTCATGAGACATCAAGAAATGATAAAACAAAATCAAAAGAAAATAAAACAGAAGAAAATGCGAAATATCTCATTAAAAAACAACTGACCTAGAATATAGATCCATGAGAGACAACTTAAGAAGTATTGGACTACCTGAAAGCCTTGATAGGAAGGAAGGAAGGAAGGAAGGAAGGAAGGAAGGAAGGAAGGAAGGAAGGAAGGAAGGAAG